>NW_027187360.1:571081-800779 GCF_028583685.1 Petaurus breviceps papuanus | reverse complement strand
CTCCCCCTCCCCCCAGCTACTTTTCTCCCTTAACATTCTTTTAAGGGAGAAAAGTAGCTGAGGGTTCTTCCTGTCTAATGAATGAGACAGATCTACCTTGACTAGGTATGAGATCTCTGCCTCTTTCTAAAAAGAGCTGTCTTTAAGCTTACACAAAGTTTGGGTCTTTAAGCTTACAAAACAATGTCAGGTCATCCATGAAGAAGAGAAAACACATCAGCTAAAGATTGGCAGTGACCTGGGATCAACAGAGTGATGCTGAGTAAGCGTGATCAGAAATGAGATCATGTGTGTAACCCCACCACACTTTCCCTACGTGTCTGTCCCCATCATTGATATTTCCTATGTAGTCTACTTTTCCTACTATATTTTTATGTGGGAGAATATGTCCCAAGTTTATGAATGAGGGAAATGTCTTATTGCCACTTTTCTTACTATGCAACCTCATTAAATGCCTTTGATTGGAATTGTGTCCTTTGACCATCTCGTAAATGTAAATATATCAGCTTGTGAGGGATGCTTTTAAGTAGATATGAATGCACAAAGTACACTGAACCTAGAATAACCTTGTTTATGGGATTCATTTGTGAGTTGAGGTGCTCTGAGGTGCTACGTAGATAATACGGATAGGAATTTAGAACAGAGGATTGATTGAGCTGGAAGGCTATAACTTCTCACCACTGTTTCAGGTTTTTTGGCCGTTATTATTGCTGTCTCCCCTTCTTTGAGTAGGAGGCCCAGAGGATTTTGAGGCTACAGGAGATACACATTACCTGAGACCCACTCACATCTTGTGGTGTGTATTTGGCAGAGCCTTTTCCTCCTTCCAAAAATTGAGATTTGAAGGCAGAGGATCCTTGTAAAGGGCTAAAGCATTAACTTTTAGGAATTTAACTACAAGGAATTTCTAACCCTATGTCAATTCATTGCCTGGAACAAAGGACAGAATTCAGTCCCTCATGTAGTAAAGGTTGAAGCAACTTAAAGGCCTATGGACCCTACACTTGATAGCTGATTATTCCATGCTCTAAAATACTGCTGTCAAACTCAAATAAACATAGGCAGGCACCCTGACTTAGAGAACCACAATTTAACACAACTTGTCTTTTATTGTATTTTTATTTATTTTGTTAAACATTTCCTAATTACATTTTAATCTGGTTCAGTGGCCAGCAGTCACAGGCAAGGAACCTGTGACCAAATGCTCGACAAGTCTGTCCTAAAAGATCTTTGCCCCTCAGAGTATGAGAAGCAGCACACAGCTAAGATTCTGGGAACTGACTGATTCTTCTCCTTGTAGAAAAATGGCAGCTAAAGGGTCTTCCTCTAATCTGACAACCAGGTGTGTGCAAAAAGGCCTTCCTCTCTCACTAACGGGTCTGAAGATTAAGCCCTTGGGCTCTAAGCTGAAAGGAGATAACAGAAACAATACTGCCTCTTTTGAGGGAAGGGGCTGCAGTTCAGTTGAGGATTCCAACTAAAACTAAAATTAGAGGAAGAAAAACATTCATTGATCACATGCCTCGGGAAGAAACGTCTGCTAGTGACTATAAGTCTAGAAATGAACCATCTAAATGTGATTACATATCACTCAAGAGCGTGAGAAAGCAGGCCCAGCGAGTAAAGCAGTGCTTGGACACTACCAGAAGGTCCTGGGGCATCATCAACATCAGCTGGCCCCTCCACACAAATTTTTTTCAGATGTGTCTGCTTTTCTCATTGATTGTGTGTGGGTATCGATGGGAGAATCTCTAGTTTATTGGAGAGAAATGTTCTATTGTTACTTTTCCTACTCAAGGCCTTTGTTTTAAACTAACAGCATTCTCTAGCTAATTAGTAAAAGTAAACAGGCTAGAAAAGGTTTGTGAGCTATCCTTTCTTTTTGATCAAGATGCATATTAAATGTGGGGCACATTTTTTTGGGGGTAGGAGGATATGCAAGAAGGGGCTGTCCCAAGGGTCAGACCACTTCATCTCTCTGGGCCTCACTACCCTTGTTTGTAAAATGAGAGGCTTGAACTAGGTAATCTCTGAGGCCCCTTGCAGCTCTAACATTCTGTGATTCTTACATATATAAGAATCCACTTTATTATAGGCAGACAGGGTGATTTGTAATGGGTATCACCAGGAAGCCTTTGTTTCCTGTTGTGCCTTAAGGTAGAAAGCCAGGTTCTCCAAAAGTTTTGGGAAAGCTTTTTCCTCCCTCTGTTATCATCATTTGTAGAAGAAGCAGGATTTGTTCTTCTCAAAAGGGGTGGGAGAGAGAAAACCTTTGAAAAGGTCTGAAAGACGTCTGAAAACACAGAAGTCCCTTTTGAGCTGCCACTGGTCAAGGGGGAATATCTGAATTTCTTAAGTGGCAGAAGGCAGATTCTATCCTCATGTAGACTCTGAGGGCCTAACAATCTGTTCTGCATCATCACAAATACCCACAGATCCTGAGCTGTTTTAGGCTTGGGTGCAACAGAAGCCGAGAAGAAAGAATGAATTCAAAGGTCCCTGCACTCATTTTCTCTGGGCAGGCCCACCAAGCAGCTTGCAGTGTGTATCAGGCTTGTCATCACCCCCATCCCCAGGGGCTATAGCATTAAGAGGACAGCCTGACTATGAGACTGGAGAGCAGTGTTCCAGAGAAGCAGTGGGGAAGGGGACCAGGGGATGACAGCTGGGGGGGAGGTGGGAGGGGAAGGGGGGAGAAGGGGGGCAAGGCTGGGATACTTCAAAGGCTCCCACTGATGTGAATGGATCAAAAGCATATGGAGAGTCCAAGCTAGAGCCCAGGCAGCTTTCCTTTACTTTTACTTCTGAACATACTGTTCAGCTAACTCAGCTGTGGACAGCTCAGTGCTCAGAGATAAGCACAAGCCCATTCAGTAGTATAAAGGTAGCAGATGGCGCGTCAGTGACTGTGGATTAAAAGGACTTTAGATGGAACACACTCCGATCACCCTCCAAAGTGGCATGAAATTCAAACCTACCAGTTTTGAATGGAAAGCAGAAACCTGGACAGAAGGTGGCTGCAGAACAACGCTTGAAATTTCAAGTCTCCTCCCACTTACAAAATGTCCACATGCAATAATAAATTGCTGGTTGGAAACAGCAATGAAAGAATGAAGAAGACTTTCCTGGTCTCCCTTTCTCTTTCCCCTGCCCCTGATAATGACCTTCTTCTTCAGACCTCACACAAAACTCTGTTTTGTAACTTTCTAATGCCTTCATAATGTAAGGCTGCATATTATAATCATCTGTATTGGTATGTGGATCCCCTGCTGGACATAAACCCCAGAAGGGCAGGGATTGAGGTTTACGACTTCCTTAACACCAAGCATAATATTGTGAACACAGTAAAATGTTTGTTGGTTGAGAACGGAGGATGCTGTCCTTTCTATAGAAAGAGAATGTCGGAGAGGCCAGGTAGCACAGCGAGTAAGAGCACCGGCTCCAGTGTTGAGAAGACCTGGAGATCGAATCCCGGGCTCAGACACTTAGCACCCACCCAGAAACACCTGGCCATGTAACCTTGAGCAAGTTACTTAACCCCAATTGCTTAGGGGCGGCCAGGTGGCTCAGCGAGTAAGAGCACTGGCTCCAGTGTCGGGATGACCTGGATCAAATCTGGGCTCGGATACTCAGCACCACACCCAGAAATAACTGGCTGTGTAACCTTGAGCAAGTTGCTTAACCCCGATTGCTTAAAAAAAAAAAAAGAGAGAATGTCATCGAATATATTTCTCAGTGGAAGCCTTCTCTAGATCACCAAACTAGGCCGTACTTCCCATCCCATGCAGGTAGCCACCAAGGCCATCTTGATATCCATATATCCTTTACCCCTCTATCACTTGCAAATACCACCCTGTTCCTGGAAAAGGTTGTCAAATGACTCTACCCTATAGATCAAATCATCATCCCTGTGATGTTACTTCCCTGGTTACCACTCCCCTACATCTATTGTTTTCCCCTATTAGAAGCTAAGCCTAAGTTTCTCCCTCAACAAAAGAGGATTAATACTTGTACCAACTACTTAAGAGAACTGTTAGATAAGTTAATATTAGAAGGTAACCTTGAAGGCAGAGAATGTCTCACTTTTTGTATTTGTATTCTCAATATTAGGCACAATGTCTGACACATAGTAAGCACTTAGCAAATGTTTTTTCATTTATTCATAAAAATAGAAAAAAATGGCTCTAAAATATACGTGGAGGGTCATTTTTTTAAAGCACTGGGGAAAGGTTAACAATAATAGCTGATAATAGCTAACATTTACATAGCTCTTAGTACATGCCAGACATTGTGCTAAGCCCTTTGCAATCATTATCTCATTTAATCCTTACAATAACCCCTGAATGTAGGTGCTATTGTTCCCATATTACACCAAAAAGAAACTGAGGCAGAAGTTAAGTGATTTGCACAGGGTCACATGACTAGTAGGTATTTGAGCCCAGACTCTCCTCCTCTCCTCTTCTGGCTCTTTCAAAGCCCACTTCCTCAAAGACGCTTTATTTAACTGCTCCAAGACACAATGATCTGCCATGTCTGACCCTCTATTGTGCTTGTTGGCTATAATCAAGAAAGCCAACTGTTGTACTTTATTTTTTTTGGAGGGAGGAAGGCAGGACAATTGGGGTTAAGTGACTTGCCCAAGGTCACACAGCTAGCAAGTGTATCAAGTGTCTGAGGCCACATTTGAACTCAGGTCCTCCTGACTCCAGGGCCAGTGTGTTCTATTCACTGCGCCACCTAGCTGTCCCACCGTTATCCTTATAGTACTTGTACCCAGCACCATGATAGGCACTATGCATTCTTATGGAAAGTACAGTCTAGTTGGGGAGATGAGACATTCACAAAGGAACCAATCAGAGGCAACAGGATATAGGGGAAGGGGCAATAGACTTAGATTAAAGGGATTTAGGTTCTAGTTCTGACTTTGAAATTTATTAGCTGTGAGATCTTTTGGCAAATCATTTCTACCTGAGCCTCGGCTTCTATCTCTGCAAAATAGGATTAATACTTGCACCAACTGCCTAAAAGAATCACTATAAAAATTAGATAAATTAATACAAGTAAAGTGCTTTGCAAAACTTATGGAAACATAAAGCATAACACCTAGAAAAAATGATTTTAAAGCATAAAATATTCTTGTTATCATGAGTCAGCCAGGTGGTGTTTTGTCCTTCATATTCAAAGAGGACCAATGACAGCATGGGGTGATGTCTTGACTAGTGTGTGAAGTGGATTTAAGTGAGGGAGAGCTGCCCAAAGTCATTAGCCTCACTCTCTCTTTTCAGAGGCAGCAAAGTTCAGTGGCAAGACACAAATCAAGATGCAGTGGCCTGGGATGCAGTGGATGACCTCTGATGTCTGACCAAGCTTTAAGCACCCCACAAGCCTGCTTCAGCTTCAGGGCTGCTGCAAGAAACTGATCTCATCCGCCCATTCCACCAGTGGAAGTCTTCATATGCTTGGAGTAGGCATCCCCTAACTCACTGATGGGTCTGAGGTCTGACGGTTACCCTCAACCTAGTTTAGCCTGTTTGCTGAGACAGTTTATTGGGGGTAAACTGGCTGCTGTGTGTGCTGCACTTTCTTGGAGCAACAGGGAAACTTGAGTGCCAGGTAGACACCAAAGGTAGAGAAGCAGCCCTGAGAAGGGCTTGGCAAATCCTCACACCAGAGGTACTAGTTAGTCTTCCCTGAACACTCCAAGAGCACTGGACTTGGAGTGAAGAAGTCCTGAGTTTAAATCTACTTTTAGACATTTATTGGCTGTGTGACCCTAGGAAAGTCACTTAAACTTTCTGTGCCTCATTCTCCTTATCTGTAAAATGGAGATAAGAATAATGCTTACCTCCCAGGATTGTTACAAGGATAAAATGAGATGATGTTTGCAAAGTGCTTTGCAAACTTTAAAATGCTACATAAATGCTAACTATTGTTATCATTATTATCAACCAACCCATCATTATTCTCATGGTTCTGTGGAAAAATATTGAACAACTGGGTCCAAATACCAGTTTTGCTGCTTACTACCTGTGTGACCTCAAGTCATTTCTGGGCCACTTTCTTTACCTGTAAAATGAAGAGGTTGAATTAACTTACCTCTAAAGTCCCTTCCAGTTCTATATCTGTGATACACATACATACCTATATATACACACACATATACATACTATAAACAAATATATATATACACATATATGATAGCTATATCCATGAATAACATCCAGTAGACTTTTTTTTTTTTGCTTTTTGGAGGGGGGAAAGCAGGGCAATTTGGATTAAGTGACTCACCCAAGGTCACATAGCTAGTAAGTGTTAAGTGTCTGAGGTAGGATTTGAACTCAGGTCCTCCAGATTCCAGGGCCAATGTCCTATTCACTGAGCCACCTAGCTGACCCTAGACATTCCTTTATTAAGCAGGAGTCTATGTGAGGCGCTGGGAGACACAAAAGATGAATGAGACAGGGCTCTGCCTAGAGCTCACAGCTTAGGATCAGATATGGACATGCATGATCATACTGTAATATAAATCCCTTCATGTTACTGTTTGGATGACCTGCTATGAAATGAAAGGAAAAGAGGGACTAAGTAAAAAGCAGAAACCCAGCGAGGAAAGAGCCATAGGATTACATATGTAGAGCCAGAAAGGACCTCAGAGGTCACAGAGTCCAACCCCCTCATTTAACAGGTGAGGAAACGGAAGCTGAGAGAATGATTTGCATTTCTCTCAGAAGATAGACACAAGAGGGACACATAGCAATGTCTGAGGTAACACAGGAGCCCAAGCCTTATGGTATCCCAAGTCCATGGCTGAATTCAGTAAACATGATGCCTATAGTTTTTCCTTATTGAAGGACCAAAATGGGGAAGGAAAAAAAATCAGTGAAATCAGAAAGTTTCTGAGAGTTCTCATAAACAAAACATTAGGCTGGCTCAGTGAGAGTTCCAATCTTGCTGAAGTAGTAGTTTTCTTTCAATCTGATTTGGGGACATTCTTACCAGTTCCTGAAAGCACTACATATAAGGCAAATATTTATTTTAAAAATTACAATGGATTAAAACTCATTTGTGGAATTTCAAGACACCTTTTGAGTCAACTGGAAATGCCGTTGGGTATTTTCAAACCAGACGTTGGGATCAGTGCAACAGACCTCATGCTGAAACTCAACAGTTATAGAAAACTGACTAAATAATTTCCATTCTTTCCTACATAGAGTCATGGATTTAGAACAGGAAGAAACCAATGAGATCATTCACTTCTTCATTTCCTAGATGAGGAAACTGAAGCCTAGAAAGCTGGATAGAGGGCTACATTTGGATATGAGAAGACTTAAATTCAAATCCTGCTCAAGATACTCATTAGCTCAATGACCCCCCGAGTAAATTACTTCTCTGTACCTCAGTTTTCTTATATGTAAAATGAGTATAATAATAAAAATAATATCTGCCTCAAGGAGTCAAAGTGTGGAGCAGAGATAATCTATGTAAAGTACTTCATAAACCTTAAAGTGATATATAACTATCATTATTACCACTCTAGGTCACACAAAGAGTGAGAAAGTTGATAACCCTCCCTTTGGCTGAATGGGGGACACTCAGACTCCTCCCTCCAGACTAGATTATAGAACATAGGTAAGCAAGGAAGAACCTAGTTACAATTCACAGGTTTTTCATTGCCTTAAGTTACAGGAACTGTAACTTTAGACAGAAGAAACATGAACCCATTCACACATTGATGGAGTTTCATTCATTCTACAACTATTACCTTCATGCACTCAGTGTTCTAGTCTAATTGACCTACTTTCTGTTCCCTAAACTCGGCACTCTGTCCTCCATCTCTGTGCCTTTGTATCTCCATCATGCCCCGAATGTACTCTTTCCTCATCTCTGACATTTAAAATCTCTAGCTTCCATCAAGGTTAAGTCTATATAGTCTCTGTTTCTCTCCTTTCCTTCCTCCCTGCCCCTATCTTCCCCTCCCTTCTTCTTTCCTCCCTTTCCCCCGCCCTGTTTCTCTTTCCCCTTCCTCAAATTATTACATTACTTGTATGATACAATATACATCAGTAGAATGTAAGTACTTAAAGCCAGGGACTGGCTTGGGCTTTGATTCTCCAGTGGTGAGCACAACACCTTGCACAGAGATGCTTAGCAGATGCTGGTTGGATTGGAATGGAAGTATTTGTTAGGAACCCATGAGGAAGACCCTGTACTGAGTCTTATACAAGAGCCAAACACGAAGAAAATGTGTCGTTATGACCCAAAGAATAGGAAAGGTACATAAATATAACTTCAATAATATATGCTCCATTCATTAAAACTGAAATACATTGCCCTTTTTATTTGCTGAGCTCAAATAACTCATTTAAACATCAGTGATGCAGTTGTCATTTTTATGGCTTGTTAACTCAATGGTTCTAGGATTAAGGAGATTAAATTAATTTGTCAAAAAAGAAGCCTCTATATTTTACCCTATTCTAGCTACATCATTCCAGCAAGTGGTCACCCAAACCCAGTCTGAAGACATATGGTGACAAGAAATTCACTACTTCATGAAGCTCTGTTTGTCAACAACACTAATTAATAGGCAGTGTTATGTAACGAAAAGAGCTGCAGATTTGGACTCTGAAGATACGGATTTGAAACCTGACTCTGCTACTTATCACCTATGTGACTTTAAGCAAGTCACTTAACCTTTCTAGAACTAAGTTTTCTCATCTGTAAACTGGGGTAATTAGATGCTGTGCTAAGGTCTCTTTCAGCTCTAAAATCTACAGTGCTACTAAATTCTTCCTTTTGATGAGCTGAAAACCCTGCCCCTTCTTTCCCCCACCCCCACAATGTCCCCTTTCACTCTCCTTATATTAGAACCCAAAAACCTATTTCACAGTTTTCTTATATAAAACATGTAAAATTTTATTAGTATAAACTCTGACCAGGGTTAAGAACTACAGATACTGAACAGCTAATGTGTCATAGTGGATACAAGAACCAGACAGTCAGGAAGACATGAGTTTGAATTCCTTCTCAGATACTCAACAATTTTGTGACCCTGGGCAAGTCACTTAACCTAGGCCCAACTCAGTTACATCATCTGTAAAATTAGTTTAAGAATAGCATCTACCTTACAGGAATGCTGTGAGGATCAAAATATACACAGATATATATATATATATATATATATATATATATATATATATATATACACACACACATAAATACACAAACATACACACATATCACTTTGTAAAACTCGAGGTGCCAAAATAGTTTTCATGATGACGGTGATAATAAACCTTTTATCATCTCTACACTGCTCTGCTCATCTCCTCCCCACTACACACACATTTGCTCCAGGGCATTTCATTTGGCAAGGTGTTTATTCCAGTCCAACTCTCCAACAACGAGTGCAGATCCTCACTGAATTCTACTGTATATTGCCTACTGCTGGCTCAAGTCACAAAAAAATGAACCATTTGCTTAGTGATGTGTTGAGCCTAGACCACCCATTTACCATTCCAGCTAATTTTGGTCTCTTTCTTAAAAGGTGCACAAGAAAAGATGGGTACTTTACTAGGGATTTCACAGTTTAATTGTATAGAAATCAAAAAAAAAGAACTAGCCCCCAAACCCTTAACCAAATGCCCTCTAACCACTACCCCTCCCCTCCATCAAAAAAAAAATCTCCCAAATAAAACAGCTAACTCATGGAATTGGCTGAAGGTTCAGTGCCCACCCTCGCTGATGTCTGCAGTTCAAAGAGGAAAATCAAGCCTTCTAAGCTGTGGGAAGTTTCAAAGTAATGTTGTGAGAGAAGTGGGGCTCAAGTATGGGCTGCGAAACAAAATCTTTGCTGCCAAAGGCATTTTAGCCTTGAGTTTATAGTCACGGTTCTTATCAGCAGCACCTCCTTCTTTGATGCTGCTGGTATGAAGGCTGTTCAGAACTCCTCTGTTTTATGCTGCCGGTAGCTTTTCTCTCTTACCTGAACTGGAACCCATCTCCACTGAACTGGAACCAACTGTTCCAACACGAAGAGCCTTGTTTGGAGTCATGCAGAAGAAGGGACTTTCTAACCAGGGTGTGGGGGATGAGATGGTTAGTGAAAGGGAGTTTGGGAACATAAGAGCCACAAGAGTCCTTAGTCTGCTCAAATCACCATTAGTCACTGACACTGCTTGACTCTTGCCAAACGGAGAGAAGCAGATGTTTCCAAGAGAGCCTCTTCTAGTGATTTATGTCTTTTAATTACATCATTGTTCTGAAAAAAAAGTTTTTAGCCATTGGGGGGGGATTTTTAATTTTTAAATTTCCCCCTTCCCCATAACACTGTTTTTATTTACATGGTGTCATTTTTATGCTTTTGTCTTTTGCAGTAACTCTTTTAAAGAAAATGTCATTTACATTTTGAAAAAAAATTGTTAATAATTTTGAAAATGCTGAAAGTAATTAAAAAATGAAAGTTGTCAAAAGTGGTGGAAAGAACAATGGATTTGGAGTCTGGGTCATGGTTTTATCCCCTGTAAATGATGGAGACAGACTAGATGATCTCTATATCTCTCGTAGCTCTGAATCGTGTACTATTTTTCTTCTTTTGACCTGTTACCCCAGTATCTCCTCCCCCAGAAGAGAGGGATATCACAATAAAATACTCCAAAGGGAAGGCCCTTTGGAGGCCTTCCAATATTTTCAAAATTATTGATAAATATCTAGTAGAGACCCTTTCCAGACCAAATGACCCTCCAGTGTGTGGAGAAATTATCCAACAGCTGTTGGATGGTTTGGAACAGCTGAAGTGCTCCACATTTGACAGGAGAAAAAGGCCAAATGCTAAGAAAGGGGCCAGTCTCAGGACTTTGCAGAGGTGCATACAGCCCTCCACTTACTCACTCAGGGATTCAGTGACTACTCCAATTCTACTTTAAATGTGATCACTTCTGGGGGGAGGGAGGTAACCAAGGAGTCTTGTTCCCACTGATCACAGAGCAAAATAGAAAAGGAAAAGTCAAGGCTACTGTGATAGCATGTTATCCCTGGGCAAGAAGAATTTGTTTTTCTTCTTAATATAGTTCCTGTTAGAAGAGTAAATTTTAAGGATCTTCAGATCTAAAATATACCAGTAGCCCTTTAAAAGGGCTTCTGATATGGCGAGAGAGACTAAATGGTACACATTTCTAAGAGAGATGATAAGATCCATATTGTTTTCTTTCCAAATAATTTTAAGATTAACCTCTTGAATATTGTCTTTGCTCTTGTGCCCCCAGTGCTTAATAGTGTCTGGCAAATATTAGGTGTTTATTAACTGCTTAATTGCAAGCAGAAATGATATTTTAATTACCTTTGTATCTCTCCCAAACTAGAGAGCCTTGCACATGGAAAGTGCTTATTAAACTGTTAAATGAATGGATGCTAGCCAGGTCTTTTGACCTTGGACTATTTATCATTTTATAGCAAAGACTTGGACGAAGGTATAGATGACATGCTCCTCAGATTTTCAGAAGACACAGAGCTGGAATGGGATGACCAATACACTAAATGGCAATTAGGATGCAAAAAGTAGTTCCTTATTATATATAATATCAGACTTCTTCAAAGTGTTAATCAGTGGTACTGATTCCCGCGCACCCCATTTCTCCCTATTCCTATATTTTCTTTCTTTAAAACAAATCCTTTTTTTTTTTTTAACAAGGACAGCCCTCTGTGAGGGTAAAGAGATATGGTGTGAAATCTAGGTATGAAAAAATGTAATTTAAAAATTATTTTAGGGGCGGTTAGGTGGCGCAGTGAGTAAAATGCTGGCCCTAGAGTCAGGAGGACCTGAGTTCAATTCCGGCCTCAGACACTTAACACTCACACAAAAAAACTAGCCGTGTAACCTTGGGCAAGTTACTTAACCCCAATTGCCCTCCAAAAAGGCAAAAAAATTAAAAAAAAAAAAACAAACAGTTCCTCTAGAGAAGATCTTTGAGGTTTGGTGGATAAACTCATTATGATTCAGCAGCATGATATAGAAACCAAGAAAGTTAAGTCAAAAAAGGAATCGTAGACAAGCAGGGCAGTTTTGAAAATGAGACATGTCAAATTGATCATAAACTTCAGAAAAGCAAGCTCTACAAAATAGAGACTCACCATGGCTAGTATATGATCCCCTTCTGTTCTATTATGAATATTTAAACAGTTTTTTTGGGGGGGGACTTAAGTACAGAATTTTAAAAGTGAATTTTTTAAAAAAGAGGAAATCAAAGCAAATTTAGCCTGCATGAAGAGAGACACTATGTTCAAGACCAGGCAGATGACTGTTCCATTGTATTCTGCCCTGGCTAGAACACATCTGAAATACTGTGTTAAATTCTGGGCACCTCTTTTTAGGAAGGATATTGCTAAGTTGGAGAGAATGCAGAGGGGGGCAATGAGGACACTGAAGAACTTCAAGCTCATTTCTTATAAAGATTGGTTGAAGGAAGTCAAGATGATTAGCCTGGAGAGGAGAACACAGTGGGGGTGGGGAGAGGACTGGAACAGGATGACTGCCTCATGAGTATTTGAAGGACTGTCATGTAGAAAAAGAACCGAACTTGTTCTATGTAGCCACAGAGGGAAAAACAAGAGGACAAGGGGGACAAGTTGCAAAGAGAAACATTTAGACTCGACATAAGAAAAGACTTTTTAATACTCAAGGCTATCCAAAAGTAGAATGACTGACTGGGGAGACGTGTAGGCTTCACCTCATTGGGAATCTTCAAGCAAAGGCCTAGTCATGATTTATTAGGTCTATTGTAGAAGGGATACTTGTTCAGATATGGGTTCTATTATATGGTCTCTGGTTCCCTCTTCCTCTGAGGTTCTATGATTGGACCTGTGCTGTACCCAAATACATCTGTAACCATAAAATCTCAAAGTCGAAAGAGACTCTAGAGAACTTCCTGTCTAGATTCAGGAAGATATGAGTTGAAATCTTGCCTCAAACACTTACTGTATGTCCCTAGGTGAGTCACTTAATCTCTCTGAACCTCAGTTTCCTCATCTGTAAAACGGAGATAATAATATCACCTTTCTCCTGGGGTTTTTGTGAGGAGAAAATAAGATAACATATGCGCAGGACTTTGCAGATCTTAAAATGCTATATAAATGTCAACTGTGATTCTTATTATGTAGTCCAACTTCTTGCCCAATACATGAATCTCTTCTAAAGTATCTCTAATACAACCTATATTAGTAGAGGCTTGATGATAACCAGACAACTGCCTTTTTATGTATCTTATGCTTAAACACCTCCAGGGAGCAAGACTCTTCTATTGTTTGTCAACCTTGATTAGTAAAAAAGTTTTCTCTGAACTCTATCCCTCTAAAACTTTTTTTTTTACCCATTCATTGGGCCTACTTCTGCCAAACAAAATAAATCTTTAATAAAGAATCATTTTATAAAAAGTTTTATTATATAAACCTGACCTGACTAAAATCATCCTGCAAAAATAAGGTGAAATGTTACAGGGGACAGTTCGTTCCAAAGGAACCAAGTTTATGCATATGTGCTATAATAATCACACCTACCTCATGTGGTTGTCATGAGGTTCAAATGAGATGATATATGGAAAGTACTTTGCCAACACACAAATGTTAACTATGGTTGTTATTTTTGTTGTTGTTGTTATGGTGGCTGGCTTTCATGGCTGAGGACTTAGGGTGGCATCATCAGTGGAGGACCAAGATCAGCAGCCTTGCGTACTCAGAACACTGAGGGAGAATCCCAGAGCAGCTGGTAAGTTCAGCAAGAAGGAGTCTGCACCTGTGCCATTCCCCTCCAAGTCAAATAATCCTCAGTCACAGGGAGATACATACAGAGTTGGCATTCTCCGCCTAAGCACTGGCACACAGGGCCTGTTGTGGGGGTTGGGGCAAAGAATAGCTGTGTTTAGCAGCCCCAGGGGTCTTTATCCATGTGAGAGCCACTGGTCAGAATCCAACCACCTGTGCCACACCCACACTCACCCGCCCAACACCCAACACAGAGTTGTAGATGTGGTCCTGGCTGGGGCTTCTTTGTCCCATTTTTGTTCAGGTCACCTAAAGATGGGCAAAGGGTGAGTAGGAGAAATAAGAGGTTAAAGATTCAGGAGGTCAGGAGATAAATTATGGCAGTGAAGATTCCATTTAAAAACCAGCCAAGGCAGTAAATTTAACTTTATATTTGTAACTCACACAAAGTTTGGAAGCCTGCAAGTTATGTCCCAGAAAAATACAGACGTCTGGCTGGAGAGTATTTGGCAAAATGGGCAAGAGTTAATAAGCACAAAATTACAGTATTTGCCTTACTTGTAAATTGTGTGTGCTGCTGGCATCATAGGCAAGTGGGCTGCCACATTTCTGGAGTGTGTCTGCCAGCTGGTCTTCTAAGAACTCCTATGTCTCTACGTTACTTGCCATTATCAAGGCACGCTAGGTATGGGGTGGGAACATCCCTAATCAACCTTTTCTCATGTGCCTGATCAGCAGGTGACAATAACTGCATCAGAGATGGAATCTGAAAAGCTCCTAGGATCTTGCAAACTCTCCTGCTATTCACTGGTCGCAATCATAGATGAAATCCTTTCAGTCAACAAATATCTGAATGCCTTCTACTATGAGTAGCTCATTTCTTGAATACTTTAATGCTTATGAAGCACTCTTTTTATAACCACCTGGAGACTGCAAGCAGCTAGATGATACACTGGGTAGACTTCCAGGCTTGGAGTCAGAAGGACCCGAGTTCAAAACTAGCCTTAAACACTTACTAGCTGGGAGACCCTCAACAAGTCACTTCACCTTTGTTTGCCTCAGTTTCCTTAACTGTAAAATAAAGATAAACACTACCACCTATTTCATTGAATTGTGGTGAGGTAATATTTGTGCTTAGCACAGCACTTGGCATATAGTGTTATATGAATGTTTCTTTTCTTCCCCTCCCCCACCTTTCCAATATTATTCCCAGTTTCTTCTCAGTTCTCAGGGAACTGAGGCTCAAAAGGGTTAAGTGGCTTTCTTACTGGCACATGGCTAGTACGTGTTAGTGCTGGGATTTAAATTAGCTCGGATTTGCTAACTCCACATTCTATCACCTTGTACACATTTTTGTGCTAGATGACATGGATGAAACAAATATGTATGTTATAATCCCTGCTTGCAAAGAGCTTAAAATTCAACAGGAAGATCAGATAGCAAACATAAGGATACTTTCCTGCAGTGCTCAGACTAGGAGATTTTGTTATTGTTTAGTCACTTTTGTTCTTTCCAACTCTCTGTGACCCTATTTGGAGTTTTCTTGGCAGATGAGGAAACTGAGGCAAACAGGGTTAAATGACTTACCCAGGGTCACGTAGCTAGCATCTTAGGCTGGATTTGAACTCAGGTCTTCCTGACTCCAGGCCTGGTGCTCTACCCACTGAGCCACCTAGCTGCTCTAAGGAGATTTCCAATACTCCAATGGCTCTCTGATAACACTGAAATAGATGTCCCTTCCTGGTTCATTATTGCCCATGTCCTCAAGTCACAAGGCATTCATCAAATGTACTGGGGGCTTTCTTCTTATTGTCTTGACATTTGGTAGATACCAATGGAGCCCATGAGCTGTCCACTGGTTACCCCTCACTTTTGATATGAGACTAGCCCATCTTTTTTTGGAGGGGGGGAGTCAAACATTACAAAAATGTTTGCAAAAGCCTTGGGTAAAGGAAAAAAAGTAGAGATTATGATAGCTACGTCCATAGGGATCTTTATAGCCTATCACATTCATTTAGCACTTAGTAGAAACACACACACACACACATATTCTGTGTCCACAACTAAGTGATATTTTCACTCTGCATCTCCTTCATCCACTACTACAATCTTATACACAACTGATAAGAAATAAGTTCTTGTTGACTGGCTCAAAATGAACCAAACCTCTAAGAAACATGGTGATGACAAAGGCAAAGAAGGAAAGAAAGCCTTTGCCAGTGGAAAGGGCCCATGC
This sequence comes from Petaurus breviceps papuanus, assembly GCF_028583685.1. Taxonomy (NCBI): domain Eukaryota; kingdom Metazoa; phylum Chordata; class Mammalia; order Diprotodontia; family Petauridae; genus Petaurus; species Petaurus breviceps. Next base: position 784,791 of record NW_027187360.1, on the reverse strand, counting down.
TGGACTCTCTGGACATTCTCTACCATGCCTTTGGCTAGCACCCTGCCCTCTCTTCAGTTTCCTTTTATCTTGGTCTTTCCTCATTGAGTATAAGTTTCTTGAGGGCAAGGACTGTCTATTCTTCTGCTTATATTTGTATTCCTAGAACTGGGCACGGTGGTGTCTGACACAAAGTATGTGCCTTATAGACAGAGCTGACTTGTTAAGTCTCTTGGTTTCAAGTTTAAAAGAATGAATGTCAATTTATCTCTTAATCAATCAATAAACATTTATTAAGCACCTACTATGTGCCAGGCACTGGGAATATAAAAGGAGGCAAAAGACAGTTCCTGCCCTCAAGGAGCTCACAATCTAATGGGGTAGACAACATGGAAACAAATATAGACCAAGTGAGCTATATACAGGACAAAAAGGAAATAATTAACAGAAGGAGGGCACTAGAATTAAGAGGGGTTGAGAAAGGCTTCCAGTCAAAGATGGGATTTTAGTTGGAATTTAAACAAATCCAGGGAGGATAGTAGGCATACATGAGAGAGGTCATTCCAGACGTGGGGGACAGCTAGAGAAAATGCCCAGAGCCAAGAGATGGAGTATTTTGTTCCTGGAATGTCCATCACTGGATTGAAGAGTACATGTCAGGGAGCAAGATGTAAAAAAACTAGAAGGGAACACAGGACTGGGTTATTAAGCCAAACAGAGGATTTTATATTTGATCCTGGAGGTGATAGGGGGCTACTGGTATTTACTAAGTGGGTGGGAGCAGTAGTGGTGGTACCACAATCAGACCCAATTCTCAGGATGGCAAATGTGATTTTAAAAAATCCTATACTACCATCAGAATAACCCCCAAATCCAGAAGGCTTAGGGCATTTTGTTGCCCACATACTGTCCAAGGATATAGAAAGAACCTTCAGCTACTCACGAGCTGGCTCACAGTTGCAAACCTTGCAGGGGCAGTAAGGGTCAGGTGTTGGGAGGGTGAAGGAAATTGCTTTTAAAAATAACTTCCTTTCAGACAGTAATGATACAAATAATTCACAAAAGAGTTAAAATAAAAAGCTATATGATGAAGAAGTTCCTAATTCCACACAGAGCTAATCTAATCCCAGAGCACCTGTCAACTTCAAAGTAGGTTCAGGTGAATTTCTTGGGGACTGTGGAGAGAAAACAAGTCACTCCAAACATCGGGCATTAAGTAAATGAACTAGCAGGGGACATTGAGACACACAGGGAGGGTAAAGGCATCACACACACACACTCACACACACAGATATATATGGGCAAAGAGAGACAGAGTAACACACTGAGATAGCGAATGAGAGACAGTAAGTCAAAGAGGCAGCAACATACAGTCAAAGAGCCCTGGAGTCAGAGGCTCTGGGCTCACATTCTTTAAGTTTACTACCTGTATGACCTCAGGCAAGTCAATTTCCCTGGATCTGGTTTTCTTTATCTGTAAAATGAATAGATTGGTTCCTTCTAGCCCTAGATCTATGAAAAGACAGAGAAAGATGAATAGAGAAAACAAGTCTAAGATACAACTAGTATACACACACACACACACACACACTGATAGTAGAGAGGAAATGAAAAAACCAGAACTCAGCAGGTCCTATCCAACTGAGTTCTGATTTATGAGGTCACATGTATTTTGTACTATTTGAGGTTATAATTATGTAAAAATATGGTAATGAATTCCATCCCTATGGAAATATGCAATGCAAATTTGAATAATGCAACCACTTAATGAGATTCACACTAATTAGAACTTAGCTATACTTTCCCTCAAAGTGGTACTCACTGATGGGGGTAGGGAAGAAGAGGAAGAAAAAAAAAGGAAGCTGGAAGAAAGTAAAGAAGTGAAGTTTGCACGTAATCAACAAAGTTCTAGCAGACAATGAATACAATAACTCAATTATTGTACAGCAGAGCAGAGGATTATATGGTACACGGCCACAGAGGCTTAATGTGATTAAGGAGGTATGGTGGTAGGTCTTTGAGCTAGAGGCAGACACATACCTGTTCCACCTAGCTCCCCTCCGGCCACACAACCTGCCAGGGAGCACAATACAATGTAACTCACTCACAAGTCGCTTACAAAATGTATTTGTTGGCTAAGCTTTCCAGAGAATAATAAAATCGAAACTCCCTGGGCTGGCATTCAAGGCCCTCCACAAACTGATTCCAGTCCACCATTCTAGCTTTTTTGCACACTATTCCCCTTCACACTCCGACAGCCAAAGTACAATTTTGCCCACTATTCCCTGAACACACCTGGATCTGTCCTGCCCCCACCCATGCTCTTGCTGTTTGTCTGCAGAAAATAATCTCGCACCTATCTCGGGCTGTTGAATTCCTCACCATCATTCAATATCTGGCTCAAATGCCACTTTTCCCAGAAAATTTTTCCTGATTCCCTCCTGAAACCTCAGGCTTAACCCCCAAAGTGCTTTTTATGGTAAGAGGTAACATTGCTCAGTGGATTAAAGAGCTGGACCTGGAGTCAGGAAGACTCACTTAGGTTCAAATTCTACTTCTGATACTTAATGACAATGTTGATAGCGGACAAGTCAGCTGTCCTCAGTTTCCTAATGTGTAAAATGAGGGTAATACCTGTAGTGCCTACCTCAGAGTGACTTTAAGCCTCAAATGAGACAAAGTTAGTAAAGCATTTTGTAAACTTTATATGGTGTATAAATATGTGCCCATCCATGGAATGGCCCACTTATTCCTACCAAGCATTCTCTCTCCTTTCTTTGATGATAAGCAGCCTGGCAGTATGTTCAGATTCATGCCTCTCTATCTGCAGATGAATGCTCACACCTGGGACCTCAGGGTCATCCTTTTGCAGATCACTTCTCTCTGTCTAGGGCTAGAGATCAAGGAGACACCGTAGGACATGTCCTGGCTAGAACCAAGGCAAAGCATCAGGGTGGCTCAGACCAGGTTTGAAAATGGTACCTGCTCTGTGTGGACAACTCCTGGAGACTCTGGGCCTTCACTGCAACACATAGGACTTGACTCCAAAGTAAATGCTCACAGGTCCTGCAGAATGGGATTATTTGGCATTAATCATTTATAAATATTGTACTTAAAAAAGCATTCTCCTTCTGCCCCACGTACTGCACTCAAGGTAAATGTCGACAAATCAATCAGTATTTAATAAATGTCTATGCTCACCAGTCATGTTGCTGGGTATTTGAATGCAAGCACAAAGAATGAAACAATTCCTAAGTGCATTACATTCTAATGAGAGAGACAAGAAGTATGTACAAAAATATATAAAGCATAAGCATAAAGTGAATAAATACAAATAGGTAAAAACACTAAACGCAAGGTAATTTGGGAGGAAGTGGAGAACTATATGAGACAAGGATAAGAAGGGACAATCAATGTAAAGACTACCCTTATCCTTGCTCTAAACCTTCAGTGTTAATCAAGTTACTTTGTACCTCATTGTCACAATGGATAGAGCCTGGGTCTGGAGTCAGGAAGACTAGAACTTAAATCCAGCTCCAGACACTTCCTAGCTGTGTGACCCAGGGCGAGTCACTTAACCTCCACCTGCCTCAGTTTCCTCAACTCTAAAATGGGGCTAATAATAGCACAGGGCCATTGTGAATATCAAATGAGATAATACGTAAAGGGACACAGTTCCTGGCACACACAATAAATGATTTTGCCCTTTCCCTCTTTTTTTTTTCATTCCTCTCATTACTAAATATTTCATGGTTATGAGTTTATTTTTTGGTGATCTGACTCTATCCCTCCAAGGGGAAGACAGCAATGAGGAATGAAGTTTCTGATTATTGAGCACAATTTTAATTAAATCATTTTTGGCATCTATAAATTCAATTATTTATTAAATGTTGACTGTGGAAGGGATTATGTTGGGTGCTATGAGTACAAGGACAGAAATGAACTAGTCACTATTCTGAAGAAACTTAAATGCTATTGTAGGCAGATACAACATGAATTTTTACAGGCAAATAAAATCAAAATGATTTGAGGATGTAGAGAACAAAATTAATTCAAGGATGGCATGAGGGAATCAGGGAGGGAGAATATTCTAGGCCTGGAAACAACATAGGCAAATGCTCAGAGGCAGGAAACAGAACAATGAAATCAGAGAACTGCTAGGTGTCTCATTTCAGTGAAACATACAGTGTATGGAGTTCTGTGAAACAGAACTGGAAAGGTAGACTGGAATTCGATTCTGGAGGAATTTAAACCTCAGAATGAGGAATTTGTATTTTATCTTCAGGTGAGTGGGGAATCATTTCAGATTTCTGAGCGGATGATCAGGTTTGGCTTTGAGAAGTTTCTTTTTGGTCACTGAGGGGAGGATGGAGTGGTCAAGAAAAATACTGGGAAGACTACCCAGGAGGCTGTTAGAATGATCCAGAGGAGAGACAGTGAGGGTGTGGTGGGCATGTGAGTGGAAAGAAGGGGAAGACTATGAGAAATGGTGTCAAGGGGAAATCAAGAGGACATAGCAGCTGTTTGGATATGGAGATTCAATTCAATCCAACATTTATAAAACTCCTAATATGTGTAAGGCATTGTTCCAGGTGCTAGAAATGCAAACAAAAAATGAAAGAGTGCCTATTCCTTAAAATGCTTATATTCCATTGAATATTCCACTGAATTCCATGGGATACAATGTATACACTAGTAAAAACAAGGATATACAAAAAGTAATTACACGAGAAAGAGGATACTACTAAGTAAGGGTTAGAAGTGTGGGCCTGGAGTCGGGAAGACCCGAGTTCAAATACTTACTAACTGTGTGATCCTAGGTAAGTCACTTAACCTTGTTTGCCTCAGTTTCCTCATCTGTAAAATGAGCTGGAGAAGGAAATAACAAACCACTCCAGTATCTTTGCCAAGAAACCCCCAAATGGGGCCATGAAGAATTAGACATGACTGAACAACAGGAAGGCTTAGAGTAGAAGGGGGAACCTGAGCTAAACTCTGAAGGAAGCTAAGCATTCTATAATATTCTATTTTCTAGGAAAGGCACATTGCAAATATGCGAGACTACAAGGGTGAGAAATGGAATGTCACATACAGGGAAGAGCCAAAAGGTCCGTGCCCTTCATTCAATGTTTTCATTTTCTCTTTATCATCAGAATTCTGTTCTTTCTGTGTGCACATGCTTGTGTGTATCTCTGTCAGTGTGGAATAGAGAATGGAGGAAGGAGAATAATATAAAATAAGACTAGAAGGGTAGCTGGGAGCCAGACTGAGGAGTTTGTATTTTATTTTGGAAGTAATAGGAAGCAGCTACAGTTTTCTGAATAAGGGAGGAATGATATGGTCAGATCCATGGTCTATGAAGATCAATTTGGCAGCTGGGTCAAACACAGCCTGCCAAGCATTGTCTAGGGAATTTTCAATTGTAGCAATTACAGTTCTATTTTTAATTGTACCATCAGTATGTCAGTCAATAAGCATTTATTAAAGTGCCTGCTATGTGAATAATGGTGAACATTTCTGCTTCCTTCCCATGTACCACGTTACACATGCAAGGCAGTGTAGCAGATAAAGGGCCAGGCATGGAGTGTGTACAAGTCCTACTCCAACCAACACAAAAGAGCCAGGAATCACTTAAACTTTCAGAACCCGAGTCACTTCACGTCAAAAAAAAAAAAAAACTGTAGAGAAGATACCTATCTGCATCAGCAAATGGAGATTGCATCCACTCAGTTCCCTACAGAGAAGTCATAAGTCCAGACTAAAAGCAACTAAAAAAAGTTACAGCACCAATATTATAAAGATGAGGTGTGGAGACCACATGGCAGATGGCTGAGGGAAAAGGTTATAGTATAAAACAGGAGTTCTTTCCCCTCCCCCACCCCCTTTGGCAGTCTGATGAAACCTATGGACACCTCAGAATAAAGTTTTTAAATGCATGGAATAAAATACATAGGGTTACAAAGGAAACAGATTATGGTGAAATATAGTCATAAGATATATTTTTTAAAAACAAGTTCCACAGACCCTTGGTTGAGAAATATTGGTATAAAAGAAAGAATACCTGATGAGGGAGGGAGTCAAGAGGTCTGGATTCTGTTCGAATCCATAACATACTCACTGGGTAACCTTGGACAAATCACTTCTCTCTGAGTCCTAATTTCACAACCTGAACAATGAAGGATTCAACAACATGACTTTTTAAAGAAATTACCTGTCCAGCACAAAAGTTCCATGATTCTAGGAGGAAACAACATGTACTCTCTCCACACACACCGTTGCCCCTCAACCAATCACTTCATTTCCATCTATTAAGTATTGTGTACAGAGTATTTATGGGTCTCTATACTTTGCTAAACACTGGAAGAGACATAAAATTAAGGCACAACATGGTTCTAGAAGCTGAAAAGGGTGGAGTAAGACATATACAAGATAAACATAATACACAATTAGCCCTGAGAAATATTTTAGAGTGGTATAAAATAAAATGCTAGATGAGATCTCACCAGCAAATAGCTGTCTAGACACAGGCTATCCACCACATTACAAAGCACACTAGAAAATGGAGACAATGCATTAAGAAAGGCAGCTCTGGGAGACAGATAAACCTTCCTTAAAACTTCCTGTAGTTAAGGAACTAAAGATATCAGAGAAGGATAAGCAAGAGGATGTGTCTGGGGAAAACACTCCTCTTTCCAGCTGACCAGCTCCAGGTAAGCCGAGGAGCAAATACACCAAGAGGATCTAGTCCCTGCAAAATAAATAGGGCAGGTGGTGTCAGTGTGTGTTTATTTTGGGATCTATAGGAAAAGAGAAAGTCTTGATGAGGGTGTTTTCTGATTTTCATTGACTAGAATCTGCTCAGAGAAAATAGGCTAATGAGAGAGAAGGGTAGTTTGTGTTTAAAAAATAAATCTACTGACCACCCTCTTCTATACAGGAGTTCCTTTTATTCAAGATCTCCAAAGCCCTCTGTGAGCTACAGGTAGAGAAATAAAGAACCTGGGGGTTACATAACTTGGGGTCACTTAGAAGCCCCAGCTGTGGCAAGCCAAGAAAGTGTGGTAGAGAAATGACAAAGAGGCAGCTAGCACCCTATGGGCAAAGAAGAGGGTGTACTTAGGGACAAGCCAAATGAAAAGGAAAAGGTTGGCAATAGAGGGCTTCTTATGGTACAGAAAAAGGCCTGAGGGAAACTTGTCCTGCTGTTCTCACCCTGAACAGAGTTAGTCCTTATCTAATTTTGCCTTTTGGTATCCCACCTATCATGAGAGAACCATAAAATGTAAAAACTGGAAAGTCCGGAACTGAGAAATCATGTCCACCATGCCACTTGTTTCCGAGATTCCCATGGTCACAAATTTAGAGCTAGAAAGGAACCTTAGGAGGCCACCAAGTATGATTCTCATTTTCCAGATGAGGAAACTGAAGCTCAGAGGTGGGACTAGACTTGCCTGGAGCCATACAACTGCCATATTTTAAAGGCAAGATTTATACCCAAGCCTTCCTGCTTCCAAGTTCAGCAATCTATTCATTATGCCATGCTGGCTTGGAGATGAGGAAACGGAGGCTTATGGAATCCAAGTGACCTATCCAAGGGCACACAGGTAATAAATATAGTAGTAGCTTCAAACTCACATCTCTTGGCTGTCAAACAGGATTCTTTCCACTAAACCAGTTCCATTCCATGTTGCCTGCTCTTCAGTCCACTGAACCTTAGATTTGCCCTTGGAACTCATCTGACCAATTAGAGCTTTTCACAATACAGCAGGTGTGTGCCCTGCCCCTTCCAGCTCCCCTTTATGTGTTATTCTCTCCCATTAAAAGGTAAGTTCCTTGAGGGCAGGCACTGTCTAGCTTGTTTGTATCTCCAGTGTTTAGCACAGTACCTGGCACATAGAAAGCACTTTAGTAATCTCATCTCTTCTCTCTCTCTCTCTCTCTCTCTCCCTCCCTCCCTCCCCTCTCTCTTCTATATGATTCAATAGTTACTAGGCAACAACCACATGGAAGGTTTTGTGCCATGCACTGAGAGATACAAAAATTACAGAATTTTATAAGTAGAAGGGACCTCAGCAGTCAATGTGGGGAAAGTAATTCCCACTATAACATCTGGCAAATCATCATCCAGTCTCTACTTGAGGTTCCCCTCCAGTGAAGGGGAACTTATCCTTCTGAGACAGCCAATGCTATTTTTAGACAGCTCTAATTGATAGGAAGATTTTTTTTGTATTTTTTTTAAGTCAAGTTCTATATCTGCCTCTTTGCTCCTGGGTCTGCCCTCTAGAGTAAAACACCACCAATCTAATCCTTCTTCCACAAGACAGCCCCTCAAATACTCAACAAAAAGGGTATGTTTTCTCCTCTACAAGCTACATTCCCAATTCTTTCAAGTGATCCTTATTTAAATGTATTCAATGTCTTTACCATTATGGTGGCCCTTTTCGGGACTCTCTCTAACTTCCCAATATCCTTCTTAAATGGTGGTACCCCCAAATGAACATTATGTTCTAGATATGTTCTAACCAGGGCACAGTAAAAGGGGACAATCACCTTCTTACCCCTGGAAGATATGCCTCTCTAAGTCTACTCCAAGATCTTATTTTTTTGGCTGCCCCATCACATTACTGTCTCATAATGAGTTCATAGTATGCTTAAATGCCCAGATTTTTTTTCAGACAAACTGTGACAATGACTTTTTGAACCCAAGTACAAGACTACTTCTATTCCAACTGAATCTCATGTAATTAGATTTAACCCAATGCTTCAGCCTCTCAAGATCCTTTTAGGTTCTGACTTTGTCATCAGGTTTAGCAGCTGTCCATCCCAGCTTTGCTGATGAAGAGCTTGCTATTTATGCCTTTATCTGTCAGTGTTAAAAGATTTAGATAGCATAGAGTCAGCCTCAGGTCCCTAGGACACTCTACTAGAGAACTCCTGACAAGTTTATGTTATACCACAAATGGCCAGCATTCAGGCAGTTTCACATTCATCGTAGCATATTATCATCTAGTCTATATCTCTCTGTCTAATCCATAAAAATTGTATGAGATATTTTATCAGATACTTTGCAAAATATAGGTATCCCCTATTGCCAATTCTTCTGTGATCTATTAGGTTACTAACTACCAAAAAAAGTTAGTTTGGGAAGATTTGTACTTGCTGAAGCTGTCATAGATCTTTGTAAACACTGCTTCCGTTTCTAGATGTTCATTAGCCTCCTTAATTATTCATTCTAAATTTTACCAAGAATCCAAGTAAAGACTGGACCATACAGAATGTGAACTCTATTGTCTCCCCCTCTTTAAAAATAAATCAGGGGGTTGGGTGGCTCGGTGGCACAGTGAGTAGAGTGCTGGCCCTGGGGACAGGAGGACCTGAGTTTGGATCCAGCCTCAGACACTTAACACACACAAACAAAAAAACCTAGCCGTGTGACCTGGGCAAGTTGCTTAAACCCAACTGCCCTCCCAAAAGCAAAATAAATATAAATAAATAAATCAAAAGGGGGCGGAGCCAAGATGGCAGTGTAGAAGCAGGAAAACTCCTTGCGCTCCCCCCATAACCACCTCAAATACCTATAAAAAGTAACTCTAAAGAAACTTTAGTGCTACAGAACCCACAAAGTGACAGAGAGAAAAAATCTCCCACTGAAGACAGCCTAGCAGGCTGGCAGCAAGAGTCCATCATAGCATGCTGGGAGCAAAGCCCTAGCCCTGCATGAGCCCATGGTTTTAGCCTCAGGGCGGCCCAATCAGCTGTGGCTAGAGGGACATCAGGAGAGTGGATCACCAACAGTTGTGGCAGTTTCAGAATTATCAACCTATAAATGCCAAAGACAAAGTGAGAGGTCAGTGTAGACTTTGGGGACAGGGAGTCCAGGAGTCCAGTCCAGCCTCTGCCCCCGGAGCGAGAAGTGGCAGAGGTGTGTGACCGGCTGCATGGCTGCTTCAGAGCTCCTGGCCTGCAGATTTCAGGGGGATCAAGCAACCATTCTGAAGGGTAATCACTCTTCCTTTAACCTGCTTGGATTTGGATTGCTATCTAAGGTGGGCTGTGAGACCAAGTGCCAGAGCCTGTTGAGGCTTCAGAGAGGGCAGCCAATTAATAGTTCCAGCAGCTGCAAAAACCCCAGTGATTTGGGATAAAGCTCTTCTCTCTGGAAGCAGAGTTCTACTATGGCAAAAAGCTCAAAAGTCAAGTAATTGAGTGGCAACATGAGCAAGCAAAGGAAGCAAAGCAAGCACAGCAATCCAACTTTAGATTCCTATTTTGGGGACAAAAAGGATCAAAGCATGGAACAGAAGGAAGACAACAAAGTCAGAACTCCTGTACCAAAAGCTTCCAAGAAAAATATGAACTGGTTACAGGCCATAGAGGAGCTTAAAAAGGATTTGAAAACCAAATAAGAGAAGTGGAGAAAAAATTGGGAAGAGAAATGAGAATGATGCAAGAAACTCACGAAAAGAGAGTCAACAACCTGACTGAAGAAAATAACAACTTAAAAACAGACTAATTCAAATAGCAAAAGAGGTCCAAAAAGCCAATGAGGAGAAGAATGCCTTAAAAAGCCAAATTTGCCATATGGAAAAAGACTCTCAAAAGCTCACTGAAGAGAATAATTCCTTCAGAATTAGACTGGAGCAAATGGAAGCTAATGACTTTAAGAGAAATCAAGATACTATTAAACAGATCCAAACAAATGTAAAAAATAGAAGGCAATGTGAAATATCTCACTGGAAAAATCACTGACCTGGAAAATAGATCCAGGAAAGATAATTTTAAAATTACTGGACTACCTCAAAGCCATGATCAAAATAAGAACCGAGAAATCATCCTTCAAGAAATTCTCAAGGAAAACTGCTCTGATGTTTTAGAGCCAGAGGGCAAAACAGAGGTTGAAAGAATCCACCAATCACCTCTTGAAAAAGATCCCAACAAGAAAATTCCTAGGAATATTATAGTCAGGTTCCGGAGTTCCCAGATCAAGGAGAAAATATTACAAGCAGCCAAGAAGAAACAATTTGAATATGGCAGAAACACAATCAGGATAGCACAGGATCTGGCAGCTTCTACACTGAGGGACTGAAGGGCTCAGAATATGATATTCTGGAGGTCAAAGGAGCTGGGATTTAAACCAAGAATCACCTACCCCAAAAAAATGACTATCATGTTTCAGGGGAAAGTATGGTCATTCAATGAAATAGAGGACTTTCAAGCTTTCTTGATGAAAAACCCAGAGTTGAACAGAAAATTTGACATTTAGATACAAGAAGCAAGAGAAGCATGAGAAGGTAAACAAGGAAAAGAAATCATAAAGAACTTATCAAAGTTGAACTATTTATGTTCCTACATGGAAAAATGATAATTGTAACTTATGAAACTTTTCTCAGTATGATGATAGTTGAAGGGAATATAAATGTGTGTGTATGTATATATATATATGTATACATATATATATGTCTATATATGTGTGCAATCTATATTGAATTGCCTATCTTCCCAGTAAGGGTGGGTGATGATGGAGGAAGGGAAAGAATTGGTAATTCAAAGATGTTTAAAATATATACTATTATTATTATTTTTACATGCAACTGGGAAATAAGATATACAGGCACTGGGGTATAGAGATCCATCTTGCCCTACTGGAAAGTCGGAGGGGGGATGGGGGAGGATATAGGAGAGAGCAGATTGGGGGAGGGGGTATACAGTGGGATCACTGTTTTGGGGTGGTGGGTAGGGGAAAGAGAGGGAGAAAATTTGTAACTCAAATCTTGTGGAAATGAATGATGTAAAGTAAAAATAAACATAAAATTTAATTAAAAAAATAAAAATAAATCAGGACATTTGTCCTTTTTTAGTCAGTTAGTACTTTTCCAGTTTTCTATTATCTTTCAAATATCAATGACAGTGACTGAGCAACTACACCTACTAGACCAGGTCTTGACCCTTGAAGATGTTATAATCTAGAAGGGGAGAGGACATGTCTATCAAAAAACACAATACAAAGAATATACATAAGTACATATAAGAAGTATTGATATGCTGTCAGTTTTGAGGAGGGAATTACTAATGAGAGAGAGAGAGAGTGAGAGAGAGAGAGAGAGAGAGAGAGAGAGAGAGAGAGAGAGAGAGAGAGAGAGAGCGAGAGAGAGAGAGAGAGAGAGAGAGAGAGAGAGAGTGAGAGAGAGAGAGAGCGTGTCTTTGTGTGTGTGTGTGTGTGTGTGTGTATGTGTGTGTGTGTGTATCATAGAAGACTCAATGGAAAAAGTGTCCTCAGCAAACTATCCTTGGTAGTGGGATTTGGTTGTCTCTTTGGCAAAATGTAACAGATTGGGTATCAAGAGGATGATCAAGTGAAACCCCAAAGCAAACTTTACCTAGTTTTTAGTTTTACTGAGTATCAACCCTGGCTCCAGCAAAATACACTCTAGGAAGAATCAGGATTGTCACTTATTTACTATGTGACCTTAAGCAAGTCATTCCCGCTTCTCTGGCCTTTGTCTCATCAGTCAAATGAGAAGGTTGGAGAAGAGGATATCTCGAGTCCCTTCCAGCTCTGCACAGAATTTCTAAATTTGCTTGAAGGAATGCTTTCCCTCAGGGAGGTGAAACACTACAGGGGACCAGGAAGTAGTAAATAAGAGTCTTATTTGCTTCAGATACATTACTAGGGTTTGTTGTGAGTCCCCATTATTTATAGGTAACCATTTCTGGAATCCAACAGCAAACACTGGGAGGTTTCCATGGGGAAGGTTCTCAGAGTGCAATGTACCACCTTGACTTGGGGGAGGGGAAGCAGAGGTTACTCCCAGGAAAACAGTTAATGTGACAGAGCCCAGTAGCTTATCAGGAAATACTTCTGTCCACACTGGCACCAGTTTGGCAGCATGGGGTGAAGTAACAGGGCCCCGGACAGAAAGGCAGAATCACAAATCTTGTGGATGACTGAATCAAATCTTTTCACTTTACAAATGAGGAAAACTATGACTGAGAGGTGAGGTGCCTTGTCTGAAGCCCCATGACTAGTAAGAGGCAGAACCAGAATTTGATGCCGGGTCTAATCCCAGGATTATTTATATTGTATTGCAATGCATAGACTGTCAGAGCTGGGAAGGATTTGAGAATTTAGAATAAAGAATGTCAGAGCTGGAAGGAGCTTTGGGGACCATCTAAAACAATGTTCTCATTTACTAGATGAGAAACAGGCTCAGAGAGAGGAACTGACTTACCCAAAGGCACACAGCAAGTTTAGTGGTAGATAAGGTCTCCTGAATTCTAGCCCAAGAGCAGCCAGACCCGCCCTGGTATAGTGCTCTCTACCTCACATCTTCTTTCTTTCCAAAACATCCATGTGATGCTTTACCATTACAAAACATTCATATGCAGTATCTTTTTTTGAACCCTCACAATGGCTCTGTGAGATGTCACATAATACTCTCATAGAGATAAGGAAGTAGAGACTGTCATTTAAAGAAGAAGGGGAGAAAGGTTCTATATGAACAAAAATATTTATAGCTGCTTTGTTCAAATCAATGAAAAATTGGAAACAATCCTTAAGTATAACAATTGGGGAATGACTTAAAGAACAGTATGATTACTTCTGCTATAGTTTGATATGTACATTTCTAAAAATCACTACATTCTGCAAAACTTCACAATAAAAACCACAGTGCTTATGGGGAAAATGGGGTTAGAGTCACAAGGTTCAAAAACTTCATCAGAAACATAAAAAAGATGAGAACCTAATAAAAACAGTAGTGCAGTTTTATATATGTTAAATGGCTAAGTAATATATAAATATTACAATAAATATGACTATGTCCATAGCCTCAGGCTGCTATTTGGTTGGGTAAGGGAGAATAGATTTGGAAGGGGGAGGGAACAAGCATTTATATAGTATCTACTATGAGCCAGGAATTGTGCTAAGTTCTTATATAAATATTATCTCATTTGATTCTCACAACAACCCTGTGAAATAGGTGCTATTAGTAAGCCAATTTTACAGCTGAGGAAACTGAGGCTAACAGAGATTAAAGCAATTTGCCCAGGGTCACACAGCTAGTAAGTGTCTGCAGTGAGTATTTTAACTCTGGTCTTTCTAACTTCAGGTCCTACACTCCAGTACCAGCTGTCTCTATGCTGACAGCTGATTCACAGGCAGGGACCATGGCCAAAAGCAGAAGGTGGGGGATGTTGGGGTAGAGACTAGGTTCATGATCTTCCACATGGAGGTCCATGTGGGACTAGTCTTCTTTCACCCATAGCTCCTACTGCACTGGCAGATAATCACTAAATGTGACACTTTACTTTGAAAAGACCTGAGCTTTGCTTGTGGGAATGGGCATCAGAAGGGCTGTAGCTTGTGAGCTACTATGAAGTGGTAGTCTCCTCCATTCCTGACGCTTCTCATGGACTAAATCCTGCATAAGCAAACATGAAATTCATGTTATGCTCAAATCGTTTCTTAATATGTCAATTGCGTTGGAGCAAATTCCCATTTTCTAAACAAGAATTATAGCAAAAGTGACCTTTATTCATAGGTATGGAGAACTGGACCTGTGATTTCACTGGTGGATGAAGTAATAACAACAATAATAAAATAATAATAGCTAGTATTTATGTAATGTTTTACAGTTTGCAAAGCCCTCACAAAAATATCTCATTTTATTCTTACAACAACCCTGGGAGGTAGATATTGTTATTCTCTCCATGTTGCAGCTCAGGAAACTGGGGCAGACAGAGGCCAGATTTGAGCTTAGGTCTTCCTGATTCCTGGTTGAGCACTCTATGTCATGTGCCACCTAGCTGCTTAGGAAACTCCTTTTCCAAAGTGAGTGGCCAACTTCTCTGCAGTTTATAGTTGCCTAAAGCACAGAGAAGTTAAGGGACTTACCTAGGGTCACATAGCTAGTATTTGCCTGAGGTGATACTTATGGGTGTGAGAGTCTTCCTGGCTTTGAGGATGGCTCTCTATCCACTATGCCAGGATGGAATAAGAAATGACAAATGTCAAGAATATAAGAAAAATGGCTGATGTAGGACAAGGTGAGCAGCCTAAGAATGACATGAATATCGACTACAACTATTTTTTAAGAATCCAAAGGAATTAGTTGCTTGGACATGTACCAATGGACCTGCAGAAAGACACTAAGCAAATACACTGTTATTTTTGTTTTATTTAAAATAGTATTATTATTTCAATCAAAGTGTAAATAATTTAAATTTTAGGTATTATTTGGAGATTTACTCCCTATTTAATTTGACTGGTTATTAATATCACCGAAAAAAAAAATCTTTACATGGAATTCAAGTTAAAAAATAAAATAAACCTGAGGTCCATGGAGGTTATATAGCTTACCTAAGGTTAGAGAAATAGAAAAGTCAGCAGAACTGGGATTTGATTTCAGTCTGCTGCTTTTCCCTCTTGCTGCAAAGATCACTACTGTGGAGGATGACTATCCTGCCCCCAAATCCACTCCGTTCAATAAAGGATACGTGGTAGGTACAGCAGTGTTTTTGCACAGGGGTAACCTGAGCACACAAATGCATACAACACACACTCAGGATGTGCTGAACCTGTCCTGGGATGACAACAACCTCCATCCCAATGTACTTAACACATACAAATTGCCAGACAGTCATCATGTGGTTAGTAGAGTAAAATAGAGAAAATGGTGGAGTAGAAGCAGGACTTCCCCACTGCTCCGGTTTCCACCTTCCCCAATCCATGTAAAAAGGGGACTCTAAACAAACTTTGGAGCAGCAGAACCCACAAAATGACACAGAGAAGCTAACCTCCTGCTGAGGACAGCCCGGCAGGCCAGCAGGAATCGGCTAGCCCTGTGCTCTGGGAGTGGAGCCCAGCCCCATGCTGAGGCTTTAGCCCCAGGGCAGGCCTGACCAGCCGCCCCCAGGAGGGACTCCAGATCAGCAGCAGCTGTGGCCGTTTCCAGATTTATCAACACATAGATGTGAAGGACAAAGTGAGAGGTCAGTGCAGTCTGGACTTTGAGACCCAGTAAGTGGGAGATGCCTGCACAGCCAGCCAGCCCCATGTGGAAGCTTCAGCTCCTGGTCCTGGCCTGCAGAGTGTAGGGGGACCAAGCACCAGACTGAGGGGCAATCGCTCTTGCTTTAGCCTTATTGGATGTGGACTGCAGTCTAGGGTGGAGGTCCTGGGGTGTGTTTCCAGCTTTCCAGAGTGTGTGGAGACCTCAGAGAGGACACCCATCTAATACCTTCAGCAGCTGAGAAAGCCCCAGCATTTGGGACGAAAGCTCTGGTGGCAGAGTCCTACTATGGCAAAAAGCCCAGGGGTCAAGTGACTGAGGGGCAACATGACCAGGCAAAAGAAACAAAGCAGACAGAAGATTCCAATGTTAGACTCCTATTTTGGGGACAAAAAGGAGCAAAGCATGGAACAGGAGGAAGATGGTGGTCAGAACTCCTGCACCAAAAGCTTCAAAGGAAAATACAAGCTGGTTACAGGCCATAGAAGACCTTAAGAAGCAGATAAGAGAAGTGGAGGAAAAATTGGGAAGAGAAATGAGAACTCTGCAAGAAAATTACGAAATGAGAGTCAAAAGCCTGACTGAGGAAAATCACACCTTAAAAAATAGACTAAATCAAATGGCAAAAGAAGCTCAAACAGGCAATAAGGAGAAGAATGCCTTTAAAAGCTGAATTTGCCAGATGGAAAAAGAGTCTCAAAAGCTCAATGAAGAGAATCATTTGTTCAGAATTAGATTGGAGCAAATGGAAGCTAATGACTTTATGAGAAATCAAGATGCTGTTAAACAGATCCAAACAAATGAAAGAATAGAAGGCAATGTGAAATATCTCATGGGAAAAACCACTGACCTAGAAAATAGATCCAGGAGAGATAATTTAAAAATTATTGGACTGCCTGAAAGCCATAATCAAAGTAAGAACCTAGAAATAATCCTCTAGGAAGTTCTCAAAGAAAACTGCCCTGATGTTTTAGAACCAGAGGGCAAAATAGAGGTTGAAAGAATCCACCCATCACCTCCTGAAAAAGATACCAAAAAGAAAACTCCTAGGAATATTATAGCCAAGTTCTGGAATTCCCAGATCAAGGAGAGAATATTACAAGCAGCCAGGAAGAAACAATTTGAATATTGTGGAAACATAATCAGGATAACCCAGGATCTGGCAGCTTCTACACTGAGGGATTGAAGGGCTTGGAATATGATATTCTGGAGGTCAAAGGAGCTGGGATTAAAACCAAGAGTCACCTACCCAGCAAAACTGAGTATCATGTTTCAGGGGAAAATATGGTCATTCAGTGGAATAGAGGACTTTCAAGCATTCTTGATGAAAAAACCAGAGTTGAATAGAAAATCTGACATTCAGATACAAGAAGCAAGAGAAGCATGAGAAGGTAAACAAGGAAAAGAAATCATAAGGAACTTATCAAAGTTGAACTATTAACATTCCTACATGGAAAAACAATTACTGTAACTGATGAAACTTTTCTCAGTAGTTGAAGGGAATAGAAATATATATGTCTATATATGAAGGTATATGGGCATATGAATACATATGTGAATGTGTGTATATATATTTACAGGTATACATAGATAGAGGGCACAGGACCAATTTAACAGGAAGGGATGATACTTAAAAGGTGAAATTAAGAGGGAGAGAGGAATATAATGAGAGGAGATGGGAAGAGACAGATTGGGGTAAGCTATCTCATATAGAAGAGGCAAGGGGAAATGGTTACAATGGAGAGGAAGAATAGGAAGGTGAAAGGGAATGGGTCAACCTTATTCCCATTGAATTTGGCTTGAAGAGGTAATGAAATACACACTAAATAGGGTATCTCACCCTCCAGGAGAGTTAGGGGGGTATGGGGATGAGAGGGGGGATGATGGAAGGGCGGGCAGTCTGGGGGGGAGGGAAGTTGGAAGCACCCACTTTTGAAAAGGGACAGGATCAAAGTAGAGAACAGAACAAGTGGGAGGTGGGATAGGAAGGCAGGAAATATAGTCAGTCTTTTACAATATATCTACTATGTTAGTGTCCTGCATTAGCCACACATATACAACCTATAATGAACTGCTTATCTTCCCAGTAAGAGTGGGAGACAAGAGAGGAAGGGAATGAATCTGGAATTCAAAGTTTTAAAATCAAATACTCAAATATATATACTATTATTAATACTATTTTACATATAATTGGGAAATAAGATATACAGGCACTGGGGCATAGAGATCCACTGGAAAAGTCGAAAGGGGTATGGGAGAAAATATGGGAGAGAGCAGATTGGAGAGGGGATATCCTGTGGGACTGCTATTTTGGGGCAGTGGGCAGGGGAAAAACGGGGAGAAAATTTCTAACTCAAAATCTGGCAGAAGTGAATGATGTAAATCAGAAGTTAATAAAACATTTGTAAAAAAAGAAGAATAAAATGGAGCAATAAAATTCAGAGCTCCCCAATGCTGACTATCCTCAACACTCATCCTCATAAGAGGGTTTATTTACTTAAGGGTTTTTTTTACAGTGGGCTTCCATAAAGTATCACTGAATGCAAACTTGTGGTCACTGAGCAATGAATAATTGCTAATTGTACGTATTTGGGGTAGGTTAGATTGCTTACCATGGAACTGGAGGACCCTTCCCAAGAGTTGAAGGCTTAAAGAGAAGATGAGAGACTCAACAGTGGTGAAGGCCTACAAAAGTTTCCAAATACTTTCCTCCCCCATAACTCAGAGTGGTCAGTCTCCCTGTAATTTTTAGAACACAGAGTACAGTCTTAACTACACCAATTTGTGGGGAGGACTAATGCATTTTTAAAACATTCTTTTGGATCCCTCCAAAGTGAAGGAAACTTCTACTCCTTGCCTAGCACACGATAGCACTATGTAAATGCTCATTCATTCATTCCCCCTCCTGTCAAATGCGAGTCCCTAAAGAGAGATGAATTCTCACTATTCTTAGATCAGAGGCATCCAAATGGGGAGTCAGGTTAGCCAGGAACTATGTAGTGGTAGGTGGCAGGGGAGGAGAAAAGGGAGGACACCAGATTCCCAGACAGGAGACCTGGGCCTGCCACTGATTAGCTTCATGACCTTGAACAAATCATAGGATCATAGGAATCAGAGGTAGAAGGGGCCTAGGAGATTATGTAGACCACCCTTCTCATTTCAGCGATGAGCAAACCGAGGTCCAGAGATGGCAAATAATTTTTCCAGTGTCACACAGTTGGCAAATAAGTATTTATTGAATTAAATAAGGGAATTTAATTAAATAATTAAATAGTAAATAACAGCAAGGGAAAGGAGCTAGAACTGAGATTTTCTGACTCCAGGTTCTCTGCACTTTTCACTATACCAGAATGTCAGCTAACCTCTGCTGTGGGTTCTTTGAGGACAAATGTGGTAATAATACCATACTCCCTATGACACTGGCTTCCAAGGCAGAATCTTTGGGTTCTTGTTGGAGTCCTGCACATGACTGTAGGGCCAGAAGCAAGTCACATTTCCTCTATAGAGGAGTTTTTACATTTCTCAGTTTTTACATCTGCAGAAGGGGTTGGTCTAAATGATAATGACGGTTCCAACCAGGAGTAATTAAGCAGAACAGTGAATTCCCAGTCAAATGCTAGACAAATGGGGTCTTGGTAGATTATTATATATTTATTTTTGAAATCATTAGGTGAATGCTGAAACGCTTTTGCTCTCTGGTTAGAAAAGCAGACAACCTATACCATTCTGGTCTTGAGATAATTCCTTTCCCAAGGGGCAAAAACTCCAAGATTTCAAAATGATTATAATAATTTTCCTATGGGACTTTAAAGTTTACATTTCATTTTTCTTACAAAAATTCAATGAGAATGGTAACACAGATATTATCCCCATTTTACAGATGAGAGGAGCGAGATCAGAGAAGGGAAGTGATTCGTTTTAGGTGGCACAGTATTATAGACAAGTAGGATTTGAACACAGGTTATCTCATCTAACACTTCTTCCACAATGGGAAAACATTTCTGTGACCAGGTTTTTTTTTAAAGGTCCAAAAGATAGTTGTGCTTTTTATTCAAACTGACACTTGTCACAGAAATCAGAAAAAATGCTGAGTTGTGCTGTAAAATTAGGAAAATAAAGTTAATTTTATTTTTTCTATGACTAGATATGCAAAGAAATTGACTGCTACAAATTAACCATGGGTATTGTAACTTTATCTCTGAATTGTCTTTGGAGGAAAATAGACCAGAAATAGAATGTTCTTAAAATTATGTCAAGCAAATTATTATCACTGTTCTTAGAATATTTAACTACCTTTCAAAGAATCATAGAATACAGAATAATAGAAGTGAAATGGGCCTGAGAATACAGAATGTCAGAGCTGGAAGACCTTTATATCATTTAGTTCTAATTCTTTGTTTTACAGATAGGGAAACTGAGGTACACATAAGGGAAATTAGTTTGTAGTAGAGCTAAGAATCAAACCTAGCTCTCCTGACTCCCAGTCCACTGTCTTTTTGATTGTATATCCCTCCCCTGCACTGTAATTCCTATCCACTCAAATGCACAGAAATTTCAACTAAATCACAAGGAAGGTTTCAGTATTAGTTGGAGATGAAAGTTAAAGCTTTCTGATGGCAGTGGGAAGCACTGGAAAGGGGGCTAGATTGGGAATCAGACGGCTAGCTCTTCACCTTGCTATTTGTGTGACCTTGGAAATGTGTCTGGAGCTCAACTGTCTCACCTGTAAAACTGTGGGGGTTGTACTAAATGTCACTAGATACTCTCCAAAGTTCCTTTCTCTCCTTTTTAAAATAATCTTTTAAATTTATTATTAACATTTGTTTCTTAATTTTCAATTCCACATTCTCTCTCCCTTTCCCCAACCTTATCCATCGAAAAACAAGCAATATGATATCAATGATGTGTGTGAAGTCATGCAAAACATATTTCCATATTAACCATATTGGGAAAAAACAGCAAAAATAAAAACAAAGATGTTGGGAAAAAACAGTAGAAACAAAAACATAAAGAAAGTAAAAAAAAGTATGCTTTAATCTGCACTCAGGGCTCATCAGTTCTCTTTCTGGAGGACAGCATTTTCATCATGGGTCCTACAGAAGTATATTGGATCATCATATTTATCAGAGTAGCTAAGTCATTTATACTTGGTCATCATTACAATGTTGCTGTTACTGTGTACAATGTTCTCCTGGTTCTGCTCACTTCACCTTGCATCAGTTCACGAAAGTCTTTCCAAGTTTTTCTGAAAGCATCCTGATAGTCATTTCTCATAGCACAATAGTATTCCATCATAATCATATATCACCACTTGTTCAACCATTCTCTGATTGATGAGCATCCTCTTAATTTCCAGTTCTCTGCTACCACAAAAAAGAGTTGCTATACATATTTTTGTATATAGAGGTCCTTTTCCCTTTTTCTTTGATCTCTTTGGGATTTGAGTTCAATGCCTATGTCTTATTTTTATTCAGTGCCTATAGGCTCAGGGCCCTGAGGTAGGTGCTAGGGAGCCAAAGACAAAAACAAAACAATCCCTGCATCAAGGAGTTTATATTCTCCCGGAGGAGCTCACGTTTTTTCTTGGACCATTCATCTCTATCACCAAGGATATAAGAAATTTCCCTGGACCTGAATTCAAACCTTCATTCCAACACTTCCAGGCAATGTGGCCAGAGGGGAGTCATTTGTAAGCTTCAAGTTCTTTATCTGCAAAATGGGAAGAATAATCCTTGTACTTACTTCATAAATCTGTTGTAAGGGAAGAGCTTTGCAAAATTTTTAACTGTCACAGAAATATGAATTACTATCACATGAAGCTGTGTGGTACAATGGAAAGAGCACTGGATTCTGGAGTGAAAGGAAATGGGTTCAGATCCTACTTCTGTAATTTATTACCTGTGTGACCCAACCAAGTTGCTTTACCTCTTTGCACCTCAGTTTCTTCATCTGTAAAATGAGGAGGGAGTTTGGTAAGGGAACTTCTAAGGTTTCTTCCTACTGTAAATCTATGATACTATGATCACCTAACGTGGGGGTCTGCACATAGCTGATATTTACAAAACGTATATTGAATAAATGAAAAAAAAGGAAAGAATGAATGAATGTGGGAAGAAAAATGACAGCAAGAGGAAAGAAGAGAAAGGAAAATAATAGAAAAAACCCCCATCCCCCTTCCACTCTTAAACCAAGTACCAGGAAATCAATCCAAGCCCATAAAATGTGAGTATGGGACATGCTGACATTCCCATCTTGACCTTTCTGAAACCAGAGTTCAGAATGAGTAAAGGTGTTATTATTTCTCTCTTCCCACCCCCAAATCATGGCACACATCTGCCAAAAATTTCAGGCCCACAGAGAGTTGGTCCAGATCATCCCCCACCCCCCAAATCTGTATTGCTTTTAATAATAGTCGGGATTCTTCAAAACCATTTCCCCCTGGTTTCCAGTTAATGGGGCTGAGGCAGAGGCCCCGTGATGTACATCCCCTGCCCAAGTTCCAGGCTGAACTGAGGACTCTGCAGAGGATGTGGCTTTTCTAAACCTTACCAACTTCAGGGAGGGGTGCTGGCTATTTGTCTATTCATCATAGTTCAGCATAGTAGAGAGGGAGCAGAAGTCAGAAGATTCAAATTTAAACCCATTTCTACCATAGATTATATATATCATCTTGGGCAAGACACTTCTTCCTCTGGGCTTCAGTTTTCTCAATTGTAAAATGTATAAGCTACCTATCTTGCAGGGTTTTGTAAGTGAAATTAGACCTGTCAGCTGTTATTTTTATCTTTTTTTTGTTTTGTTGTGCCTATATGTGTGTGCATGTCTTTTAAACAGGTGACTCATTTCTTTGACACACTGGGTAAACACTGCACTTTGGAAGTTGGGAGATAATACAGATTCACGTTCAGATTTATTCTCCACTATTCCCATGTCAGTAGAAGCTGTCTGTTTGCTAAGCAAGTCTTTTGTCCGTGAACTGCAAGTCCAAATAAGTTTGAATCTAGAAAAACACAGCTGTGTGGGCTGAGAACAAGAGTCTAGGAACTATTTTCTTATTGTACCTTAGTTTTCTGGGCTTCTTGTCCCTATTTCCTATCATGGTTATTCTTTAGATATACAGAGGTCACCAATCTGAGACCCACTCTAACTTCAGTGAAAGCTTAATAGTGTCTAGCACATATTAGGTGCTTCTTAAATGTTTGTTGATTGATTATGGTCAATTTAGAGATGATAGAGTTGCAACCTTTTCATATTACAGAGGAAAATGAGGCAGAGATGGAGGAAACTGATTGCTCAAGGTTATAAAGGTAGTGAGGAATAAAGTGGGATTCAAACTCAGATTTCAAACTTCAGTATTCTTTTCACTATACCATACACACATACACATGTGTATACACACACACACACACACACACACACACACACAAGGATTGGTGGCTGGTTAGGGCATGGAACAAAGCAAAACTAACTGCCTCCCACAGTCTCACAAGCACTACATTCTGAACCCTGGGGAAAAAAAGCCAACAAGATAAATAAAAAAGGATATTTGAAAGGAATCTTGAAAGGACAAGTCCCCACTTAACCCAATGGATGTTTTCATTCTGATCTCTCACACTAAAGCTTCTATATCTCAATTATCTATTTCAGGTTAAAGTTGGACAGTTAACTGGGTTTTTTAAATCTCAGGAGAGAAAATGTGATATTGTGGAAATATTAAATTTGAGTTTTGGTTCCACAACCTATTTGCTCTATGGCCTTGGTCAAGAAGCAGTGTGGTGTGCTGGAAACAGCCCAGCTGACCTAGGTTCAAATTCCATGTCTGGCCCCTTACTATGTGATGGTCAAATCACTTAAATTCTTTTGGTCTCAGTTTCCTCATCTGTAAAATGAGAGGGTCGAACTTAGTCTATTTCTGAGGACTTTTCCAGTGCAAATCTATTTTCTTATAACCTCTGTTTCTTCATCTGGAAAGAAAAAAAAAGGGGGTGGGAGGGATGAAAATGGCATAGTGAAAGGATATTGGACTTGGAGGCAGAAAGGTCCTGGGTTCAAATCTCTGATGTTTTTACTAGCAGCCAAGATTCCAGGCAACTCATTTAACTTCATTATATTTTAGTCTTTTCCTTTGTAAAATGGGAAGAACAGCAACTATTCTGCACCTACCTCAAAGGACTGTCATAAGGAAAAGCACTCAGCCTGAAAATTCCAGTTTCATATACATTTCTCTTTTTTGTTCTTCTTTGGATACTGGACAGTCAATGTGTCATAGTGGGTAATAGACAGAGGGCCAGCAAGAACTTGGTTCAAGTCCTATTTCTGACAACTTAATCTCTCAATACTCTAGGCAATTCTCTAACGCTCTAAGTTACAAAGAGGGTATCAACCTGCATTGGGAGTGGAAGTTTCTTCATATGGGAGCTTCCTATGTCAATAAAATTGGGTCAGTTCCTATCCCTATGTTTAACAATAATAATAGTAATAACAGCAATAATAACAACTAACATTTACATAGCACTATGTGCCAGGTTTTGTTCTAAATGCTTTAGAATTATTATCTCATTTGATCCTCATAACACTGGGAGATAGGTGCTATACTATTACCCCCATTTTATAGATGATGGAATTGGGGTTAACAAAGGTTAAGTGACAAGCCCAGAGTCACACAGCTAGAAAGTGTGTGGGGCTGAATTTGAGCTCAGGTCTTCCTGACTCCAGGACTAGTGCTGTCTCCACTGCACCACTTAGCTGCCTCTGGCAAAGTAAAGATTTGACAAATCTAGTGCCATTTCCTCTGCATCACGATGCTTCTCTGAAGAAGTCAGGATGGAACTGTTTGTGAGTAATATCTATAACCCCAAAGATGAAAGCACTGTGATTATGAACCAGTTTGGAACAGTGATGACGATGGAAATTATTCGCTCTGGGAACTCTGAGGATATTTATTGCTCAATCACTTGCCAGCTGTGGTGATTGGGAAGCTCTGGAATTGCATTTTCCAAGAAGAGTAATCTTCCTCTAACCTCTCAATTCTTCCATTCACTGTAATCAATTAGTGGATCACAGTACTTTGTAGCCTAGAAAAAGAATAACACCAGGGATTGGATAAATTTCTATATATGAATGTCTTATCAGGAGAGGTCATCTGAGACAAGCCACTTTGTTTCTAACCAAATCTTTAAAGGCTTGAATGATTTGCACATGTGGCATTGGGGGGGCAGGTCTGAATTAGGGGACAAGCAGGACCAGTTGACTCCTGACCAGAAAGTAGCTGTTCTGGCTTATCTTTGCTATGAACTATTTTCCCTTGACCCATTAAGGAATCTGTGGGTTGCTTATTGCCTGGAGTTTACAAATGGTCTTTCACATTTCACAGACTACCTTATCCAACTCCCCAGTTTTCTCAACAGTAATAGGAAAAGTTCCTAGTCACACTCCATATACTGGAGTCACTCTCTGAGCTCTGGGAATACTTGTATTTCAAAGTACGTAAATGAATTAAAATTTGGAACCAATCAACATTTATTAAACATCTACTGCATTGTGTCAGATGGCTGAGAGCTAGAAACACAAAAACAAAAATTAAACAGTCCCTGTCCCAAAGTGCTTATGTTTTATTGGGGGAAACACACACATATATATATATATATATATATGTAAGTATATATATATATATATATATATGTAAGTATATATATATAAATATACAAAGTATCAAGATTATGGAGGGGGAACTAAGGGTAGGGGGGAGATCAGGAAAAGTTTCAACTAGTTGACACGAGCTGAGTTTTAACTAGGGACTCCAAAAATGGAATCGAGAAGAGAATGTATTCAGACATGGGGCCCAGCAAAAGCACACAGATGGGAGATACAACCTTGTGTATGAGGAGCAGCAAGGGTAGGGTGGTGGGTCCAAAGAATGTGTGAAAGTGGAATAATTTCTAATAAGGACAGAAAGGTAGGGTGGAGTCATTTAGTAAATGGCTTTAAACATCACATAGGGGTTTGCATTCGATCCTACAGGTAAAAGAAAGTCATTGGAGTTTAGTGAATAGGGGATCAACATGATCAGATCTGTGTTTGATATAACTAACTATAGCTGTGTGGAAACTGATTTGGAGAGGGGAGAGATCTGAGGGAGGAAGACCAATTAAGAGGCTATTGCAATAATCTAAGTGAGAAGTGATGAGGGCATGAACTAGAATGGTGGCTGTGTGAGCTGAAAGAAGGGGAACACCTGTGAAAGATGTGAAGGTAGAACTGAGAAGATTTGCCTACTGATTGGATGGGAGGAATGAAGGAGAGAATAGAAGTCTAGGATGTCTCTGAGGTTAAAAACTTGGGTGACTGGAAGGATGATATCATCCCTGACAAAAATAGTCAAGTTCAAAAGAGAGGGGTAGATTTTGGGGGTATAAAGAGTTTTGATTTTGAACATACTGAGTTTTAGATGCCAATGGGCCATTCAATGGGAAATATCCATTAGGCAGCTGATAATGTGAATGGAGCTCAGAAGAGAGATTAGGGTTGGATATATACATCTAGAAGATAAAAAAAACCAGAATTTGTCTTTTAAATTGAAAAAGAAAAAGAACCCCTATTTTCTTAGAACCAAAGTCCTCTGAACACGGTTTTTTTTTCAGCAGGAGAATTGAGAAGAATAAGAAAAACAATAGGGAAGAAGCTATTCCTAGTACAATGAACAGAACTGAAGGGGAGAAAAAAATAAAAACAGTCCAGAGCTTAAGAATTCAATAAAAAAAACCTAGAATTAAATTTCTTAAGCATCTTTTCTCATTGAGGACAGCTGTTCCCAATTAACTGGTAAGTTAAAAAAAATTAAGAACTCAGACTCCAGACAAGAACCAAGTCTTCATGAACTGTGGCTTTGGAAGAGTTAAACACTCCCTAAAGCTGAAGCACAGATTTAGCCATAAAAGGAGCTGAGTCATGGATTTTCTTCCTTTTCATTTTGGAGTTACTTTATGAAGCACAGTATCATATATTAACAAACATTTTCCTATAAAACCCAGCCTTCTCTGCAGAAAGCATTTAAAACACCCAAGGTTTGGCATGTAAAAGGCACTGGCATCTACTGGTATAACACGAGGAAGATGAAGACTAACAGAATACAGCTGGGTTTGGGGCACAGGGAAAACACCAGGTTTACTGAGTCTCTGACAGGTGGTCCCAGGGAAGCATCTTGTGCTGGGGTTCTGAATGAATCAGATGGAGTGTGGATGGGTTACAAGAGTAGTCAGGGAGACTCTTGTTTGAAGTTGTAACCAGAGGGGAAGAAGAAGACTGAGGACTTAGCAAAGACCCAGTGAGTGGCAACAGAAGGAATTAGAGGGCAAATAAATGGGACTTGTGAGGAAAGGGCAGATGAAGCATGGGGAAGGGTAGGCTGAAAATTGTCCGAATAACTTGCAACAACTGCTGTACATGAAACATTTTGAACGGAAAGGCATGTAGCCCACCTGTTCTCCAGCACCACAGAGGCTGGAGAAATAGGCTGAAACTGAAGCAACAAGGGTTGAGATTAGACACATGGAAAAAGGAAATACCAGAACAGGTTCCAGAGGAAACCCCTTGGAGCCTTCCTTCCTATAGGGATTTGCTAATAGCAACTCAAATTTTGCAAATGTGTATTAAGTACCTACTCTCTGCAAGGCTCTGGGCTCAGAATCGAATAGGAACAGACAAGTTTACAAATAACAGATGCTAGGGAACAATGAGATATGTGCAAAGGAGAGGACCAAGTCAAATGCAACCAGAGGAGGAGGAAAAATCATCTTTAGTGAGGAGGAAAGGGAAATGGTAGAGATGTCTTCATGGAAGAAGCTGCAAACGAACCGGTCTACCTGATGATATACATTAAACAATTCCTTTTCGAAAATTATTGATTTACTGGGGGCGGCTAGGTGGCCCAGTGAATAGAGCACTGGCCCTGGAGTCAGGAGGACTTAAGTTCAAATCCAGCCACAGATACTTAACACTTACTAGCTATGTGACCTTGGGCAAGTCACTTAACCCCAATTGCCTTGCCCCCCACCAAAAAAAAGAAATTTGCAAAAAAATATTTTGGGTGGCTAGGTGGCACAGTGAGTGAAGCATGGGTCCTGGAGTCAGGAGGACCTGAGTTCAAATCCAGCCTCAGATACTTAATACAAAAACTAGCCATGTGACCTTGGGCAGGTCACTTAACCCCAACTGAAAAAACAAAACAAAACAAAAAATATTGATTTACATATTTATGTAAAAATATAGGCATATAGGTGACAAAGTGGTTAGAGCTAGAGTCCAGAAGAATCAAGCATCAATTACTAGCTGTGTGACCCTGGACAAGTCATTTAACCTTCTGTTTGCCTCAGTTTCCTCAACTGCAAAATGAGGATAATAAAAGTACCTGTCTCATAGAGTTCCTGTGGGAATCATAAAGAATAACATGTATGTTAAAGGGATTTACAAACCCTTAATGCTCTATATAAATGTTAGCTATTATTATTATCATCTTATTTGATCTTGGCAATGATCCCGTGAGGGCAAACAGCACAGAAGTCTTATGTCCATTTCACTGATAAAGAAACTGAGAATCAGAGAGGGGTTAGGTAATTTGCCCAAGTTCCTATATCTAGTTAGTGGCAGAACCAGGACTCAAACTTCCATCTCCTGATTCACAGTCCACTGTTTTATTCCTTTCCGTTTATATGCCATGTTGCCTTTAAGAAGTCTACATTCTTGGGCGGCTAGGTGATGCAGTGAGTACAGTGCCGGCACCCAAGTCAGGAGGACATGAGTTCGGTTCCGGCCTCAGACACTTTAACACACACACACACACACAAACTAGCCATGTAACCTTGGGCAAGTTACTTCACTCCAATTGCCCTCCAAAAAAAAAAGTCTATATTCTTTACATGGATTTATTTCCATATTCAGACAAGAGCCAATACTGTTGTTAAAGAGTTTGGTGGAGGGAGGGTCCTATTTAAGTCTGGGTCATGTTTTTAGGATCTTTGTGGGTAAAGGAGAGAGAAACACCTAAGCAAATAAACAGAGGGAAAGTCAAAAAGAAGAGAAATAAAGGGTGTCTAACCCCTTGTGCTACACCCTGGAGTCAGCCTGGACAGCTTTCAGTCATACTGACATTAAAGTCCTGGGCTCACAGCTCAAATGTGCTCCAGAAATGTTAAAAACAACAGGAACAATTAAGAACAATAAACTAAAAAGCTCCAGGTCCATTATATGGCCATATCTCGCTGTTTTTCAGGCTTCACATAGGGAGAATGCTCCACCAGCCAGCAAAAGGCATGCTCTACCAAGGTGCCACCTGGAAGTTGCTGTCAGAACACTGGACCAGACAAGCAGGTCCAGGAGAGGAAGACTCCCCAAAGAGATCTCCATCATAAAGAATGTAACTATCCTACTGAGAACGAAGCTGGGCAGGGTCCTATCACTCCAAAAAAAAATGCCAGGGATGGGCAAGAAGCAGCACAGGACAGTGGAAGGAGAAAAGAGGCTTGCAGAAATGACCTGAATCTGCATTATGGCTTTGCTATTTACATGGGATTTAGGGCAAGTTGTTTTTACATCTCTGGGCTTTGGTTTCCCCATCTGTAAATTGATGGCATTAGACTGGATGATCCCAAAGGACCCTCTGAGCTCTAAATCCTAGGATCCCTTCTAAGAATTCACTTCTGCAGCATCACTGAAGGAAGGCCTATCCACTAACTGAAGGGACTAAAGATCAAAGTAGCTGGAAACGAGGCACAATTCAGACAGCTCAGTATCTTTAGGGCCACTGTGGCCTTGTAGCATCAACCAAAGGAGCCCTGTGTTTTAGCAAAGGGAGCATGAGCCTTGCTAATGTTGAAAAAAGAAATATAAAAGGATATATAAAAAGAGTCACGGAAAGCTTTACAGGAGGCAGTTTGATGGGAGAAGACCCAAAGACAGGCAACAGAGTATCTGAAGGTTCTTTTCACTGTAATTTTGCTTCTATCCTGGGCTTTGTAAAACGATCAGATGATTTTCATTATAATTTCACTCCCCCAATGATACACACATACACACATACATCCATACATATATACCCACATATACCCATATACACCCACAAGTATGTGTGTATGTATAGATACAAACACACATAGTATACACACACATATACACACACACATATAAATCACAGAATGCTAGAACTGAAGGGTTTAGAACCTAGAACACAAAAGGGCCTTTCATGATAATTTACTTCAACTACAACGCAGTTAGGTGATATAGTGGATAGAATGCCAGGCTTGGAATCAGGAAACTGTGAGTTCAAATCTTGTCTCAGACACTACGTAAACCTGAGCAAGTTATTTGACCTCTGTTTGCCTCAGTTTCCTCATCTGTAAAATGAGCTGGGGAAGGAAATTGCAAAACACCAAGAAAACCCCAAATGGGGTCACAGAGTCATATACAACTTAGCAACAACAACATAAGGAAAATAATAGCACCTACCTCCCAGGGTTATCATAAAGATAAATTATATAGAAAGCATAAAGCACTTAGCACAGTGCTTGGCACACAGCAAGCACTATATACATGTTAGCTTTATAGACTTCTTTTTGTGTATAAGGAAAATGAGACCTAGAAGGGGGAAATGACGTCCTAGTTATTGGCAAAGCTGGGCTGCCAGAATCTAGGTCTCCTAACTCTCTATTCAGTGCTCCCAGGATGCCTTTTGTGTAGGTGTGTTACGTATACATGTACACACGTAGGTATTTACACACAAGCACAGATATATGTGTATGTATATATCTCCACGAACACTCACGTATAAATCACACACACATATAAAGCTTGCCATAATGCTGAATAGGCAGCTAGAGATGAGGTATTTTCTTTGTGCAACACACCCAGATGGACTCAGTATGAAACGAGGTAGGAGAGAGTCCTGCAGCCTGTCCAAAATCATCAAATGCCTTAATGATTACTGGAGTCAAATCATGAAAATTATAAACAAACTTGAGTTCCACAAGTCTCCAAAGAGTATTCAAGAATGTGAATTATGGTAATAACATTAATAATAGCTTGTATTTATGCGGTGCTCAAAATGCTTCATAAACATTATTCAGTTGATCTTTATGAGTTCAGCAGAATAAGGGCATGATTATTCCCCTTTTACAGAACAGAAAAACTGAGGCATGGGAGAGGGTTGCTGTTACCTCAGGCTTGGTGAAATGACTCATGCAATAAGCCCCAGCTTTCCTGAAATCTCAATACCATCAACAGCAACTATTAAAAGGATTCATTATTAAATATAGTGCCCATCATAAAAAGAGAGAGATTTGTTCAGCCAGTCACAAAGGAGCTGGGCATAAGAACTGTATAAGCCATCAGAAGACCATCAAATGCTCTCTGGGGATTTAAGCAGTTAACTTTTATGATACCTCAGTTTCTCCATCTGAAAAAGTGGAGCTACGAATAACAAAGAACTCTTGTTATAGGATGATGAATTTGAGAAGTGCTGTGAAGATGCAAAGCATCATAGGGAATAAATATATAAGTATAACAATGATAATATAATTATCCCTCCACAGAAAAAGAATCCTGGAAAGCTTTACAGGAGGCAGTGTGGCACCACTCTGTAACCAGAGAACCTGGATTCAAATCCTTCCCCTGACAATTACTACCTGTGGAACTTTGGGCATGTTACCTAACTTGCTTGAGTCACAGCTTCTTCACATGTGAAAATGAGAGTGCTGGGAGATCCCTTCTTCTTTTTTTTTTTTTTTGGCTTTTTGGAGGGAAGAAGGCAGGGCAATTGGGGTTAAGTGACTTGCCTAAGGTCACACGGCTAGTAAGTGTTATGTGTCTGAGGCCGGATTTGAAGTCAGATCCTCCCAAGTCCAGGGTTGGTGCTCTTTTCACTTTGCCACCTAGCTGCCCCATGAGATCCCTTCTTATTCTAGAATTATAATACCCTGATCTTAGGAATTTTGAAGATGGTTGGAAGAAGGAAAGTATGCAAAAAAGTACACTGAACAGAGTCAGAAGATCTCGCTTTCAGTTCTGGGCTCTTCTACAAACTTGGTTGTGTCTATGAACCAGCCGGCTTCACTTCTCTGGGGCCATCTGTAAAGTAAGGGGGTTACATTAGTTGATCTCTAAGAGCCTTCCACCTCAGACATTTCGTGTTCTAAGGTCTGTCCAGTCCTACCCTTCTTCTTTGGTGATTCTGGGAAGGAGCCTCCAAGGCCTGCCTTTCATCTTCACAGACGACGAGCTTTATCTACTAATTACTATTACTAGTTTGTGATCCCTAGCCTTGTGAAGGGAACATGGCCTCTGGCAGCATCACACAAATTCCCTGAAGAAATATGGCAAAACCCCACCTATCGCAGCCTTTATGGCATCGATTCAGCCCTGTCCTCCCACTTCCTTGGGGTTGATCTCCACGTAGCTATGCCAAGAAGACTGGGGTAGGAAGATACATTTATTCAAGCCCAGAGCCCACTTGGCATTCATGAGCTCACAGGCTCCAGCTTAACCTCAGGGGCTTTCAGTGTCCGAGCCTGCTTACTCTTGGCAAATGAAAGCAGACTTCCTGGGCTTGAGAGAAAGCTCTTAAAAAACCCCACCACCAAAATACTCAACTAAGAAAAAGATTTATTGAAGCAAAAAGCTCTGGGACATCAAACTGCTCCTTCACAAAACAGCATGTTGATGAAATACGTGTAAATGAATAAAAAAACATGTGGATTAAATTTCCCTTAAAATACACATGATTCAAAAATTGGGGAGGGGGTGAGGTGGGGAAGAAACACTGGAGGCCAAGTACATTCTCAGTTGCTCATTTGCATTTTGTTTTAGTTTTTGTTTAGTCAGTCGCCAAATGCTTGAAAAAAACCAGTTTTTGATGGAAGAAGGTTTGAACATGGCTGAGTCTGCCCAGTCTCTTGTCCTTCTGCCCTTCTCCCAAACCCCTGACCTCCTGTGGCCTTCCCAGAGTGCTCACTCACCAAGTCACAGTCCTCACACACCCGCCACACTAATGCTCCTGTCATTTCACGGAGAGCCTGACCAGGATGAAATACTGCTTTTTGCTCTAACAATTCACCACAGAGAAAAAATGTTCCCAAGATCCATTATCTTCTGAAACTTGTGTTACCCCAGGGATTAGAACACCATCAGAACCTCATTAATGACCCAAGTATTAATCAAACACACAGAAGCTTGATCCCGTCTTAAGTGCTTTCTTTCTGAGATTCTCTTCAATTCATTCTGAATGTTTCTTGTTTGTACATAGCGGCATGTTGTCTTCTCTATTAGTTTGTAACTTGAAAGCAGGCGCTGTTTATTGTCTTTCTTTGTATCCTCAGCATTTGGTACCAGTACCTGGAAGATACTTAATCTTGTTGACTTGGACTGACTAGACAGACTGGTCCAGCTGGAAGGAATTTTGAAGATGGGTGACAGTGGATTAAAATTCTGCCTCAGATATGTTACAAGCTGTGTGAGCTTGGGCAAGTCACTTAACCTATCTTAGCCTTAGTTTCTTCACCTATAAAAAGTGGATGATAATAGTACCCTACTTCAGAGGGTTGTTTTGAGGATCAAATATGAT
The DNA here is from genome assembly GCF_028583685.1 of Petaurus breviceps papuanus. Lineage (NCBI taxonomy): Eukaryota > Metazoa > Chordata > Mammalia > Diprotodontia > Petauridae > Petaurus > Petaurus breviceps. The sequence goes on along the minus strand of NW_027187360.1, from coordinate 751,194 downwards.
ATTAATATATGCAAAGTATTATGTAAATCTTAAAGAACTATAAAAATATTAGTTGTTATTTTCCAGTCTAGTTCTTCATTTTTCAAGAGAAAGAAACTGAAGCCTGGGGAGAGGGGCATGGAAGGGAAGAGACTTGTACAAGGTTAAAAAAGATCAAGACAGTGGAAGAGTCAGGATGAAAGAAAGAAATCTAGCCAGTCACATCAGCTGGAATGCCACAGACCAAAGGTGTGACAGAAATCCCCCAGGTGGCTTCTGTCATCTACAATTCACTAAGTGAAAAGCCTTGGGGAGCCCACAGATTTTTATAATTTATTTAATAGATGTTTTACACTTAGAGGAGAAACATTTCTGAAAGCAGAACACACAGGTGGTGAGACAGATGGCCTGTCAGGGGACTGAGGAATTGGGAGGAGAAACCTTTCACCTCAAGGTCACTGGTTCAAATTCAAACAGGGTCAAGAGTGGCCAAGAGGCATCTTTACCCTCTGACAGCTGGGTCTCTCTGTAAAAGGTCTAGAATGGGCCTCAGGCCTGGTCAGGAGTGGACAGCTGCCCGAACACTAATTAGTATTAGCTCTAACCCTGCTTGGAGAGTAGACAGCCCAATGCTGCTCTTCTCCAATCATCTCTCCTCCTTTACTCCAGTCAGACAGGTCTCATTGTCCCATACACATCGTGTTCATTACCACCTGTTTCTTTGCTCACATTGTTCTCCTTACCTGAAACACCCTCACTCCTCTCTGACTTTCCAAATTCAACTTATCTTTCAAGGTCTAGTTCAAAGGCCACTTCTTCTAATGAGTCATTCTCTGATCATTCCAATCAATGCCAGGCTCCCCTCTTCCCGACTGTACCATATTCTTTGACCTATGGTGTATTCCCATTCAACTCATTACTGAATGGACTGTCTCACACTGTTTATGTAAAGTTTCATTCATGCTAATGTTATCTCCTTGAGAGAGGTATGGGAAATTTGACAGGCACATCATGCATCTGCTGGCCCTCTCATTACCAGCACAATGCTGAGGATCCTGGTGGGGAAGGGGAGGAACAGTCAGACCCTATCATATGGTGCAGAAGGGACTCAAAGACTTATTTAATTGAATTATGATATAGTAAGGTCACAAGATAGTGTGACAAAATGGACAGAATTATGGACTTGAATTTAGGAATCCCTGGGTTTAAATCCTTTGACACTGACTGTATGACCAGGGATGAGTCACTTAACTCCTTTCAGCCCAGGTGATTCTCTAAAATTCTTCTAAAATCCTGTCTGGTAGAGGGATTTCCTACTCTGAGGAAATCACAAGACCTCAACCTTTTTACACAGTAGGATTAGATAAAATGCTTTTGAATTTTAGTTCTTCTGTCTACAAGCTATGGGATCACAAGCCCATCACAACCTCTCAAAGACTCGATTTTTCTGCATCTCTCAAAAATAGGATGGGTAATATCTGTAATGCTTGCCTCATGAAGTCATTGTCATCAAGGGGAACTACTACTTTGTAATAGTAAAGTAGGACAGAAATGTCACTATCTTCTACTTTGTCTTTTCTTGATCTGCACCTGAAATTTCATCTGTGTAGGAGGCTATCAGTTAAGAAACTACCTCTACCAATACAGAATAGCAACTCTTCTATAACTTACCCTCTTATGGAGTAGCCTAGGGCCATTAGAGGGTAAATGACTTGCCCTGGGTCACACAGTCTCACCTTGTAATCAGGGGCAACACTTGAAATTATAATGTTCAGACTCTGAGGCCTGGCCATGTATTCACTGTGTCATACACTGTTTTCTCTATTATGTAAGCATAATAGTATATTAATTAATAATAGTATTACTTTAATAGTGGTTAATTACAATAGTTATTATAATAATAATAATATGAAATAGGATGACATAATGAATATGGAGGACCCAGGACTAGCGTAAGAAAACCTCTTTAGCTGTGTGACCATGGGTTAAAATAAAATTTTTAGTTATCTACTCAGTATTCCAGGTGGCTCTCTAAGACAAGAAGTTATAGATGATTTGCCCATTTGCATTGTTGGAAGGAGTTTCCACACATGGAGTTCCCTATATGGAATAAAATCATTGTTCTGGATCTGTCCCTCACCCAAAACACCAAAAGAACAGTAATAAAATCTTGATGGCAGCTCTTTTAGGCACACTGCTTCTATTCTGCTCTTTATGCCTTTTAAGTAAAGGAAAGGCAGAAAGCTTTGGAATTGTGAAGACCTATATGAATGTCAGTTATTATTAGTGACCTTAGGATCATCAATCTAGCACTATTTCCCATGGAAAACCTTTACTGTTAACAAGAATATATAAACTGAGCCAAGCTGAGTAAGCACACTCCTGTCCATGTGGTGAATTAGCTCAACTGTCTTTCTCAACCTTTCCAAAGCCGATGAAATCTGACATTTGCATCACTACCAGCCCTTTTCCAGTGCTTTGTTGGTTTTTGGCTTGGTGTTGGGACATCCTAAATGAACGTGGGTTCCACATACCTGACCCTCTGGCCTTGTCTTCTCTGGTACCACCAACTGATAAGCCTTCCTTTTTCCCCACCTTATGACTCTACAGTGCTACTGATACCAATTTTTTCTGCATGAAAACAGGAAATCATCATTATACCATCACCTTCAATTATCAAAAGGTCCCAATTTCCAAGTGAAGCAAAAGAGAATCTAGTCTAACACTGAATTCGTGGCCATACCTCACAATCCAAAACCTCTCCCTCCTAGTCCCCTTTTTAATGTTTTAAGCACTACCAAGTACCTTCCGGAAATATCCACAATTATGCCACCACCACCTCCAATGTGTATGGTAAACTTTACAGCTCCTAAGTAGCTTCTATAGATAATTATCTCATAATCCTCAAAAATATCAAGTGAGATAGGCAGGGCAAGTGTCAGGACCCCCATTTTACAAGTCAGGAAGCTGAAACTCAGAGATAAAGTGAGTTAGTAAGTAGATAAACCAAGATTGGGACCCAAGTCTTCTAAGTCCCACAGTATTCTTTCCATGATTCAGCCCAATAAGTCTTTCCTGAGTGCCTCCTGCCTGCAACTCCTAAGGGGCTCAGCCAGAGCTAGAACCCATAACTCCAACCCATGACTCTTTCCAAGGTGCCATACTACTGAACACTAGTCATTTCTAAATGCATCTCCTGGAAAAACAACCCAAACTCTCAATTCTCTCAACTTTGGCTGATTTGATTCTTGGACCTTCCACCTAAACTTCCTGTCTCTTACTTCCTTCTCATTTCTAATGACATTAGGGAGGATGAGGTAGTCCCATAGACTTTCTTGCCATGAGTATTTTCTGCCAAGAACATGCAAAAATCTTTCCCTCTTTAAAAGAAGCTGTTTGCTGATGCAGCAGGTGAAGCTCTCTGGGATACAAAAATGTCTGGGCTGAAGCATTTTTTGATTGCACCTGACGGCTAAATGTGAAACTCTGAGGTAGTGAATTTCTTGAACCTAATGCAAAGTTAAAAATAAGTCATACCTATACACTTCACTCCTGTGAGGGATGTAAGGCTTCCAAGCTCTGCTAGTCAGAAAATTTCACTCCTCCCTATTGTAGCTCTATGGTAGAAAACCTCAATTTGCATAAAATGGAAGTTTTTATATAAAGTAACTATAAATCATTTATCTTTTTGCAAATGTACCAAACTTAGATGCCAAATGTTAACGGTCTTCTTCTCCCCCCACCCCCAACTATCCTCAGTGCCTTGGGTGGGTGGGGGCTGAAACCTGAGCCATAGATGTCTATTCTTTTTATATACACAAAGGGATTTATTAGTTTGCAATCAGGCTGCCCAGGAGAAACGTTGTCTTTTTATTCACTGGGGATGACTATAATAAATTAAAACAGGTCCCCATTAGCCCTTAGTACTTACTGAGCCACTTAAAATCACTTTGGATCCTGGTCTCCTCTGACCTTTTCACCTCCTCTCAGACATTACTACTTCCGGGACTGAAGCCGTGTTCAGGCTTGAGAGCTTGGCTTTTGTGAATGGAGCCACAAATCATTCCACCCCTGGACGCTGGGTACTTGGGATGAAGGGAAACCCGAAGTCACAGCTTGAAGAGCTAGCTGGCAAAGCTGTTGAGCTTACAGACCACGAGCCGACAGCCATGTGGTCAGAATGACCCTCATTTGCCCTCAAAGCCATGAGGAAGAAAGAAAAATGCATTTTCACATACTCTTGCTGAAATTTGGTAGTTTCCTCAGACACACACAGCCACACTGAGGGCATTGGGATAAAAATAATATTCACTCCATGTTTCCATAGCTCTGCACAGTTTATGAAGCCTATTTATCCCAATACTGAGAGGAACAATTTTAAAGTATTTTCGTCCCCATTTAACAGATGAGGGAAATGAAGTCGCTTGTTCACAATACGTTAAATGGCAGTGTTGATTCAAACTCCAGGGTCCTTGTCCTGCACTACCTTCCTCCTTCCATGCTGGCAGTACAGGTGTTGAATAGGGAAATTTGTGTTCTGTGCCTATTGGCATCCTGACACCACAACCCCACCCCCCTAACCAGTTGTCCAGGGGCCTCTTTCTTTCTTTCTTTTTTTTTTTTTTAAAGCAATTGGGGTTAAGTAACTTGCTCAAGGTTACACGGCCAGTTATTTCTGGGTGTGGTGCTAAGTATCTGAGCCCGGATTCGATCCCAGGTCATCCTGACTCTGGGGCCAGTGCTTTTACTCACTGTGCCACCTGGCTGCCCCCAGGGGCCTCTTTCTATGGCCACTGCCCCAAGTGGGGCTCTGACCTCTCAGAGCCATACTACATACTTGAAAATTATTTCTCCCTCCTCCCCCTAACATCTCCATCAGAAGTCTATTGAATATAGCCTTGATCTTTGCTAGCTAGTTGGAAGAAACTAGTTTTAAAAACTAGTTCTCAATAGAGAGGAAGTACAGTGGAGAAAATACCAGACTTAGAATCAGAAGAACTGAGTCTGAAATACATTGTGTAAACTTAAGTCATTCACTGTTTCTGAGCTTCAGCTTTCTCATCTCTAAAATAGTGAAATCTCTCTCTGTCTCTCCCTCCTTCCCCCCCCCCCCTTCCCGCTTTTTATCCCATTCCCTCTCTGCTTAACTCAAAAGTTTGCTGTAAGAGTCACAGAATGTTGGTTCTGGAAGGGATTTCAAAGCTCTTTGAGTCCAACTGTTGTTTCATTTAAATAAATTCATTCTCCCTCCCAGCCTCCCCCCTCGCCTCCTGCAAGCTATTCCTTATAAGGAAGAATAAAAAAAAACAATAACAAAAAAACCCCCCAGCAGTTTATTAAAACTGACCATCTATGTGATGGTCCACACTCACTGACCCCACAGTTCTCTAAGAAAGGGAAGTGCATTTTATATCTTCTCCAAGTCCAAGCTTGGCCTTTATAATTACAAAGCCTCCAATTCTTCCTTTTTTTAAAAAAAAAAATGTTTTATTGACATCTTTTGTTTTTGTGTCACCTACATTTTCTAAAGTGTCCTCCTTCCTAGAAAGTCATCCCTTTTGACAAAGAACATAAAAGAGATGGAAAAATTCTGCAAAACTAGTCAAAATAGAGAAACAAGTTGACAGTCTACACAGTGTTCCATGCTCCTAGTCCCCCATTTCTGCAAAGAGATCCGTTCTCACACCTCTTCTTTGAGGTCAAGCTTAGCTCTCATAATGTTGCAGGGTTTGCGTGTAGTTGTTTTGTTACTATTGTTTTTTCACTTACATAGCTATGGGTCACTGTGGATGTTGTTTTCCTCTGCTTACTTTCCTCGGCATCAGTTCCTAAGCTTTTCATGCTTCTCTGAATTTTTCATATTCATTATTTCTTATGGAACTGCAATATTCTATTACATTCATGTACAAAAATTTATTTAGCCACTTCCTACAAATACTTTTATTTTAAAGATAAAGAAACTGAGGTCTAACATGGAATAACGTGCCTATGATCATAAGGTAATGAAGGGTAGTGGTGCAATGCAAAGTCTATTTGCAAGATGCTTTGTAAACTGTAATTTGCGGGAGTATACACAACCAATGATGATGATGATGATGATGATGTTGAATGATAATCAATGACTCTTACCCAAGGGAATCAGCATTTTGAGAAGGTATTTTCTGTAGCTAAATAAAAGACTCTCAAATGGTAGAGAATTTCAGGAAGCGTACAGGGTAAAGGGGAAATGCTTTGTGGAAGAGAGGTACTATCAGCACTCCTCAAATTATAGCATAGTGGAAAAGTGCTGGGTTTGGAGTCAGTGAACTGGGTTTTACAATTAGCTTTGTGGTCTTGGGCAAGTCATTTACTAATTGTGGCCCTTAGTTTCCCCATCTGTAAAATTTAGGAGTTGGGCCTAGATGACTGCTCAGGTCTCTTCTATCTCTAAATCCATGTTTCTATATATTATACCAAGTACCTGCAGCACACTCCCTTTTTCCAAGGACAGGTATCCGGTGATATCTCCAAATATCCCACACCCACCCCAAGTAGAGGTTATATGCCAACTAAATAGGAGACCAGGATGGGCTGTTCTGGTTAATAAATAAGACAAGAAAAGAAAACCAGACATACAGGACATCTAACATGGTAATTAGGGGAAGAGAGGTGGTCTATTAACAACTGAGGACAATATATGCACAGATTTTATATCTATGACACATCAGTGAACAGATTATTTCCACACCATTCTAGTTTCAACTGCACTAAAGTCTGAAGAGAATTAACCAGAGCCCAGCTATTCAGAATTTTTGGATAACTAGAATTTGAGACCTTTATTTTTAGAACAAAGAGGTGAATGGTGACTAAATGCAATGATTTGGTGCTAGTAGAGTTTAAAAACCCTGCAAATCAAACACTTGCAGGGAATTTCCTGGGGTCAGGACACATGCATCACAATTTCCTTCATCTCGAGGTCTAGAGAGTGATGAGAATGAGCTTCTATGGTCCTCCTGTATCTCTGACCATCAGAGATCATTTATGTTCACTAACAATTGTAATTCTTTTGTGGATCCATGATTATAAAGCTATATCCTAGATTAAGAGCTACAGCGAATTTTAGAGATCATCTGCCACTTATAGAGGCCCCAAGAGGATAAGTGACTTGTCTAAGTTCTGAAAGGTAATATGTAGCTAGTAGCAATGGCAAGATTCCAACAAAGGTCCTCTAACTCCAAATCCAGTTTTCTCTGCACTGTACCACACTGTATTCTTGAAATTTCATAAATGAAGGATACAGCTATCAGGTGCTGGTCACAACTCCTGCAAAGTTTCTTGTCCTGATTAATTCTTCCTGTATGTGTTTTTCCTTAATCCTACAAAGGTCTACTCCAAATGCTAGAGGCATTCCTTTAGCTCTTTTAATAATTAATATTTCATTGGCAACCCATAAAGCAGATACAACTAATAAAAATATCCCATTTCTCTATGGGCTTAAGGTTTCTAAAGTGCTTTCTTCTACCATCCCTAGGAGGAAGGTAGTATCTTATTATCTCCATTTTGTAGATGATAGAATTGAGACTACATGAGTAAAAGAACCCAAGTTTCCTTCCTCCCAGTCCAGTGCTCCACCCAACTGATCAGGCCCATTATGCAGTTTACTGTAGTACTGTTACTTTAATGGCAGTTGGCACTGAGAGCACATTTCAGGGTGCACTGCATCGTGGTACTCAGAACACTGTGTTCATACTATTTGCGGTCAAATGAATTAATCTCTTCCATGTGCAAACACATTTCCATAATTCTCCTGAGATTCCTATTGGTGGTGAAAGCAAGTGCTCATCAGGGTTTTCAGCTGCAGGGTTTTCAGGAAGGTACCAGAGCCAAATCCACTGAGCAGAGAGAGCTCCAGCACAACTTGTGTAACCCAGAGACCATTTCCTCTGCGGCCAATGAGAGTCACTGACATCACAAAGAAAAAAAATCCCTCTCGATCCAGGAACCAAGCAATCCTTTGGTCCCCAGTGATGCTCACCTCACCCAAGCAAGCTAGAACTGCTGCTAAAAATTACAAGTCTGATCATGTCTACTAGATTACATAGTCTGCAAATAAGGACAAAAAGTTTATTAGTCTCACTTAAAAAAAAAACCCCAAAACCAAACTAGTCTATTCTCTTCTGAGAAAGTATATTCACTGGTAATGGGGGAAAAAATGACAACAGCATTCTAGTATCAGCTTCAACATTTTAGTATCAGTCCAGGATGGGGGTAGAGGGTGTGGAAAGGGTTGCTAATGTAGAACAAGTGGCTACTTGAAAAATTGGATTAGAAGCCTTTCTAAGCAGCTTGTGGGATCATCAGCACATTAACAACTCCCATCTTAGGGTTCAGAGTTGGAAATTCAAACAGGCATCTTACAGATGGAAAAACTGAGGACCAGAAAAGTGACAAAGTTTGCCCAAAGATATACAACAAGTATTAAGCAGCTGAGCTGGAATGAAACCCAAGTAGGCTGACTCCAAATCCAAAGTTAAAGAAATGGGAAAGGAATTTAAGTCTTTCATGTAATTTTTATGTATTGGTTTATTTTTGGAAGAGACCTCATGTGACCACTGAAGTTTCCCCTACGCTGCAAACTCTTAAGGTTGCAAAAGCCACATCAACACTTCCCATGTGAGCCAATCTCTCCCTCCAGATTCTCCTCTCATCCCCACTTTCTCCTGATTGCCCAAATGTCTTTTCAAATGACAACAAGAAGAATAATTTATAATTCTACAGTTTAACAAAGCACTTCTGGGAGTTGGTATTATTTTCACTACTTTATGGATGAGAAAACTGAGGCTGGAAGAGGTCAGATCACTTGCTTGAAATTGGAACAATTGCTAGCACATTGCAAAATCCGGACTTGAACTCAGGTCTTGACTCTATGCTCCAAGGACTTTCTACACATGGTATCTGAATTTCTTGGATTTTGTAATGTACTTTCTACCCTTATCTCTTTAAACAACTTATGGTTTCATAATTTTCGACACAACTCAGAATTTATTTTTTGTCTTACCAATATCTTTGTCTCCTGGGGATCTTATCCTTTGAGTTACATGTCATTTCCTCCCTCATTTTGGTCCTCTGCCTTTCCCTGGGTATCCCCTCTCTATTCTATCAAAAGGCAAGTTTGATTATTTCCCCTTTTGAATCATTCTCCAGTTTCCCCAGACACAAGATTGCAGCTATAGAATTAGTGAAATTTTAAGAGTAAGACTTAAAAATTCCTTCCAGCATTTGGGAAAATTTAATATGTTCCTCACTACCCCCCCACCCCAATTCTCTGATTTGTGATGGCAAAGTATTTCGACCACATATAAAGCCCAGCAACTCCCCAGGACCAGTCCAGACCAAGAGGAACAATGCTCTCATTTTTCCCTTTCTAACCAAGTTCACTCATTACGATAGTCTGCCCTTGCTAAAAAGTAGCTGTTGGCAGGAGGCTGTGCATTGAGAGTAAGTAGCCTTGGTGGTAACCCAGAGCCAAGACACAATGTGTCCTTTTCAGAGAGGCGAGTTCTCTTCAGGAATCTGGGTTACTGAATTACAGCAGCCATCATCCATGTTGCCATCATTCTAAAAATCCATTCCACACAACATCTGACACAGCATCTGTCTTGGGCCCCATGAGACAGAGAAAGAAAGCAGGACCCCAAAAAAAAACTGAACCGTTTTATGCCTGAACACAAAGTTAACAAATAGCAGAACTGGGAGAAACCTTAAAGGATATCTAATCCAAACGTGGATCCCCCTGCAGCATCCTGGCAAGTAAGTGGTCACCCAGGCACCACTGGAATATCATTAGAGGTGGGGAATTCATTTTCCCTTATATCCAGGTGAAATATGAACCTTGGCAGCATCCACTCATGGTTCCTGGACCAAGTAGAAAAAAAAAATCTAATTTCTCTTGTCTACACAACAGACCCTCAAATACCTAGAGAAAAGATTCCTCTATGTCCTTCCTTCTTGAGGCTAAACACAACTAGTTCCTTTAACTGATTCAATATGGCATACCTTCGAGTTCCTTCACCATCCTGGTAATCCAGACAACCTAATAACACACACACGCACACACACACACGTGTCAAGGTTGCCTTGACCCAAATATGCCAGGTCAGAGAATAAGCGGACAGCTGTCTCCCTCACTCTAGATGTTTTCTTCCTTTGGATGCAGACTAAGATTATCTTAGGCTCCTGTCCTGTACTTGCACAAGTTTAAGACTTGAGTCTTATGCTGCCCCAGCAGCCCCTGAAGACAGAGAGGAACTCATCACTACACCAGACCGGCTCGCCTAGAAGCTAAATGGCAAAGGATCATCTGTTAAAAAGCCAGAATTCCCAAGTTCCATGTGAAGTAACTGCAGAGCCTCGGTGTTTCTGCCTCATTTCTCCCCACTCCAATCCAGCCCCCATACAGCTAGCTGCCAAACTGATTTTTCTCAAGTGCAGATCTGTTTGACCCTGTTACTCTCCTATTCAGTAAATTCCAGTGACCGCCTAATATCTCTAGGATAAAATCTAACTCCTCTATTTAGCTTTTAAAGCCCTTCACAACCTGACCCCAACCAATCTCTCCAGCATCACTGTATGCCACTCCCCCCTTCCTATACTGTGAGCTATCCAGACTTCCCTTCTACATACAGCACTCCTTCTCCTGTCTGGGCTATTGTACCGGCTATCTTCCATTCCTGGAAGGCATTCTTTCCTTCGACCTCACAGAATCCCTCCCTTCTTTGAGAATCAGTTCAAGCAGCAACTTCTATACAAAGCCTTTCCAGATGTACCACCACATCTATTAATGCCTTCCCTCCCTAATTACATTATATATACTACCTTGTATTTCTTTGTAATTTACTCTCTATTTATTCTAGATATACTGTATTTATGTATGTACTTGTTTTTTTTCCCTGTTAGGATATCTTTCAAATGAAATCAAAAGAGATGATATGTATATATAGAAAACCACTGAATACTAGGTAAATACTAGTGATTGAGATTGATGATGATGATAGGAATGGAAGAATAATTTTTATACAAGCACCTATTATGTGCCAAGCACCTTTTAATATGGTACCTACTATGTGCTAGGCACTTTTGGCAAAAATTATCTCCTTTGATGATTTAGCCCAGAGAAGGAAGAGAAGTTATCTACCCAAGGTCATACAGGTAGAAGACTGCAGAGACCAAATCCAAATTCTTCTGATTCCAAATGCTGGTGCTCTTTCCAGGACACCACATAGCTTCCACTGATTGCAAACTAAACACTTAAGTTCACTTAACTTTCTCTGTGGCTCAGGCCAGTCCTCCCTGTGGGTGATGGAATGCTACTTCCTCAAAGACTGGCATGGAAAACAGCCCTGAGACGATCAGAGCTGTTAGTGCAGTGACATGAGAGAAAACACAACTCGAGGAAAAGGGAGACACGCTTCCTGGCCTAAGATATAGTCATTCCTTTCCTGCTAATTTGTCCACCGTGGGCTATGAGCTGAATTGCATTTATTTAATAGTCTCTGGCGTCCCATAACACAGGCGCTCAGTGTAATAACTAGAGAGTCCCAAGAACCCTGAGGAACTTAAGGAGAGAAAATTCAGGACAAACAAAGCAACAATATGTAGCAACTGTGAACCTTTGGTGACCCTACTTTCTTTCTCAAACCCCCACCTCCAACAAGTCCTGAACATTAAACAAATCCCCAGCCTAATAGTACCATGTTAGTGTCTACCAGGTGTTGGGGAATGATTCAAGTTGTATCTACAACTGGGTCAAGGGAATAACTTTTTTGGGGGTGGTGATTGGGGTGGGGGGAGGTTGAGGAAATGAGGCAGGTTATTCACTCTGAATATAGCCATAAGGAATGGAAGAGAAGACACAAATCAGGGAACCATGATCCTTCCACTATGAAGGGAACTCTTTTTAAGGAAGCAGAACAATGCAGTTAAAGAAACTACAGTAGGAGTCATAAGATCACAGATTTAGAGCTAGAAGTAACTTAGAGATCATCTAATCTTGACGTTCTTAACCCAGGGATATATGAACTTGGTTTCTAAATAAAAAATATTTTGAAAACTATTTCAATATAATTGGTTTCTCCTGTTATATAGTGTATTTTATTCTATGAATTTAAAAACATTATTCTAAGAAGGGGCCCATGGGCTTCACCAGATTGCCAAAGGGTCCATGACACACACATACAAAAGGATAAAAATCCTTGCTCTAAGTTAATACCTTTATTTTATAAATGAGGAAATGAAGATCATGAAATACTAATGACTCGCCCAAGATACACAGGCCATTAAGTAAGTAGCAGATGAGGGATTCAAATCCAGCTCCTCTCACTCCAAATTCAGTCTGCTGGGTTTTCACTACACCAAATGGCTACTAGTCTTAGCTCAGTCATTAACTGGTAATGTGACTTTGGGTATCTTCCCCTCTCTGGGCCCAAGTTTCTTTATACATTAAAAAGGATTACACTAAATGGTCTCCAAGGTCCCTTCTAGGTCTGACATTCCATGAATACTACAAATAAAATGTTTTGTCAGGCAAATACTTAACATGTCTGCCACGTGGAAAGGCATTCCTTGATGGACTTAAGAGAAGACACAGTTTTAGAGGAAAAGCATTGCCCAACAGGTCTTAAAATATAAAAGAATACAGATCCTCATGACTAGCTTATGGGTCAGAAGAGAAAAAAGAACATTTCTATAATGTAGAGACAAAAGCAGCTTTCATTATTAGGAAAGAGAGCCCTGCAAGGGGCCACAGATTCTAACCACACATGGGTCTGAGGAGTCTCTCCCAGAAGATTCACAATTTCAGTTTATCAAGGCATTGGATGGCAGACAGTGGGTAGGATTAAGTATTTTGAGTTTATGTGTACTGAGTTCATGATTCTGATTTCTGCTTTTTGTGTTTTTGATAATTTGGGTATTACTGATAACTTTTGATTTTCCCACTTATTATAAAAGGAAAGAAGTGAGTCTTAAGAGTTCGAAAAGACCTTAGAGACCCATTTAGTACAGGGGTGGGGAACCTGCAGTCTCAAGGCTCCATGTGGCTCTCTAGGTCCTCAAGTGCGGCCCTTTGATTAAATCCAAGCTTAACAGAACAAATCCCCTTAATAAAAGGACTTATTCTGTAAAACTTGGACTCGGTCAAAAGGCCACTCCCAAGGCCATGTATGGCCTTGAGGGCACAGGTTCCCCACCCCTGATCTAGTCCCATGTACAGAGGCAAGTAGGTGGCTCAGCTGATAGAACACTGGACCTGGAATCAGGAAGACCAGAGTTCAAATATGCCCTCAGACACTTAGTAGTTGTGACCCTGGGCAAGTCACTTAAGTCCCATGTACATATTTTACAGATGGAGACTGAGGTTTGGCGATGGGAAAACACTTTGCAAGATAGTAGCAGAGCTCACACAAGAATCCAAGTTTCCTGACTATAAAGTCTACTACGACCTCATGTTGATGGAGATTTAGGGGAAATGAACAAAGGCTTTTAGCATCAATGACACATTTACCATGTCTTATCCTCTTTGCCAAGGTAAACTCCTGATGGATTACAAGTGGGTCTGCTCTTCTAGAAGGGAGAGAATGTCCATGTTATCTCTCAGTCTTGCTATCTGCCACACAGCATGGCTTTCCCACCTGAGGGACCTTGGGCAAGTCATCAAACCTCTCTGTTTTCTCACCTGTAAAAGGAGGGACTTGGTCTATGTGCTTTTTATGATTCCTTCCAAGCCCAAATCTATGAGCCTATCTGTTCCTCTTTCATAAAAAAAAGTCTTCTCAAACACAATAAAACTGCACGGATCTATTGTTTAAAAGGACCCTAAGATTTACTGGCTTAAATTTATGGCAAGAGTCACACTCCATAAAGTGAGGGCCTGAACCACATAACTGCTTTCACCTAACCATACTCAGAGTTCTATAAAACAAAAGGACAGCATGATGTAACAGGAAGAAGATTAATTGTGGAGTCAGAGGCCCTAGGTTCAAATCCTGCCTTTAACATTTACTTGCTGTATGACTTTGAGCAAGTAATTTCTCTTCCAGAATCTCTGTTTTCTCATCTGTAAAATGGTCATAACATTTACAACTCTGCAAACCTTAAAGAGCTACCTACATAAATGCAAGCTATCATTAAATAAAAACTGTATCATCTATACACACATACCTTCTTACCATCCTTGTCCCTCTCCAGAAGTTATCAAACCAAATTAAAAAAACAATTATTGAAGAGCATTTTAGTCACAGGAGAAGCAGTACCATGTTAGGTCAAAGACATTTTAGCCTCAGTTATATAGTAAGTGGGAATTATAACATTAACAAAATTCATTAGAAAGATCATTGCAGTGGAACCTGCTTAAGGGAAACACACTATGAGACCAAGAGACCTGAGACAGACTTTTGGATGTTTCTGGGAAAATAGCGTAGAGTAATAAATACAAAAACACTGGACTGAGGCAAGAGATCTGTATTCTGGTCCCAACTCTGCTACTAACCTCCTCTGTGACCTTGGGCAAATCACGGTTCCTTCCTTGACCTCAGCTCCCCATCTGCAAAATGAGTGACTAGATCTTGAAAATCTCTTGCAGTTCTAAGAATTCATAATTCTTTCTTATGCATAGATATGGCCTTGCTTCTCCTCTAAAACATCAGTGGTTCCCTATTGCCTGAGTAAATTTTAATTCTCTTTGCCTACCATTCAAGGTCCTCTACAACCTGACACGATCCTACCTTTCTATTCATATCTCACATTACTTCTCTCCATCCCAGCCACATCAGCTTACCTGCTGTCCTTCTGCATGTGTCCTGTGCTCTCCTATCTCTATTCCTTCTGCCCAGAATGACCCCTCTCAATCCCCTTCTTGGCCTGCTGAATTTCTAGCCATTCTTTAAATTGAAAATCAAATGAAACTCCCTTTAGGAAGCCTTCCTTGAATCCTTCATTCCCTCGTTGACCTCACACGGTCCTTTGTTTTTATAACTTTCTAATGTACTTATGATGTAACATTATATATTGCAGGCATCTGTGTTTGTGTCACAATCTGTAACCTTGTGATGATGGGGACTATGTCTTATCTGAGCTTTGCACTCCTCTCTGCCCCACTGCTCTTTGTATCACAGTATGCTGCACAAATAGGTGCTTAATATATGCTTGCTGAATGGACAAATAATCTAGGGGAAAACCTATTTGATTTTAAAAAATAAAAGAAAATATGTATGTGTGAGATCCGAGCAGGGCTAATTTGATACAATTTCAAATACCAATAATTCAAGAAGACAAATTTCCATGTTGGAGGTGGTGAATGGGATCTGTATCTGTGTGTGTTTGAATTATTTATGTTTAAGTCACAAACTACAGAATGCAATGGGGTGTCGGCGGTGGGGAAGGAATTGTGGCAGAACATACCCAATTCCTGTCTGGGGACTTGCTATTGAGGGAACACTAAGTTTTGCCTCCTCCAAATCACTACCTAAGGCAGGAGATTTTGAGCTGAGTGAGCTCTCTGGAGATCCAGAGTACAGTAACTGGCAGGAGAAACAGCATCGTGGTAAATGCAGCGTAAACAGTGCTCCAGGCCCAGGAACCTCTGGCTCCAGTGGTGACACAGTACACAGAGAGGTTGTAATATTTACCCATCACCCACTTGGAATAGCAAATTCATAAAAAAACAAAACAAAACGAAACAAGACCAGCAACAGTGCTGAAACAAGAGCTGGCCAAGTAAGGCGCACCAACTTGAGGGAGCGCAGAAAAACACAGGAAATATGTGCCTACTATCCCAAGGGTGTCATGTACCTTTAGGATGGGAGGGACAATTTCATATTCTTGCACGGGTATACAAATATCTACTGAGAGTACTGCTCCTGCAGCCCATGAGTTCTGAAGTCAAGACATTCCACATGACCGACCCTTCCATCTTTTCTTCCCCCATCCTCTCAATTTCCCCAGGGCTGGTGAAGTCACTACAGTGGCATAGTGTAAAAAGCCCTGGACTTGAAGTCTGAAGACAGGAATCTGAGACCTGGAATTGCCACTTATTAGCTATGTGCCCTTAGGCAAGTTACAACCTAAGTAGGAGCCTATTTCTGGGGCTGGAACGGTGCCCAAGCTACCCTGATTGGTGAGTATGAACTCGCCCAACCCACTATATCTAGCCTGCCCCAGACCATGCTTCACATCTAACCCACCCTGAATGTTTTTCTCTCACAGAGCTGTGTACTCCAACCCCCCATTTTCCTGCTTTTGCTGGACTCCAATTAATACCACTGCTTCTAGAAAAGATCTGATGATCCCTTCCTTGGCCACCACTCTCCTCTCTGTGGTGTCTTCCCCCTAAGAGAATGTAGCTTCTTTAGGACAGACACACCTTACTTTTTTATGTCCATCACTAGCACCTAAACCCAGTGTTTGGTACACAGTAGGCACTTTCACAAATGGTTTTGCATTCATTCATTCATTCAGTGTAAAATGAGAATAAGAATATGCTATCTCCCAGGCCTGTTGTGAGAGAAGTACTTTGTGATCCTTAAAAGTATTGTAGAAATGTCAGGTATTACTATTTGCCTAATAACACTAATCCCAACCTCCTGAGTCCCTCTATTTAATAACAACATATATTTATTAAGTATTTATGACACACTAGGCCTTGGGCTAGGCAATGGAGCTAAAAATTCAATACTATTAAGAGCTTACACTGTATGCACATCATTATGCCAGACACAGACAAAGTTGAAAAAATAATAAATGAAAGTCACTTATTAAGCACTTCCCCCTTACTAAGTAACTACTGGGGAGGCAAAACCAAAACCAAAGACTGTCCCAGATCTTACATTCCAATAGGGGAAACAATACATGTAGGGAAATGGTGGCCAGAGAGAAGCGCTTGGTCTGCAAAGTTACAAGGGTGGTAAACGGAGGAGTGACGGACATAATCCAACCAAGAACAGTGGTAGAGTTGGTTTGATCTGATAATATCTCACACTTCCAGAAAGGAAGAGGGGTGGTATGTAATAGGGAAGGAGACAGCGTAGGTGTGGTGGGGACACATGAAGGAGGTGGGAGGGAATTAGGTAGTAGGAGAGAAGGGAAGCCTGGTTAGAGCTCTCCAAAAAATAACATTTCAGGGAGGCAGTGGGACCCCCAACCAAAGTTCCACCACAGAAGGTTGATAAGGAAGTTTGGAGAAGGTACCAGAGAGGGAAAAATAAAATGCTTCCTGCCCGTGAGGATGCCACAATCTACTAGGGGACATATGGCAAGGACATAAGTATTATATAAAGTAAAAATGAGTGGAGTTAAGGAGTGACAAAAAAAATGTTTCAAGAAAATCTGAGGAAGGGAGAACACTTTTATCTGAAACAGGAGGGAGGAGACAGATTGTCCAGAAGGACACTGAGGAAGGGGGCACTTGAAATAGGTCTTGTAGGGAGGGAAGAATTCCAACAAGCAGAGCTGAGGAATGAATATTTTTTTAAGCATGAGTGACAGGCACATGAAAATGCATGGAGTCAAGAGAATGCAGGTTCAAGACTAAAGGACAGAACTCTAACAAGGAATTGTTGTACCCATAACAAGCAGTACCAAACACACTTTCAGTAAGAGGAGGAATGGGACACCCTCCCATGTAGAGGAGACAGAGACCCAAGTGGCTGCCATACCTGGGGGAAGTGTGGAGCTCATCTCAGTGACGTCTTGTAGCTTCCCATTTTAACAAATTTCTTGCTAAATAGGAACCAAGTTAGGTTGTTGCTGTGCTGCCACAGGAAAAGCTCTTTCAGCACACTCTGCATTCAGTGCCCTGGGACAAAGCTCCACTTGCTTTGCCTTAGTTACAGGCTAGCAATTCAGTGTGACTGAATCATGGAGTGCATGAAGAGGAATGATGGAAAACAAAGCAGGAAAGGTAGGTAGATGGTTAATTAATAATTTCTAATGAAACTTAAAACAAAGAATGACAAGACACAATGTGACAAAAACTTAAGAGAAAAACACAGAAATTCAAGGAGGCAAAATATGGCCTTTAATTTACACTTAAGTATGTGTAACATTTATGTCATTAAGGACGTGACCTCAATGCTATGGATATTTTCTCTTTTGCAGATTACTCCCTATCCATACTTTCTCATTCTATGTCATTGCTGTTCATGCACTAATCTAGCCCTTCCACAGAGGATGCACTTTTGATGTGCTGTAGGATTCGGCATCTCTCCAATGAAAACTTACACATCAGAAGTGGTATAAGATATCTTTGAGGACATAGAGGATTGGAAGAGGATGTGGTGCATTTGGAATCAAGACCAAAGGAAGAATTTGCTTGTAATTGTATTCCCAACCTTACTGCAGTGCCTGGAACACAGTAAATCCTTAAGAAATGCTTGTTGATTGACTGGTTAAAGATCTCTAAGACAGGAGTGTGTAGCTTCCCATGAGAATATGCCTTGGTATCTAGTCAACTCAAAGTCAAGCAGTTGCTTCATAGGAAATCAGAGAATTGGAAGGGCCCTCAAAAGTCTTCTGTAAACAAATCTCCAACATCACACAGAAATCCTCTCTAAAGCATCCTTGGCAGGTGGTCATTCAAGCTCTACTTGAGTATGTCCAATGATGGGGAGCTTAACCTTGCAAAGCATCATATTTCAGAGTTAGACAGCTCTATTAGGAGGTCCCCTTCATGAAAAGCCAAAAAGTCTGCCTCTGTGTAATTTCAACCCACTATTCCTTGCTCTATTCCATGGGGTCACATAGAGCAAAGTCGAAACAATGGGCCAAAGAATTACTGTGGCTCCTGGTGCCCACAAAATCCTCAGGGTTTGTGATAAGACTTTTTCCAGAGACCTCTTTGCAGAACGCTTCTTAGAGATCTGAAAAATAGGATATAAACTTATGACGCTGGACTGTTTGTCATCCCCTATCCTCATACTATCCTTTTGAGTCTCATACCTTTATTTCAGTTGCTGTATTGTCAATGAAACTTTCCCTGATTATCCAAACTGATGGTAGTTATCTCCTTCAAATTAAACAAAACAGAACTTTGGATTTCTTCTCTGAATTTATAATATCCTAAGTTCTATTATAGTTATTTTGTGAACATACCTTATCACCCTTACTAGAACACTAAGCTTTTGTCAGCAGGGATTGTATCTCATTCCATTTCTTATATTCTCTGTAGAGTGTTTAGCATAGAACAGACACTTAATAATTGTTGACCTTGTTGCTGTCATTGCCATGAACTGCAGGCACATCAACACATCTGGTTTCTGAAGTTGCCTTAAAGGCCAGAAAGGTAACTTGCTTCAAGTTGGGCAACTATTTGGAGAAAAGGGAGGAGGTTGAAAGAAAACTCACTTTCTTCATCCATAAATGGCTGCTGTGGTTAAGTTACATACAATCATTGGTCTTTAAAAATCCTTCTAGGAGTGATGACATGTCTGTCTCAAAAGAACCTTTAGAAATATGACCCATTAAAAGACTGACAGAACATGCAAGTGGAAGGTTAACTCAGGGATTATTTAGTGAACTACAATTGATGCAGACAGTCAACTTAAGTAACCCAGGCCTGGAAAGCTCTTCTCTTTTCCTCTACTCCCTTCAATGATTAAATAATTGATTCAAATCTCCAGAACTCTCCTTGTAGAGACCTAGTACATACACATTATGGACTTGGTTTTCAAAGCTTTTTTTTTTTCAATGTCTGTACCCAGTGGAAAATATCACCCCAGTTCTCATAATACAAGCAGCCAAAGAGGTTTCTTGCCATACTAAACAGTGGCTGACAACTATTTCTGAAAGCTGTAACATTTTCACCACTTTTAAATCAGCACCATATGACCCATACTCCTCCTCCTCATTATAAAAAACCCAAAAGTGTAGATTCAAAAATCCCTCCCATTCCCCATGATAAGAGCCAATCTGCAGAAAGGTCTAGGAAATGCATAGAATTGAAGCCTCTGATCACAGCCTGGAACGAGTCCCTGCCTCCCTCCTTTCCAAAGAGTCTTACTTTCCCCTTGGAAATGATTTTTAGTATCTTTTGTAAATTTTTTTCTGGTCATAAGGCACCAGGTTCCTTTGGGAAACCTAGTGCCTTTTTCCTGAGATTATGATTCCCATTTGGCATTGAGTTGCTTAGGAGGTTTGTATTAAAAGTAATAACTATTTTTACCTTGGCCAGAGTGCGACAAAACACAGACCTCTTGCTCTGTATTAGTTCCCTATATTAAACTAGAAACAAGGTGAGTGGGGGTGGGGGGAAACAGGACAGGGAGGAAAGTCTTGTCTATGTAGTGCTCAAAATCAAGCAGAGGGTGCTGGAGAATTTAGTACAGTAGAAACAAGGGGATAAAAAAGAATGAAAATCCTGAAACTAAAGCAAATGGAAGGCCCTGGAACTTCCATAGCTAATCAATCACTCACAGCTCAAATCTCATTTTGTTAGGAGGTCCATGATGCCTCCAACTTCTGGAACACGAAGTCTGAATTACAGACATTAGTCTCCATGCTCATTTACTCCTTTTGTCTTGTTTAGGATCATAGGATTCTTAGAGTCAAAAGGGCCCTTAGACTATAGGACATCAACTATCAGAACTAGAAGGTACCTTAGAGGCCATCTTGCCAAATCTCCGCATTTTAGAGAGGAAGAATACAAACCAGAGAGAGGAATTTACATTCCCAGGGTCATGCAGTAGTTTTGGTGGCCACCTTGGAGTTCAGATCACAAAAAGATAAGGGAGTTTTCCACTGCAATATGGTTTATGGGCACAGCGCCTACTACAGCTTGCCATCTAAATTTCCTTGTCTAAAGTACCAGTGGAGCTCCAGGGAACTGATGACACTGGATTCCCATTAAAATAAAAAGCACCACCAGCACCACAAACTTTACTACCCATTGTCACAGAGCTCAGGAGACGTTTGTTGGTTCTGGTGTCTGGCTCTAGACTTCTGGACAAATTTTAGGCTGGAGTGTTCTCTCTAGGGATAGTATCCCCCATATTTCACTCCTGCTCCAAGGTATGTTCAGCAAAGTTGAATTCCCAGTGGCATACAGATATTGATGCATCTATATCTCTCTATGTATAGATATGTATGCCTACATCTATATCTCTCTCTATCTTTTAATGGGGATGGGGAGAACACCTGACTTGTGATTCATTGGCATAGGGAACTCACACTGAGGAAACGCCATCTATCAATGAAGATGAGTATCTATTCTGTTCTCTATAGTCTTAAAGTTTTAGAAAGTTGTCTGAGGCTCTGTGAGGTTAAGTGACTTCGGTGGATCTTATGACGTTATGTGTCAAAAGAAGGACTCAGGTCTTTCTGACTCAGAGGCCAGCTCTTTCTCTACTATTACACACGCCCTCTTTCTCCGTGGTATACTGGCAATGCCCATGGTAATATCAAAAGGGATGTCTTCTCCTTCTACCTCTAACAGAGAACTACTAATGAGTTTTACTTCATAAAGTTTGACTTTCCCCTTTTCTCCTATTCCCTTTTGTAGCATGGTCGAAAAAGCAGCCTAGATTTGAAGTGAGAGGATCCTGGTTCAAATCTAGGTTCTACTATTAATTGGGTAACTCTGTACAAGTCACTAAACTCCTCAGGTCCTCCCAATTTATGTTTCCTAATATGTAAAAGCAGGGGATCAATGCAGGCAACTTCCAGTCCTGGTGTAAATATTACAATCCTATGAACTATATGTTAAAATTCATGGATACCATGTCCTATAACTGCTGTAGGAGCTGACTTGATCACATGGAATGCTCTAAGAAGAAGCTAGCTAACCAGAACTTTGCTTCAACCTTTAGTTTACTGACCATTGGCCCTAGTAGCGACCTTGGAGATAATCTAGTCCAATTAATTCCTGAATTTTATAGGTGAGGAAGGTGAGGCCTAGAATGGTCGGTCAATGATTCACCCAGTTATTAAAAAACAGAACCAGCATTAGAACCCACACTCTCTATACCTACCCCAATACTCTTTTCATTCTACTACAATGCCTTTTTAAAGGAATTTTCTTTAGATATCCTATTTCTACTTTCCTTAAATATGGTACAGAAAACAGAGAGGGGTTTGAGTTTTTTTTGGGGGGGGAGTGGCTAAGTGAGGATCTTAGTATGCCTCAAGAACATCACTTGTTCAGTCGGTCAATAAACATTTGTTAAGCATCTACTACGTTCCATGGTGCTATATATCCAGAAAGTACATCAGTTCTAAATATTATTGACCATTGACCAAGGCTCTAAGATATTTTATCCTTTGAAGTGGCTACTGAGAGTAAATCTATAATCATAGCTTTTAAAAAATCATTATTTGTCTCCTTTTTTTTTTTTTAAAGTAAAGGGCAAGAAGTTTGATTATCTGGAAACTAGATGATCAAATATTATTGTAGTTTATGATAAAAAAGAATTTAAGCTTTAGGAGGAAGGGCGCTCTGTAGTTAATAACACTAGAATTGTTTGAAGCAGCTGCTATAAAGGGTAGAAAACTGGCCTAAAGTTAGGAAGACCTAGAGATTCAACTCCTTTCTCTGACACAGACAATCTATAGGATTTTAGGCAAAGGACTTAACCTCTTCATGCTGTGGGCAGCTCTCTAAGACTATACAAGCTGCAGAGAAGGGGCCAACCTTCATTAATGGGTGTTCTTTCCCCTGGGAATTCCTTATACTAACAAACCACAAGTCCAATCCCTAGCTCTAACAAAAATACATTTTTATAGCATTTTAAGGTTCACAAAATGCTTTCCTTACAAAAGCTATGTGAGGCAAGTAATGTTCAGTATTATCTTCATTTCACATGTGAGAAAACTGAAGCTCAAAGAAGCTAAAACAAAAAATTGGTTCCTGGTTACAAAATTTGCAAGTTTTAAAGGGAGGATTAGATCCTAAAAGCCCTATGATTCTGAATCCCATGCTCTTTGCATTAAGAAATTCTGCCTCTACTATTACAATGGCAAAGATAAGGCATTTTTTTGGGGGGGGGAGGGGGTAAGGTAGGGTAATTGGCGTTAGGTTACTTGACTAAGGTCACATGGCTAGTTTTTGTATTAAGTGTCTGAGTCTGGATTTGAACTCAGGTCCTCCTGACTCCAGGGCCAACGCTCTATTCACTGCGCCATCTAGCTGCCCCAATAAGATATTTCTTTACCTTCATTTCTTCAGTGGACAGGGGTTGCACCCAACTAAAAAGAAAATAATAAAAGAGCTATCCTTTAGTTGATTCTTAAAAGAAATAATCTCTCTCTCTCTCTCTCTCTCTCTCTCTCTCTCTCTCTCTCTCACACACACACACACACACACACACACACACACACACAAATGACAATAAAAGGGAACGTCCTCAGGACAGCCAGGCATTTGCCCAGGGATTGAGAACTAGATTCTCTTCTGCATCATTTTCTCAAGAAGTCTGTGAAAAAAGCAACAGTCCAATCCTCTAGAAGTTACACTGAGTAGTGGTCCAGAAATTTGGTGCAAGCACCAAAAGGATTTGCTTAGTGCACTCTGAGCAGGTCATTCTGCCTAGGCTGGTCAAAAAACAAGGTATCAACAAAAGAATTTTCCTGAAGATTGTTCCAAAACTGATGTTGGCTGTTCATTCAAGAAAAAGCCAGTTCTTTGTTCTGATCTTAGCAGGAATGGAATATTCAGAACTTGACAGGAAGTAAAAAAAAACCCCACAAAAATTTAAGCTTCTCCAGGATATAGATGTTACAGAAATGTAAGAATAGTTTTTTTTTTAATTACCACTTTCAATAGGGCAGACTATACTTCATTGAGTTACTATGCAGTGATCATTTCCCAAAGGGCCAGGACAGCATTTCTTAGTCTTTGCTTTTAGATGAAAAAGTTAGTTTTATTTGAGTAGTTTCTATTTTAAAAATTGATTTTCTGCTCCAGATGGGCTCTTTGTGATATGTAATATTTTTAGCAAAGGCTTAGACAAAGGTGTAGATGGTATACTCATTAAATTTACAGATAACACACAGCTGGGAAGGACAGCTAACATCTTATACAATGGTGTCAACCCAATAAGGATAAATATAGTCTTATACTTGTACAAGAAAAAAAAAAAGAAACTTCACAAATACAGGATGGAGAGAGTATGCTTGGATAGCAGTTGTTCTGAGAAAGACCTGAGGGTTTTAGTGGGCTTCAAATGCAACATGAGTCAGCAGCATGATGTGGAAGCTAAAAGAGCAAATGGCATCTCTACATTAGGAGATGCAGCCCAGAGCTTTCAGGAAAAGAGAGGGGACAAGTCCATTGTATTCTAGATACTTCTAGAATTGAACTCAGGTCCTGAGTTGAACAAAGAACTGGCTTTTTCTTGAATGAACAGCCGATATCAGTTTTGGAACAATCTTCAAGAAAATTCTTTTGTTGATACCTAGTCAGATAACCTGGAATATCACATTCACATCTGAGGACCAAGAATATCGATAAAAACGGTATTATTAAACCGCAGAATGTCCTGAGGTTTACACCAGGATGAGGAAGGGTCTTATGGTCGTGTTGTATCAGGATTAGCAGAAAAGAACTGAGCATATTTTTTTTTAATCTAAGAAGACACAGGGAAGGACATAAGAAGTTTTTCCAAATATTTGATGGGCTACGATTAAACTTATTCTACTTATTTCCTGAAGTTAAAACCAGGAACGATGTGTGGAAGTTACAAAGAGGTAAATTTAAGCTGTTGGTGGGGCGGGGGGAGGTGGGAGTCCTAATAATTAGTGCTGTCTAAAATGGAATGGACTATCTTGAGAGGATTCTTCCTCCTTGGAGGTTTTTAAGGAGAGTCTAGACAACCATTTGTCAGGCATGTAGGAGTAGGGACTCTTTTTGTATATGACTTGAATTAAATGGCTGCCGAGACAGCTCTGGCATCTCTCAAATTCTGTGAGCCTTTAAATTTTAGGGGATCTGTTCATTCGATAGTCAGACGCATGAGATTCAACCACCAAGGACACATATTAGAAAAACAGAATGGTAGTGATGGAAGGGACTTTAGTGATTTACCTTCTCCAGTTCCTTTATTTTATAGACATGAAAAACTGAGCCTGAAATAAGGTGGTGCAGTGCATAGAGTACTGGGCCTAAAGTCGGGAAGACTCATTCCTAAATTCAAATCCAAACTCAGACACTTACTAGTTGTGTGACCCTGAGTAAGTCACTTCACTCTGCTTCAGTTTCCTCATCTATCAAATGAGCTGGAGAAGGAAATGGCAAACCATTCCAGTATCTTTGCCAAGAAAACCCCAAACGGGGTCATGAAGAGTTGGACACAACTGAAAAATAACTGACCAACAGTAACAACAGCAAAGATAGAATCCAGTCTTCTAAAGTCCAACATTCTTTCCAACAATGCCTCACCTGAGTCTGCTACTCTAATAATAAGGGGAAAAAGTTTGTGCTTTGAATATGACAAACAGTGTGGAACTCATCTGGTGGTGGTGAAGACTGAGAGACCCAGACTATCAGGTCTGCTACTTTCTCTATGGGTGGGCAAGGTTGGAAGGGGGTTGCCTGGAAAAGGTGCCTTTGGCAATCTTCTTCTGGGGTCATAGGAGAAAGTGAGCAGCAATCTTTTGTTTTTCTTTTAAAAACTATTAAAGACTGTTGGGTGTGAGAGACCTCAGTTTTCATATATTAATTGCCTTTATTTTAATAAGGCAAGGCTAATTTCAAAGACAGATCCCTGGCTGTGTTGAAGTTAACTGTTCTATCACAATGTTCCCATTGTAAATGGAGGGACTTCTTGGCCTTTAGACTTGAGTTATAAAAATTTGGTCTGAGCCCAAAGTCTGGCATGAATAGAGTATTTTAATTTCATTTATTGAATATTTTTAAAAATATGTTTAGCTATTTAAAATTTTGTTCTATTTTTTTTCAGATGAACATCTACCAGTGCAGAATGTTGGAAGTGGAGTGGGGGTGAGGGACTTTTCAGAATCTTAAGGACAAAAGAGAACTCATATGGATACCACCCAAAGGGTGCACAAGTTGCTCAGGTGGCATTTGTCTGTTTCCTAGGTTGAAAACTGCTGCATAAGGTCAGTTGGTCAGTTAGCAAGCATTTACTATTTATTAATTGTTTACTATGGCCAGGCACTGTACTAAGTACAAAGGGCATAAAGAAAGGCAAAAAACCCAGTTCCTGTCTACAAGGAACTCACATTCAAATGGGGGAGAAACATGCAAATAAATAAGTATATACAAGAAAAATTGTGTAAATGGAAGAAGGTAATCTTGGAGAAAAGAGGGTGGGAGGAAAAGTGGGAAATATACTTACAGAAGGTAAGATCTGAACTAAGTCTTTAAAGGAGGCCAAGATGGGGAGGTGAGGAGAGAAAGATCATAAGACCCTTGAACAGGGTGCTTCCTTTTCTATTATATTCCCATTCCCCTGCCTCTTTAGAATCTAGCATATGGGATAGCACAGAGAGCAATGGACCAGAAGCCAGGACACTGGACCGAGCCAGGGGTGGGGAACCTTTGGCCTCAAGGCCACATGTCACCTCTAGTTCCTCAAGTGTGGCCCTTTGAATCCAAACTTCACAGAACAAACCATTTCCTGAAGTTTGGATTCTGCTCTCTGAGTCTCAGTTTCCTAATCTGTAAAATGAAGGAGAATAATAATATTTGTACTACATACCTCATTAAGGAGATCTGATAAAATAATGGATGAGAAAGTCATGTTAAGAAGCATTAATTAAGTGCTCTCCCTGTGCCAGGCACTATGCCAAGCACTGGAGAAAACTCTATTAAGGGCTATGAAAATGAAAGGTGGTGGTAGCATTTATAGGATCACAGAGTTTGAGGCTGGAGTGACCTTCCAAGCTAGGTCCCTTCCTCTTACAAAATAGGAAAACTGACATTCTGAGAGGCTAAATGATTTGTCAATGAGCATTTATTAAGCACCTACTGTGTGCCAGACACCATGTTAAGTACTGGGCACACAATGGAAGGCAAAAGACAGACTTCCCTGCCCAATGTCACACAGCTAATGAATGACAGATATTGTTAGAGCAGTTACTATTATAAAACCTCATTTAATTCTGCTTTTAATCATATAGAAATTTGTGATAATACTGACAGGCTGGAATGAAGTTCTCTTTTGTACTAAGTAAACAAAACAGAAATACAAGATGTTTTGGGAGGAAGGTTTAGTTCACTTAAGGAAGATGCTTTCTGTTAACTTTTAAAATTACTTTGGCAACATATATTTTTTTGAACAAAAACTGCACCAATTACAAAGTGTCTATCAAGAAGTCTGATTCAAATTGACTGAGTGGTACCTTATCCCCTAAATAATACCTTACCCCACCCACCACACCTTGAAGTTGTTTCTCTTGATTTGGGGACCAGGATATGGGTTTGAATTTCAACTTGATTACTTATGATCTGTGAAACTGTGGGCAAGTCACAACTTTTGTGTGCCTCCATTACCTCATCTGTGATAACACCAATATGATCTGCCTCACAGGATTGAGACTCAAATAATATCTCAGATATTAAGCAAAAATCTTACATAAATGACAGCTATTATTATCAACAGTATCCCCATATCACCCTCCCACCCAAACTCAGCACTCACCTCTCCTCAACCTCTCCCTCCATCCCCCCACCCATGTGAAATATTTTTGGAAAAAAATTTTTTCAATTCTTCCAGGAAAAAACTTAATTATTAGAATACATTTATGGAATGTTAGTACTGAAATGTAACTTCAAGACCATCTAGTTCAACCTTTCATTTTGCAGAAAAGGAAAACTGAGGGGCAGTGACTTGCCAAAGGCCACATGGAAAGAAAAATAAGACTTACATCAAGGTCTTCTACCCCTAGGAGATACTGCCCCACACTGCTTATCCCCAGAGCTCCAGCTTCTTTTGTGGATGACACTCAAACAGTCCTCAAGTCACTGCCTGCCTCAGTTTCCCCATCTGTAAAATGGACACAATAATAGTATCTAACCCTGTCCCTCCCAATAAGGTAATATTTGTAAAATACTTTGCAAACCTTAAAGAACTATATAAATATTAGCTGTTATCAGGACTACCTATCCTTCAAAGCTTAGATCAATGCTACATCCTCTGTGAGGCCTGCCCCCATCCCCCTTATATAGAACTTTGAGGCAGCATGGTAGAGTGGAAAGTGAACATGGAGTCAGAAGAACTGGGTTCAGGTCCCACTTCCAACATTTACAAGCTGTGACCCTGAGCAAATCACCTCGAAAAGCCTCAGTTTTCTCATCTCTAAAATGGGGACAATCATAATACCTATTGCTACCTCCTTCCCAGGTTGTTTTGAGGAGTGTGCTTTGAAAATTTTCAAGTGTGAGTGGGGGGGGGGTTATAGCATTTACTATTTGCCAGGCATTGGGCTAAGGACATTACAGCTGTCACCTCATTTGATACATCAGTGTAATCTATTAAAATTACTACTTCTTTTATCAACCATTTTACAGTGTGATTATGTGTGAATCATATTTCCTCCAACAGAAGGTAAGGCTCATGACAATAGAGACCCTGATCTTTCTCTGAGAAGGAAACTGGTTTTTACCATGTCCCCATTTCTCTTTGATGCCTGGAACTATCCTCCTAGTTCAGCAGAACAGATCTGAAAAGGTATGCACCACTTCTTAAGTGAGGACTGGGGATATCAAAAGATCTCCAGGCTAATACCTTTTAGGATGTTCTACACAAAAGGTAACAGAAATGTGACCAGCAAATTTCTTATTGAATCAACAATTAATGGAGTCTATAAGATCAACCACTGGAAACTCAACTGCTGTAAAAGGATTAGTTTGGACATTTAAGAGAAAAAGTCAGTTTCCCCCTCTAACTCAGAGGGGAAAAAAAATGAAACAGTACAATTTCCCAGAAAGGGGGTTATTTCCAAAATCATGCACAGAAGACACAAACAAGATGGGGGGGGGGGAGTAGGGAGCAGTCTGACATGCCTCCTCTATGGATGCAAACCACTAAAAAAGTCATTCTACTCCCTCAGAGCCCACTCCTGTGCTTCTCCCCCAGTTGTCTTTCTTGTGGGTGCCTGAGTAATCCTGGAGGCATTTCCAGTGTTTAATACATTTGCTGAATTGAAGAAATTCCTCCTTCTTCTCTCCCTGCCCCAACCATTAATTCCACATCACAGTGAGCAGTCTATTTAGCAAGACGGCAACAACACAGCCTTTACCCATCACTGGCAGGATGTAAATGATCTCTCCTATTCTATTCTTCTTCACTTAATGGTGCCAAGACTCTGACCATTAGACTGTTTACAACAGAAGGCAGCAAGTCACAACATGTTATGGCATATGACATTGTCTAGATTGCAAATCCATGAAAATCTGGCAGAAGACTCCCAACTCTCCCACTTCCTCATCCTTCCATTCAATCTTGGTAAGGCTGGATAAGAAATGGATCTCACAGGAATTCAGACAATCACCAGGCTTAGAAACACTAGAATTGGGAGCAGCAAGTCCTGTGTTCTAATCTCTGAGCAACACCACTTAGGAGATATGTGATCTGCCAGAATTATAATGGCACTGTGGAAAAAACCCTGGATGTGGTATCAGAGAATCTAGGGAGAAGTCCTGACTCTGCTATGTCCCAACCTGGGCAAGTCACTTCCCCTTTCTGAGCCTCAGTTTCCTTATTTTATAGATGAGGTTGGACTAGATAGATGGTCCTGTAAGGTGCCTTCAAACTCAAAAAGCTACAATGCTATGTTTTCTAAGGTCCTTTTTAACACTAAGTCCTAGGGTATGATCTCTACTATCACTTCCCTTCTCTGATACTTGTTTTATCTAGAAAATGACCATAAGAATATTTACACTATTCTACTTTCCAGGGCTGTTATGGGGAAAGGACCTTGGAAAATTAAAGCAGAGAAAACATCTCCTGCACTGAATTGCTTGTTTCCTTATAACCAAACCTATTACAAATAAACTAGGATTAGCTCATCCCTCTGGGGGAGGAAATAATCCCTTACCATTTCACCCCAAAACCTTCTTTCACTTAGACCACATTCCAGTGAATGATCTAGGAGAGGCCTTCATCCTGGCCAAAGAACCAAAGAATGGTGAGATGTCAGCAGCACATGTCAGACTCAAAATTAGTAGCAGTCAAGACAAAAACCTTGTAGGAAAAAAAGGAAACAAATGGGTGCCCATTGTTTGAGGAATGGATGAACAAATTATAGTACATAAACATAATAGAATATTAAAAACACCACAAAAACAATGAATAGGAGAAATTTAGAGACGCATAGACAGACCTGCATGAAATGATGTGGAATGAAGAAAGCAGAACCCAGTAGATATTCACAATGGCTACAAAAATGTAAATGCTAACATTAGAAAGCAGCTGACAACTGATGAACTTGAAGAAAAATGGACTTGGGCCAATAGAAATAATAAGGAAATAAAACTTTCATATCACAGTAGAGAGATGGGGGCTATGGCTGTAGAATATGGCAGGCAATGTCAGACGGCTTGTTTTGTCTTGGCTTTGCTTGAATATTTGTTACAAAGAAAGGTTCAATGTTTGGGGGGGAGAGTGGTTAAGGAGAAATAACCATGATGTCAAAACAAAAGAATAAATTTATAAAAAGACTAATAAAACTTAGGTGGTTTTGGTGGAATGGAAAGGGCACTGAATTTATAATCAGAAGACCTGAATTCAAATCCTGATTATGTGACACCTTGGTTGTAAATCACTTCCCTTTTCTTGGTCTCAGTTTCCCCATCTGCAAAATGAAGGGGACTCAATTAGACGATCTCAAAAGATTCCTTTCAGCATTCTAAACCTACGATTCTACTCTCCAAACTCCCAGGCTGGGGCTCTTTAATGCTATTTAATTACCAGAAGGCTTTTCACCTGCTTTTCAATCTTTTCAGAACCGAAACCAAATCTCCAGACTCCCTAATCTGACCTTGATTCTCTTTCCACAGAGAGGCTAACAATCTTAGAAGACCCTTCTCTGCACCTACACCCACCAAAAATGTCAGTCACACAGACAGGAAGTTGGGCCTGGCTGAGGTCATTCCCCTGAGGCTTCTGGAGTTCGCGGTGGGTTAGTGGTGGTGGTGGTTTCAGTCTTGCTTTTTTGGTGACCTTAGAAGTGCTTATTTATGCATTTAAAGCCCATGATCTAATACTTTCTGGTTTGGCTGCTTTCTCCATAATAGCAGCCTGTAAAAAAGCATTGGAGAATTCCCCATGTTTTCTCATTTTGGGTCAAAAAAAATAAACTGCCATCTATACGGCATTCAATAATGCCCACACGAAGTGCTGGAATACGTTGCTCCAGCAGCAAAAAACCAATCTGAAGATATTTGGTAAATTGGGGGTCTGCTAATCAGCCACAGTCACTTTTTGATAGCGGTTGAAGAGTAACATTCTAAGCTCGTGTTAAAGCAATTTTTTTAAAATGCTGGATTTGTTCATGTTTTCCCCATTTCTTCACAGAAGAGTCAATGTTTTCAACATCCTTCCCTCTGTAATTTTCCTATTGGCACGGCCACATCTGACCATGAAACCCCACGTAGGTATGTTACAGAAACAGTGATTGTTGAAACAGACGCGAGTCTCTGGCATGAGTCTCTCTCCTTTACAAAATTAAAATGCCTTTTCAGCTCATAAGCTGTAATGTACTTCAGAGATGGATACAAAAAAAGAGTAACTGACATGCTAAGAGATGAAATGAGGGAGGAACAGACTGCTTATTTGTGTACCGTTCAGTTTTCCCCTTTCCCCCTCATATGATGGTGGAATGTTGCACATTTGCCCTTCCTTTCTGGGAAATAATTTCATTATGCACTTAGTTTCTGCAACTAAATTCACAAAAAGGATGATAATTCCCTATGGAACACTTCACATACTTCATGTATTTCCATTTTTAAAAAATATTCATGACTAGTGTAGATGCTCATTCTGTTAACACATAGTGAAGCATATGACTTAATTTCATAAGTTTCTTTAGCTAAAAAAAAAAAAAAGCACTAGTTGGTGGCCAAGCTGGGGATGAGATACAATAGACAGATGGATATGGACACGGGGGATAGGGAACGAATCCATGATTAGGACAGAGAATCCCAGGATGACAAAACTCCCTTTCCTAAGGCAAGCCTGAGCCTTTTAGTCTCTAGGACCCTGGAGCACAGAGCCAGTCAATATGTGTCAAAAACTGAATCTGAACCCAGTTCCTGGATTGGAGGCCAAGCTCTCTATCCATTATTCCATGTGGCTATAAATATGTTTACTGGGCACAAAAGGAAGATTAAAAGAACTATCATTTAAAGCACACCTATTGGAAAATTAATTCAAATACTTTTTAAACGAATACTTTTATAGCCACTTATGTCCGATGAACTGTTCATAAAATGTTTTGGTATCAATAAAATAATAATCCTTTTAGTATTGGCCAAGGAGCCTCTGCTGTAACAAAGATGGCGATTACCTCGACTGTTTTCAAGAATAAACAGCAACAATTAGTTTTTCAGAGTGCCAAAGTCCGGACCTTTTGGTAGCCTTCAGAACTGGATCAAAGTTCCAGGTTTAGATTTCTTAATGCATCACATTTTCATCCAGATACAGACTTTTCAGAGACCCAGCCCCCAAAATGAGTGATAATAATTACAATTATCATCAAAAGTAATCAAAGGGGATACTAGTGTTTGCTGAGTTGGATTTGTGGACAATGAGATATACATTATGACTAACCGTCCTTCACAAACTAACCCCTATTAATGTCACACCATCAAGACTGCTATTTTAACATATACACCATCCCTAAATGTCTAGGTTTAGAAACCTTATATTTAATTCAAAGAAATTATTAAATTTTATATGCTAGTTACTAATTATTCTTTGTTGATGATTTCCTCTTCAGTTGCTTTGCAATGGAACTACACAATCATATTGAAACACAAATCCTACTGCAAACTATTATCCTCCATGCAAACTTGGCACTTCCCCCCTATGTACAGCCTATAGCCTCCCACTTAGCCTCTCTCATATCTAAATTATCAAGTGTGTATAGCCAATTTAAATTTGTACCAATTTTCTGATGGATGAAACAAGTGAAAATATCAGGTATAACTGAGTATCCTTTCCAAGAAAACATTCCCAATGTACTCTGACTTACTGATAAGGAACAATATCCCTGTTATCTAAATGCCTGATTTTTGTTTTCTTCCATTAACAAATCTCAGCAGTGGAGCTTAGGAGAAAAAGTGTCTCCGATCTTTACATCTTCCTTAATTAAAACACTCAGCACATATAGAGCTATTGATAGTAAAAGCCCCAAATATTCTATATCGGCTTGAAGCACAAAGAACTCACTGCCATCTTTTTTTCTCCAAAACAATTTAAATCAGAGTAAACAGAGGCTGAACAAGGCAATGAATGGATAAGATGATAAATAAGCAAGGGGTTGTAGAAAAAGAATTCAGACCAGAGTTTTAAAGTTTCTTTTTCTCTCTAAATATACTTTTCCTCTTACATCAAAATTATTTTCATCAGCATCAAGATCACAAACAAGTTACTCCTTAAGGCTTTACAGAATCGTGAGCTATTATTACTCAACTCTGTTCCATTAAGAGAGGGCAAGGATGGATTCCCAGGGTCAGCCCCCAGTGAGCAGCTATTGTCAATCACCAGGATGTCACTGCTATGAGGTCCCACCTAATTGAAGGGAATTTAGCCCCACCCTAAACCAGGGTGTTGGTTAAACACCATTAAAGGAGTTAAGATCTGCAAATAAAGAAAATGAGGCATTGTCTTAAGTGAATTAAGGCAGCTACTGGCCAATTATTTCCTGTTCCCTGCTAATAACTACAACAGACAAAAAGAAACCATTTTGGAAAGACTTGTTATGGGATGGGGAAGGATGGAAGGGGGATGTGGGTGTGCTTTTTCTGTCAACAGTCCAGTGTTTTCACAGCTCAGTGTCCTTACTGGGGTTAAACACTTGACTAGGAGTGGGGTAAAGGGATGTGGATAAAAAAAAAATGTTCTGCCACCAGAAAGAATTATCCTGGTAACACCTTCTGGTGAGTAGAGATTTTCTGCCTTAGGAGTTATTGACTATTAGGGCACTTAAGCCCAGCAACACTACAGATAAGGAGAAATCATTTTAGACTATCCACTAGCCTCCTTTTTCAAAAGGACTCTTCAATTTTTCTTTCCTTTTTGCAGAAAGGTTAATGCCAGTAGAATGTATAAAGTCAAGGGTTTTTGTTTAATCTCCCAAGTCCAGTTGGGAAACATAATTTCCATAAAAATCCATCTTGCCCTACAAGAAAGTAAGGGGAGGGGGGATGGGAGAGGATATAAGAGTGAACAGATTGGGGGAAGGGGTATTCAGTACGCTTGTTATCTTGGGGTGGGGGGCAAGGGAGAGACATCAAGAAAATTTGTAACTCAAAATCTTGTGGAAGTGAATGTTGAAAAATAATAAATAAATTTATAAAGGGAAACATAATTTCCCCCCTTCATTATATACTGTTCCATCTTTCCTAATGGGGAAATATGGGCTCCGCTGCCAGAACCAGCAGGCATTGTTATCTATATTTGTAATGTTTTAACAACACATTTTAATAATAATCCAATAATAATCATCACTCATATTTCTAAAGGGCCTCAGGGTTTGCATCGTGCTTGTTTCACAAAAGCCCAGTGAGGTGGGGACTGTAAGAATCATAATCCTGTTTTACAAATGGGGAAACTGAGATTGAGCATTATCTTACACCAACCACTATTCTTTACTGATGATTTTCTCTCCTTGGGCTGTTCAGTATAACCGTATACAGCAACACAAACCCCATCACAATCTGCTGCTCTTCCTGCAAACTTGACTTTTTTTTGTTTTTGCTTCGACTCTTCACCAAAGACACTTAGCCAGGGCTTGTTCTGACTCCAGGTCTGGCGCTACTGCCATGCCATCTCACTGCTTTTTCATGAAGTGCATCAGAGAGAAGAGAATGTATTGGCAGTTCTGTATATAGAATACTTCAGTGCTGCAGGCCTTTTTCTGCCCACTAGAAAGAAGTGGTATTGGGGAAACAGTACTGAAAACCTGAATTTGTCTTGGGCTGTGCTGTTTACTATCTGTTGAAGCTGGGCAATTCACTTCCCCTTTCTCAAGTTCCTCAATGGCAAAATAAAGAGATTGAATTGCATGACCTCTAAGACAGCCCAAAGTCCGATGATTGTAATTATGTCACCCCTCCCCCCAATCATTAAAAACAACAACACTTCACATATTCTCTCATTTTCTCATGACTGCAGAGAGCATTTTTTCCACTGCTCAGAGTCATCATAATCTGCAGTCAATTCCACACATTAAGCATAACAACCTGCGACTTTATTATACAAGGAGTTTATGGTGAAGCTAATTAGCGTCTAACTGGGCACTCCAGCTGAGGACACCTAAAAAACATCTGGCAGCAGAAGCCTGGTGAAGGGGTGGGGAGAGTTTGTTCACAGGGCCAAGCAATCCCATCAGAGCCAGTTCCAGTCAGATCTTAGCAAAACTTGTCTCTTGTCTTTGACTAAAGTTATCTTTGGAAAGGTAACTGAAAAAATAAGGAAACTGGTTTCTTCTTTGCCAGAAAGGACAGATCTTGTAGTTGGGAGCACATGCCCATTTAAAATGAACACAGGTCGAGTGTGTACATTTAACACAAACCCACTTGTGTCCACACAAGTGCATGGTTGCCCTATGCAAGTGCACCCATTTAAAAAAATGCCTTTTGCAATGGTATTTCCAGTCTTCCAATAACAGCTCAATTTGATTCACTTAGTCTCTCAAATATGACTAACAATGTCTCTCAGCAGTTAAAACAATAAAAATAATGCCAGATATTGTCTACACTGTGCCTTCTGTACTCTGACAAATGAGAATGATATAATAAGCCCCCAACCCAAGACTCCTTGAGAGCTCTTTACAACTCGTCTTTCAGATTATGAAATTTAAAGGAAGATACAATTCACCCTAGACAATTTGATTTCCTTTAGTCAGTTAATAGAAAACTATTCGTGTGTACACACTAAGTGTCCCAAAAGTTTTTGTGCAGTTTAAATGGCACTAAGACTTTTGGGTCACCCTGCACACATGAAAATGCCAAATGATCCTCTATGTATGTATATGTACTACATATAGGCAAGGAAAAGCTAAAGGAGAGGAAAATGAAGAAAAGTTATCTAGTCAAGTGTAAAATACTATCACAAAGCTAATTTTAAAATCCTGAGTTAAATGAGGAATAAAAATGCTTTAGAAAATATTCATCTACAGTAAAATGTCTTTTTTATTTTAATCTAACTGTACTGGGAATCTTCTCATGATTTCATATCAAGGTTTTACTAGGAGTCTGTCTTAAGGAGTTTTTAAATCTAGTTACTTGCTCTAGCAAAAAGCTAACTGTAGTTGATTTCAAAGAAATTTCATATCTGCCTTCACTGGCCATCCAAAACTAAGTATCATCTTTCCCGGATCAGAAGACAAAGCTGCATGTCTAAAAACTCAGGTATTCTTGCAATATTTTCTTGGGGGGGGGGGCGGGCAGGAAGGCTTTAAAATGGAGTAAGGGCAGAGATTAAAAAGTAGTAAAAACAAAACAAAAAACAAACCCACCAGCTTATATTTGTATTGTGTATATATAGTTTAGAGAAAGATTAACATAAGCAGGGGAAAAGATGGTTTGAGAAAAATTCTTGAAAGGAGTTTACTTCAAGAGAGAGAAGCAGAGATCTGTGCATGCAGTATAGAATTGCTTTGAACCGGGTTCAAATGCCCTCTCTGTTAGTTACAATATTAGAGGATTAAGTGTTTGCTATGGCCTGTTAATACATTTTAAGCAAACCCCGAACATTTTATTGGTTACATATATGTAATTTAACAATTAAAATTTCAGTAGAGGAGAAATATACCATTACATGAATGGAATATTTAAAAAAAACCCACAGCAAATGTACGCTGGGCAATAATTTCCTTTGGAAGGTATTCCCTAACTCAGACATAATTTAACACTCAAATACTTATTTGATGTTTGTAAATCACTCTCAAACTCCCCTAAGCCTTAAGAACACCTCTGGATGCTGGTTTGGTATTAACTCATTTCACTGCATCAGGTAATTAAACGTCACTGAAACGGTTGTGATTTATATGTAAGTGTTGTAATTTTTTTGTTGTTGTTTTAAAGGTAAAGATTACATGGCAATTTTCAAACACTGTGTCCATAAAGTTCAGCATGAGTTTTACTTTAAGATTCCCAAACCCGCATGGTCAGTTTCATCTCTCCCAGTTCCGAGACTCTAGGAACTGCTCTTACAATTCAGCAACTGAAAAGGAGTAGTGGACTCTGGGGGTACAAGTGTTTTCACCCCAAGGCTGTTTTTACTGCGGCAGTAGTAGTCTGAGAGAGTTACTCGACCTTTTGCACTTACGTATTTGCACTTAAATAACTTATTTAGCAGTAAATTATTTGTTTTGTGCAGGAAAAACAAAAACAAAACCTCACGAGCTAAAACCAATAAACTGAAGTTTTTGGACGGCAGCATAGAATCCCTTTTTTGGTTTCTTCATTTCAACAATAATAAATTAAAAAAAGAAAGAAATACACAGACCTACCTAGTGTTTTTAAGCACTCGTCGTCACCAGGGTCTGCGCTACATAGCAATTATTTCGGGGTGCCATTCCCCGCCGGGGAAGGAAATAACAAAGTGGCGAATTAAGACTCGCACAGCAATCTTAAATGACACTCCTAAGAGGGTCGAGGGAGGAGGGGCCACAGTAGGACCAGCTAGGACACCACTGCCTTGGACTTTTTTTTTTTTTAACCCAAAGCGAGTTTCAAAGAGGAAAAGACGTCCGCCCGTCTGCTGACTCCTAGGAGTTAGCAGAGCCGACTTGTCCTTAGCATCTCCCCAGTCCCAGCCTGGCAGGAAGGCTTTGGTCTCCGCAAACTCACCTTACGCGAGCTAGCTGTTTCTCCTCCGGCACGGAGTGCGGACTCAGCCAGCCTGCTCTGTCCCCCTCTCTCCAGCCGTCTCGAGGCGTAGGAAGGTTCCGCACCTGGCGCCTGTCAGCACTCAGCCCCCAGCGGCATGAGGGGCACGTCCTAAAGCGCTCCCTCCCTCCCTTGCTAGCCCAACACTTGTCCACTCTCTCCTGAGCCAGGCAGTGACGCGGCTCTGGCCACCTGGCTCAGGTTGGCCGGGCCACCGTTTCCAGAGGTAACTGTATAGTCCCCGTAATCTATAGCTCCGCGGCTTCTTCAGCAAAGCCCCAGGCGCAGGAGGAGCAGCCCCGCAGGCCGCTCTCCCCGGCCAACACTGTCTCCCAGCACGAGAAACCGGGAATCCTTTTCCTGGTCTCCAAGAGCACTGCCGGACTGGGAAGGTCTGGGGCCAGCAGAGCGCTCGGTTGATCCTGCTCACTCGACTCCCCCAGCCCGGACGCTCAGCCCCCCTCGGTTAAATCAGTCCCGGAGAAAGAGCGCGCCGGCCGCTCCACGCCTCCGTGGACGCCGGCGGCCAATGGCCCCCAAGGCAGCCTCCGTAACCCCGCAGGCGGCGTTGGAGGACGCTCGCAGGAGCAATGTTTTTGGAGAAGCACGCTTCCCCGACAGGGATGCGAGGTCAGGGCGGCAGAGGGGTTAGCCCTCCAGCCGGCAATCCACGACCCTTAGGCTACCAGTGTAGTTAACTTACTCTGCTCCACCTCCCCAACCCCGAGGCCAGAGCGCGCGCGTGGGAGGCGTGTGTGTGTGTGTGTGTGTGTGTGTGTGTGTGTGTGTGTGTGTGTGCGCGTGTGCGTGTGCGCTGAGGGGAAAGGGTGATGGTCTCCGTACTCACCACGGGCTGCTGGAAAGAAGGTCCCGCGTCCCCGGGCCGAGCCTGCGGGCGGCTGCGGAGGCACTAGTGGCTGAGTGATCCCCCCTCCCCCCAATCCCCCGCTGTCCTTTCCTCCAGTCTCTTCTTGTCTCCCCCTCCTCCTCCTCGCGGGTAGCGGCGCTTTCGGCCCCCAGGCGGGGTAGGGCGGGGCGAGGCCTCTGCTCGAGGTGAAAGGGTCTCGGGGAGCTGGGGCGCTCTGGGGCGCGCGGCGCCTCGCGGAGGATCCAGGCTACAGCCGGCTTGCGGAGGGGAGCAGGTATTCGACTGAAGCAGCAGCTGCTGCTGCTGCTGCTTGAGCCTTCCTTCCCTTAGCCCAGAGCACGCCTGGGGAGGGGAGGTTCTCGGCCCCCTCCCCCTCACACACCCACCGACGCTCCCCTGACTGCGCTCTGCCCTCGCGCCCAGATCTTCCCGGTGGGGAGCACCGCACCCAGACACAGAGGCACTGGTACTTGGAGCCTCCCCACTTGTTGGGACGCCGCCGTGCAGCGTCTTTCTCCCTCTCCCTCCACCGTCATAAAGACTCCCTCTCACAGAGACATCTCTCTACCAGGGGACACTTTCTGTACTCCAGACACCAGTTTACAGGAAAACTTTTAAGGAAGTATGGGGTATTGCAAAGAAAAATGGGCTTGGGGTTAAAAACTCGGGTTCACATCCCAGCTTCGCGACTTACTGGTTGCGGTCAAATCACTTACTTCTCTGTGCTTCAGTTTCCTCATTGGGAAATAGTGATGGATTGGAGAACTTAACTTCCAATTATTACCCGTGTGATCTAAGTCATTTGGCCCTTCTAGGCCTCAGATTCCACATCTGA
Source organism: Petaurus breviceps papuanus (assembly GCF_028583685.1). NCBI lineage: Eukaryota > Metazoa > Chordata > Mammalia > Diprotodontia > Petauridae > Petaurus > Petaurus breviceps. Next base: position 711,471 of record NW_027187360.1, on the reverse strand, counting down.
AAAAAAAAAAAAAAAGAAAGCTGGACTAGCTGATCTGTAAGTTCCCTTCCAATTCTAAATCTATTATGATTTGTAAAATGGGGCAGTAATGCTGGAACTACCTATTCTTAGGCCCTTGCTTCCCTATTCTAAGCAACTGGTCAAAACCTTCCATCCTGTCCTGGGGCATTTCCTTCGACCACTCCTTAGTCCAACAATATCTTGTAAGGTGGTCTCATTTATTGTATGTATTGACATTCCTTTACATTTAAAAGAAAAACAAAACAGGATATCATCACAACAAGCCCTGACCAGGTCTTTGTGAACATGTTAATGAACTACAAGGCTGCCTTTTTTTTTTTTTTCAGGCCTCAGGTGGACCATTTATGAACTAAAAGTACCCTATTGTACTTCAAGGATTAATAGCTTTCCACAACCAGTTTACTCACCCAGCAGAATCTGGCCGATTATCTCATTAATGCGGATTGTTCGTATATCCCTTAGAGGGAAGCAGAAGGCAGGTGGTGCTTACTAATTTTTGTTGTGCCTATAAAATGGGGATAAAGGACTTACCCAAAGGCACTTAGCAAGGCTACAACTGAAGAAGAATCCAAGCCACTTAATTCTCATCCAAGGACCTTAAAATTCAGCCCTGTATCTGTGACTGCTGCTCATTTATTTCTCTGTCCCCTCTCACCTTCAGGTCCCATACCTTCATTACCTGGCGCCATCTTGAAGTGGCTTGCAAAAGCGTAACAAGGAAAGCCTCAAGATACCAGACTTGAATGTAGAGTTTCCAAGGTCTCAGGCAAACAGCTCCCATTATAAGTAAAAGTGCAAGAAAGCTCAGACTCCTGGGAAATTTTGGATTGTATCTGAGGGAGATCAAATTTGTTCTTTTTATAGACCTTAAAGATTACAAAAATTTACAATGCAAGGCTATGGTTCACACACACACAAATATCTCAGAGACACATGCAATCCCCTAATAGATTCATATTCTCCAAACCCAATTCTTTCCACTTTCCTAAACACACACTATTTACACCCTAAAGATCTCCATATAAAGTATTCAGTTATGAGTCACTTCATTCACACAGAGAAACACAGAGTACAATTGCAAAAGAACAACTCCCTTAAAACATATAACTCCTGAACAACTTATTTCATACTAAACACATACATATATTATACAAATATACATATACATCTAAAATGGACCATTAAACAGAGAAAAATTAAAATGCATGAAAATATTTAAGCATCTAGTTTAAGTTAAGGCTAAAAGCTTAAGGCTAAATACACACTTGTACTTTCTGCCTTGCTATAGTCACAAACACAATATTTATATAGCTAACATGCACAGCATGAGCATGTGTGTCTATATATTATAATTTTCTGTCACTAATTCCTCTGTTTCTTTTACTACTTCCAGAAAAAAAGATTAAGATACTTTTTAGGAGGCTACCAAAGACTTCGAAGAAGCTTTCCTCTGGGTGTGTCTTTTTCTGTCTCTGTCTTTTCTTCTTGTTCTTGCTGGCCCCATTTGCTGATCAATTCTAAGATCCAAATACTGGAACAACAGCATTATTTCATCTTCCCAGCAGGCTCAGCCATAAAAATCTTTCAACTCTAGCTTGAAATTCATTTATACAGCCCATATCACAACACTGAAACCAAACTGGGAGCAAGCCACTTTTCTAACTCAAGAATTCATTTCCCCCTGCTGTCCATCCTCCTTCCCAAAGATCTATCTATTGTGGCTTTCATTGTCCCAGAGAGGAACTTTGGATAGAGTGATAAGACCCCTGATTCTGCTGAATTTCCCAAGTCTCTCCCCTTCTTTTGCTGCCCCCTAACTAAACCAGTATCTTTGATGGAATGATAATTAAGCTGGTCCTACGTTTGTGTGACTTAAAACAGACGACGCCACAGGAAAGAGTACTGGGAACCCAACAGCAACAACATTCCCCTGCATAAATCCAGGTTTCCACACTCATCACATGTTTATTATTCACCTAAGCAACCAGAATGTCTCCCTGGTCCCTCCATTTGGGGATCTGTCATTGAGGAATTAACAACAGACACGGGAAGGTGTGTTTTTTTAAACTGGCCTACGGAGAAGAAAGGTCATTTGTTACAGGCTGAGGATCAAATTTAAAGCATGGGGCTGCTTGGTGTGGTTCTTCCTCCCCCCATCTCCAAACAGCATAATACAAACAATGCTAAATGGTTAAACAAATGTGAACATTGAGAGGAAAGCAAGACCAGAAAATCCACAAGCATTACTCTCAACTCTTGAAGCAAATGTTAGCATCTAGAATTGCTCTCAAGAGGAGAGGTGGTTTGACTGTGTGAAGAAATGGGTGTCTACAGTCACATTTCTTTTATTGAGCATCATAGGGGAAGGAGGTGATCCCAAGAAGTGAGTTTTCTAGGTAATTGAAGCTTCTCCCTTTAAAGAATCAATTTGTTGTTTTTAAAAGGTGTAACTATTGTAAGATACCCATATATTGGGGAAAATGACCAAATAAATCATCTCATAGGAATATAATGGAATACTATTGTCCCATAAGAAATATTTAGATGAAGAATTCAAAGAAATGTAGGAAAACTTGAATTAATTGATACAGAGTGAATAAAGCAGAACCAGGAGAACACAATAACTTTAGTAATAAGAACAAAAATGATATTAAAAGATAGCTGAACTCAGATAATAGATACTCATATATTGACTGTACAATGACCAATCTTGATTCCTCCTTTCTATAGAGAAGTGGTCAATGTTTTACATGTTGTCAATCACTGTATAAGTTGACAGAATTGTAGAAGCTAGTTTTGCTTATTAAGGATAATAACTCATTTATGTAGCAATTTAAAACTTGCAAAGTCGGTCCCACGTATTATCTTATTTGATTTCAAAACAGCCCTTGGGAGGGTTATTAAAATTCCCATTTTATAGAAGAAGAAACTAAGGGGAAAGGAAATGCAAAAACTTACCCACTGTCACATAGCTGGTAAATGTTTGAGGCAGTATTTGATCCCAAGTCTTCCTAATTTCAAATCCAACATGCTAACCCACTATACTGTTTAACTGTTGTTATACCTTGAGATAACGAAGTATTTTGGCTGAGGTTGGGGGTAGGAAGAGGAGATATTGAGAAATGACTGTGATACAAAAGTGACATTAATAAAACTTTTTAAAAAATGTTTTTATTGATATCTTCTCTTTCTCTTATCATAATAGTTAACCTAAATAACCTTTCTCCTTCCCCTTCCAGAGAGTTATCCCATATAACAAATAGTATTTTTAGAGAGGGAAAAAACCTCAAAACTGATCAATACATAGAAAAGATCTGAAAACATGAACAATTCGTAAGACCTGTGGGACTCCCCCTTCCCCCCAACCTTCAGAAAAGAGTCATTTTTGGGTGTCCTTTTATATCTTTACATCTGAGTCCTGCTTGATCTTTATAATTTTATTACATTTATTTTTGATTTTTTTTTTGTTCCCTTGCATTTACATTGTTGTAGTTACTGTGGACACCTAGGTGGCACAGTAGATAGAGTACTGTGCCTGGAGTCAGGAAACCTTATCTTTGTGAGTTCAAATCTGGCCTCACACACACTTATTAGCTATGTGACCATGGGTAAGCCACTTGACCCTGTTTGCCTCAGTTTCCTCAACTATAAAATAAGCTAGAGAAGGAAATGGCAAACTACTCCAGTATCTTTGCCAAGAAAAGCCCAAATAAAGGCCACATAAAGTCGGACACAACTGGACAACAACAAAGTTATTGTGTATATTGTTTTCGTGGTTCTGTTCACTTCCATCTGCAGGAGTCCTATAGCTCTTTCTGTGCTTCTCTGGATTCACCACATTCATAATTTCTTATAGCACAGTAATATTCCATTACATTCATGTACCGCAATTTGTTTAGCCATTCCTCTTTTGATGGACATTGACTTTCTTTCCAATTCTTAGCTAATACAAAAAACTGTTGCTACAAATTTTTTGGAATATATGGGAACTTTCTTCTTATCAATGACTTCCTTAGGGTATAAGCCCAGTAATGGAATCTCTGGACGTTTTAATCACATTATTTGCATAATTCCAAATTGTTTTCCAAAATATTTGTACCATTCCAGAGCTCTACCAACAATGTATTAGTACGTCTATGGGATGTAGGGTGTGTTCAGGTAAGACTAGTACCTTTGGTGTAAGGGCTGCTGAGCCCTTTTCTGAGTTGCTCATCCATCTTTGGTGTTCATCTTTCACCCAACTCTCACTTGTAGCTCCAAGAAGCTGTAGCATATTCAGAGTAGCATATTCATACACCCTGGTAAACTGTTTTGGAAGACTGGTTAAAGCAGGTTAAGGGTAACCAAGGCATCTCAAACCCTTTGGCGAGTTAGGGGGATGTTTGCTCCAAGCGTGAAGAATTCCTCCAGTAGAATAGGTGGATGAGAATAATTTGTTCCAACAGCCATGAAGGCATTGTGGAGCACTTAAAGCTAGGTCAGACATTGAAGTCACCAAGGTCATCCACTGCATCCCAGGCCATCCCCAGTCATTTTGACTTTCATCATGCCACAGGACTTTGATGACTCTGGAAGAGAGAGTAAGGTCTGTGGCTTCATGGAACTCTGTCTCAGTTATATCCAATTTATACATGAACCAAAAACATCACCTACACCATGAAACCATTTTTATCTACCTCAAAATCCTATGGTGATAGGCAGATGATGAAGCAGCAGGTGAGGATACACTGGGAGCTGTAGTGACAACACTGCACACAGGAGACCCAGGATAATTTTCTCACTGGACTAAAGCAGCAGTGGGATTCAGAAGCCCCCTAGGTGTCTGAGCAGCTTTTTCTGAAGGACTGCTCTGACTTTTTTTTTTTTTAAGCAATCGGGGTTAAGTAACTTGCTCAAGGTTACACGGCCAGTTATTTCTGGGTGTGGTGCTAAGTATCTGAGCCTGGATTTGATCCCCAGGTCATCCTGACACTGGAGCCGGTGCTCTTACTCACTGAGCCACCTGGCTGCCCCTCTGACTTTCTGACATGAAGAAGGGGCTAGTCCTAAAAATTGCTTCACTCAACCCTGGCCTGCTTACTGAGGCAGGTAGGGATTGAAAATTGTACAAAAACTTTTGCAAAGATGATTCCACTCACCATTGACATGGAATGTGTGCACACTTATGGACAACACAAAGTCCAGTAGACCTGAAAGGTGAATAGCTTTAGTGCAAGAGAACTCAACAGGCATTGCATCCAATAGACCTGAGTGAAACAATGTTGGCAAATAAAAGCCAGCCTGCCAAAGTTGGAGCTGGTAAATGCTTTTCTGGAGTAGACAGAGAAAAGGAGTGGCTATCAAGCTGGCATAGGTTATACAATCAAAAAGCTTGTACACCTACCAAAAGGAGTGAATGACCAAGTTCATGACAATGCAATTACCACTTGCAGGAAAGTGTCATGCCACCATTATCAGTGCATATGCTCTCACTATGATGAACCCTGATGAGGTTAAAGAAAAATTTTTTGAAGACCGAAACCCTTATCATTAATGTGCCAAAAGAGGACCAGCTCATAATTCTTGGTGACTTTAATGCAAGAGCAGGCACAGACTACCAGACGTGGTAGGGAGTCCTTGGGAAGAATGGAGTTAGAAACAGCAACAGTCACTTACTACTGAAGACTTGTGTGTCTCACACCAACACTGTCTTCTGTTTACCTAAGCATGATAAAACTTCATGGACATGCTCTCACAGCAAACATTCACATTTAAAAGACTATGTCTTTTTTTAAAAGCAATCTGGGGTTAAATAACTTGCTCAAGGTTACACAGCCTGTTATTTTGTGTGGGTGTTAAGTATCTGAGCCCAGAACCGATCCCAGGTCTCCCGAGTCTGGGGCTGGTGCTCTTATAAAAGACTATGTCTTGTAAGGAGAAGAGACAAACAGAGTGTGCGAATGATGAAGGTGATATGGGATACAGAATGTTGGACTGGTTATAGATTTATCCTATCCAAGCTAAATATTCCCATTCAACAAAAGCAGCAGTCCAATGACAAGATGACTACCAGAAGACTTAATGTTAACAGATTACAAAGCTTCTCTGGGCTGGAACAGTTTGTTGCTCACTTGGAGGGAAAGCTGAATCAACACATGATTGGCAACAGTGGATTAGAAAAGGAGTGAGTAGCTTTCAGAGATTTGGAGTACAGCACTGCATTTACTTATCGATGTCAGAGCACTCACAAACATCAAGATTGGTTTGACAAAAAAGATGGGGAAATGCAGAATCTGTTAAATGAAAAACAAGAACTCCACGGGGTTTACCAACAGGATAGTTTATCTATCTCTAAGAAGGCAGTGTTTAACTCCATCCAGGGCTTAGAGAGATGCAGAATTCTTGGCTCAGTAAGAAGGAAGATGAAATTCAGTTTTATGCTGATAGGAACAATCCAAAGAATTCTTAGGATGCCCTGAAGGCTATGTACAGGCCAAAGACCTTGTGCTTTGTTGTTATTATATATTGTGGACTTTTGAAGATTTACTTTATAACCTGCAACTTTGCTGAAGCTTTTAATTATCTCAATTAGTATCTTTGCTAATTCCCTAAGATTTGCCAAGTAAACTATCATATCAGCACATAGGAATAGTTTTTATCTCCTCTTTACTTCTCTATATGCCTTTAATTTCTTTCTGTTGTCTTATTGCCATTGCTAGCATTTCCAGAAACATATCAAATAATAGTGGGGAGAGTAGGCATCCTTGTTTCATTCCTATATTTACTAGAAAATGTTCTAGTGTATCTGCATTGCATATGAAACTTGCTTTTGGTTTTAGATAGATAGATACTTTTTATGACATTTGAAAAAGACCCCTCTATGCCTATACTTTGTAGGGCTTTTAGCAAAAAAAAAAAAAAAAAAGAGGGGTGTTATACTTTGTCAAAAGTTTTTTTCTGCATCTATTGAAATGATCATGTAGTTTTGCATGTTTTGGTTTTTAATGTGAATAATTATATTGATTGCTTTCCTGGTGTTGAAACCATCCTTTGCATCCATGGTATAAATCCCACTTGGTAAAGAATGATCTCTCCCTCCACACCAATTTAACCATTATAGATGGTTTTAGATTGTGTACCTTATCATCAGAAAGCTTACAACATGGTGATGAGGCTTCCCCCCCCCCCCCCCCCCCACAAAGTATCCCATACAGACAGTTTACTAGGACATGGGGGCTTGTGATCTGGATCATTGGAAGGAATCTTACATCAGTGATATCACAGATCCTTGAAGTACTTCTAAGTGGGGGGGGGCAGGGTTTGAATACTTTGCTAGGACTTCAAGAATGTCATCAGGGGACTCATTGTTTGTGCCTGCCTCCTCTCCAAACTGGCCTTTCCTTGAGGTTTATCAAAGATTCTAGGGCATGGCAGGGAACCATGGGAATTGAAAGGACCATCAAAAGTGGAGATGTGTGTGTGTGTGTGTGTGTGTGTGTGTGTTTATCCCCAACCTTTGAAAACAGCTGCATGAGATCACTGTATTATTAGTATCCTATTGTTACAAGAAATCTCTCAGAAAGTGGGAGTAATTTGTAAATGGATGTAATGTAAGAAGAGATACATCAATATAACTTTAAAAAAATTTAAAGAATTCTAATGTAGAGAGAAAGAAAGAGGATAGCTGGTTGCCCACTGAGGCAACCAAGTCATTTGTTCTTATCCAAAAAGAGTCAGAATTGGAAGTTTAATGGAAAGAGAAGTAATGAAACATCTTGCCTAGGGAGATAGATGAGGCAAAAGGGTCTTACAGCATCTGTTTAAGGGGCCCTTTTGGGGACCATCTAGGGAGAATCTGTGACTCAGGTAAAAAAAAAAAAAGACCAAAGAACATGACAAATAACCCCCAGGCATGGGATTAGATTGGTCTATGAAAGAGTTAATTCTAAAGTAGTCATGACAATACCCCTCTCTTCCCCCCCCTCTCCTTCCAGCTCCAAAGCTGGATGGGACGTCCGAATGTAAACAAACACTTACCTGAAGCAGAAGTAGAAGGAAAACAAGAAGCCTGAGGTCAGTCAACAGCTGTAGGGCTAGAGTTCTAGAGGTGGAGACTGGCTGTGATTCATATCTGTGGAAATGGAGCTAAAAGGACTAAGGGCCAGGAGGCAGAGCTGACTGACAGCAACAGAGGCAGTCTCAGTCAGTCACAACTGAGGAGGAGTATTCCAGCTGCAACTCCAAGCATCATTCTCTTTCATATCCCTAAAAGTATGGAGTAGAAGGCACAGAGTTGCCTGGAAAAAGCCGATTCAGTCAGTCGCACAAAGCAACCCTCTCACCATTGTTTTCAGAGTTCAAGTTTCCTACGACCAACCTGTCCTCTAGAATGTATTTAATTTTCCCTCATGGTATAGGGGTTGGACTGGGAGGAGGGATTGAGTGGGCTTTCCTATAAATTATGATACAATTATGTGCTTTCTTTGATTTTTGAGCATTTGCCTGGACTCTGCATAGAGTCTATACTTTATGGGGACTCAAATCAAAAACACTTTGTCCCATATTGAGCCCAAGTATGGAGTCCTCCAGAGTAGAGGACACCTCTCTTGAGTAAGGAAGCATTGAGATATGGATGAGAATATGTCTAAAATGCATTATACCTTTTCTGGTCTTTTTTTTTTTTTAAGTTTTATTGGCAGATTTTTTTTTACACCATAGACATTTCCCTTTTTTGTATCCCACCTCCCAGTAACACCTTCCCTTGTAACAAAGGAAAACAGGCAAAATGGACCAATATAATGACCACATCTGCTAGTGTGTACAACATTCTGCACTGGTTGTCCCCTGCCTCTCTTCTGAGAGAGAACTGGGTTTTATTATCTATCCTTTGGAACACATTTTAGTCTCTACTTTTAAGTTCTTCTCCCTTTAAATTCTGTTTCCTTCCATTTACATGAATATAGTTGTGTTTTTTTTTCCTTTTTCTGTTTTCTTCAGTCAGTATCAATCTAACATCTTTTTCTTTGAATTCTTATTTTTTGCTGATTTTTATGGTAAATTGTATTCTATTAAATCATATGCCATAATTTGTTCATTCCCCAGTTATGGAAATTCACTTTCCAGCATTTTGCTACCACAAAAAGTACCGTTATCAATATTTTGGTATATTCAGAACCATTTGGTCATTGACTGTTTGGGAGGATATACTCAGTAAGAGTTATACTTCGAGAAAGAATACAAACGACTTAGTAACTTTTCTCACATAGCTCATAATTGTTCTGAAAAACAATCAGTCCAATTCACAGCTTTGCCAACAATGTATTAGTATGCCTGGTTTTCTCATAGACCCGCTAACATTATTTGTCTTCTATCATCTTTGCCAGTTTTATGAGTATGGGATGAGACTTCAAGGTTGTTTTAATTTAATTTGCATTTTCTTACTATATTATTAATAATGACTTTTTCATACTATTGGTAATGATTTGCAATTCTTTTGAAAATTTCAAATCTCTTTAATCCTTTATCTATTTGTATAAATTCTATATATGTCTTGAATATTTGATAATCTTATTTTTATGGATATTAATAGGATATTTGATACAAAGATTTTATTCTGCCAAACATTTTATCTTCTTATTCTGGTTGTATTTATTTTCTTCATGAAAAGTATTTTATTATATTTGAAATGACCCATTTTGTCCTTTGTGATTTCTTCTGTGCTTTGATTGTGAATTATTTCCCTTAATCATATGTCTGAGATACACTTCCTTTCATTTTCTCTAACTTTTTTATTATCATGTGACCATTTTATTTTTAAATCATATTTCCATTTGGAGTTCATGATGGTATTGTATGGTATAAGATGCCAATGAAACCTATTTTCCATCAAACTGTTTTTCAGTTTTCCCAGAAATTCCTTATGATTTTTTTTCTTCAATTAGTTTGTGTTCATGGAATTTTAAAACACTGAGACCACTTTTTTGTTTAAGATAACTAAATTTTTTTAAAAAGTTGGCTTTTTCTTTATGACTAAAAGCAAGAGACATGAGTTTGAATCTCACCTCAAGAGCTGTGCGAACTAGGGCAAGTGCTAATCTTTCTATGCTTCATTTTTGTGTAAAACAGGGATGACATTTACACTATCTATATTATGGGGAAAGCATTTTTATAAAGTTGAATGTGCTAAAGAAATATGAGTTCTTATTATCCCTTGCTGTATAGTACAGAAGTGCCTGTGGGCTTATTAAGGAGGGTTATGGAGCTGTCTGCCCTTACACTCAATAGACCCAGAGAGCTATGTTTATTGAGTTCTGTGTCTGCTTTTAATGGTTTTCCTGTCTCTTCTCTTACTGTCAGCTGTAACTTCTTGAAGCCATTAGCCTGTCTACTTGTATAGCATCTTGCTGCTTCTACATTGCTGTATGCTGGAAAACCAGAGAAAACTCAAAACTAGCCATTTTTAAATCTTCCCTCTCCCTGGTTCCCATGTTCAATCTATTGTCACATCCAATCAATTCTACTTCCTCTCCATCTATAGTACCTCCCACATGTCTGCTTCTTTTTACTCTTAGTTACCCTCATCATCTTCCAACTCAACTATTGTGATAGTTGCCCAGTTGTTTTCTTGGCATCTAGATTGCCCTTTGCAGTACATCTTTTAAGTAGCTGCCAAAATGACCATCCTTAAGGTATAGGTTTGATCACCCTAAGCAATCTTCAGTGGATTCTTTTTGCCTCTAAGATGCCTCCTTGTATTTTAAAGCAAGTTCTTTAGCCTGACATTTGAGACCCTGCAAAATCTGACTGCAGTCTCTCTTTCCAGTCAGAGTTCATATTACTGCCCTTTGGACACACTAGGGTTTCAATAGCTGTTCTCCAAGCTTGAAATACTTTCTTCTATACAGACCATCCACTAAGTCTGGAATGTATTCCCTTTTCATCTCAGCTTTTCAGAGTCCTTCTCATCCTTCAAGATCTAGTTCAAGTTTCTCTGTTTTATCCTCTTCCTGAACTACTCAGTTCAAAGTGTTCACCTCTTTAGATTTTTCTCCGCACTTTATCTGAATCTCTCCTCAACCCTTGACATTCCCAGCTTTAGATTTATACTTGTCTGGGTATATGTTATATCACTTTTCCTCCTGCTTCTGCTACCAAGAATCAATCAACATCCATTCATTAAGCACCTACTAAATTGCCAGACACTGTGCTGGATACTAGAGATACAAAGACAACACTTAAGCAGTCCTTATACTCTTACATCATGTAATGTAAGTCCAACTTACATGCTACTGGAGGGGATAATGTGTACATATGAAGGCATATACAAAATAAAATACAGGACAACATATTTTTGGGGGGCGAAAATAATAATTGTGGGGATCATGAAAGACTTCATGTTGAATGTGGCCCTTGAGCCACTGGGGATTTTAAGAGGCAGAGCTGAGAAGAGAGTGTATTCCAGACACAGGGTCAGCCAACGCAAAGGCATGGAGGTAGGAGACGGAGTTTCGTGTCTGAGGAACAGTCAGAAATCTGATTTGACTGGACCACAAGGTGTGTGGAGGGAAGTTTCTTAATTATGGAATGGGAATTCCAGAGGCACAGGGGAGGGAACAGATAGAACTGGAGTCAGACATTGATGAGGGACAATGAAGAGATGGATTAGGGAGAAAGAACAGGACTTGGGGGGGGTATTGAGATGAAAGAGTGATTTGCAGTTTGGCAATAAGGCATTTAGCATTGCTGGGATTAGGAGAATAAGAGGAGGTAGGTATTTGCTGGATTTAAGTCTGGCTAGAGCAGGGAAAGGTGGAAGAAGAAACTTCTGATGAAGGTTGGTGAAGAGAATTCCAGCAGCCTCTCCCAGGATTTTCCCCAGCCTCAGCTCTACCTGGTGGGGTACTGGGGGCTCTGCCTCAATATGTAGAACTTGGGGCTACAGCTATTTAGAATGTAAGCTCCTCAAGGGCAGGGACTAGACCACATATTTTCTTTGTATCACTATCTCCTCCAGTTGAAAAAAATTGTTGAAATTCTAAAAATAAAACAAAATAATAAAATAAAATAAAGTTCAGAAGTTTTTAATAGAAGAGAGATTTTTCTTGGGGGAAGGATTCCTCTGAACAAAGGAATGTGCACATTTGTTTTCAGTGCAGTGATTAGAATAAACCCTTCAAGCACAGAAATAAATACGTATGCAGAGAACCATTTAATTGCTTCATGGTGACTAAATTAAAAAAAAAATTATAGAGGATTCACAGCTGGGATCAAGTTCTGTTCTTTAGGAACCTTAGGAAGCTCATTTCAGTGAAGTTTCCTGAGCCTTAGTTTTCTGGTCTGCAAAATAGGAATAATATTAGTCCTACCTATCTCTCAGGTTTGTTTTTAAATGACCAAATGATGTAATTATGGAGAATGCAATGAAATGATAGACTATTGAATAAATGCGGTTATCATAATTTAAGATGTAACATTATTAGAAATTGCAGCTCAGTTGACTGATACACTTTAAAGCCCGAGGCAGAAAGTGAAAAATGTTGGTGTAGCCAGGAATTTTTTGATGTAGTCTTGTGAAAAAAATCATACAGCTAGTAACATGCTATTTTTTTAATTTCGAAAATATTTTGACAAAGTACCATGATAGACCATAAAATGGGGGTGACAAAAGGAAATAGGTTTGAATTGATTCAAGGCAGTAAGCATTTATAAAGTATCTATGCTGTACCAGACATGGGGCTAAACTCTGGGGACACAAAGAAAAGAAAAGACAGTCCCTGCTCTCAAGAAACAGGGACAATTTGTGTATTTCCTTCCCTATTAGACTAGAAAGAAGGAAAGAGGGGACTAGGTTATGAACGACTTTGAATGCCAAGCAGAGGAATTTGTATTTGATGCTGGAAGTGATAGGGAGCCATTGAAGGTTAATTGAATATGGGGATGACAGGAAAATCATTTTGCTGGCTGAATGGAGGAAGATGGACTGGAGCAGGGAGAGACCTGAGGCAGGCAGACCCACCAGCAATTGCAATATTGCAGGCATGAGATGATAAGGGCTTTCACCAGAGTAGTGGCAGGGTCAAAGGAGAGAAGGGGATATGTAAGAGATGTCCAAAGGTCTGAGCAGTCAGAAATCATTCAATGCAACAATGTTTAAGCTCCATTTATACTGGGACAGGTTGGTGGGGGTGATGCTTTTACAAAATGCTTCTACTGGTTGATTTGAGAGCAAAATATTTGGTCCTTTGTACCATCCCAACAAATGAAGGTTTTTGCCAGATTGATCAAGACAAATGTTTCTGTTTGGGAAAGTCTTGCCAATCAAACAAACATATTTGACAGAAGTAAACATCTTGGTAGCTTGAACCTGGCTCATGACTGTGTTTTGCTAGTATGAACAAAGGCAAATTAGGAGAGGCAGCACATTACAGTGGAAAGAGATTGAGACTGGAGAGGTTTGGGGTTCTAGTTTCAGATTCATGGGGCTGAGGACAAGTCATTTCATTTCTTGGAGGCTTAGTTTCTTCATATGGAAAATTGGTAACCAGGGGAGGCTCAGACAACGACAAGGGGGCGCGTGGAGGCCCAGATGAGGCCTGGTCAATGTGGTGGCAAGTTGATCCACCAACCACAAGGGCCATTCGCAGGCCTATCACTGCAGGGCTGGGATCTGACGGTGCAGGGTAAGAGACAAGTGCAGGGCCATGGTAGTGGCAGCAGCTACTCCTGGGACTACCGACCCACAGCCTAGAAATTTATAAAGCCCCTATCTGAACTTCCAGGGACCGCACAGGATGGCAGAGTGAACCCTGGCTGCTCCAATCCCCGCCTCTGATCTGACCCTGAATACAGAGTAATTACTGCCCCAGAGCAAAATTTTTTTTTTTTTTTTTGCTTTTTGGAGGGCAATCGGGGTTAAGTAACTTGCCCAGGGTTACACAGCTAGTTTTTTATTTTTTTGCATGTGTGTGGGTGTTAAGTGTCTGAGGCCAGAATCAAACTCGGGTCCTCCTGACACAGGGGCTGGTGCTTTACTCACTGCACCACCTAGCCTCCCCTCAGAGCAAAATTTTAAACAGTAAATGCTTGGGAACCCTAGAGGAAGGGTATGACTAAGGCCCTACCTCAAAATGGGTAAAAAACAGACAAAGACAAAGACTCTAGAATCCTATTATTGTGAGAGGGAGGAACCAAATTCAGGAGACAGTATTGACTCCACACCCACAGCTGAAGCCTCAACAGGGAATATGAATGGGTCTCAAGCATAGAAAGCGTTCTTAGATGAGCTCAAAAAGAACTTTGAAAACCAAATTAGAGAGGAAGATAAAATAAGTAATTCTTTTAAAATAAAAATTGTGAAATTAGAAAAACATTACAATGGAGAAAACATCTCCTTAAAAAGAAAAATGTGTGAACTAAAAATGAAATCTGAACATATGGAAAAGGAGCTTCAAAAACTAAATGAGGAAAATAATTCACTAAAAATTAGAATCAACCAAATTGAAACTAATGACTCCATGAGGCACCGTGAATCAGTCAAACAAAACATCAAGAATGAAAAATTAGAAAAAGAGGTAAAATATCTCAATGGAGAAATAACTGACCTGGAAAACAGATCCAGGATAGATAATCTGAGAATTATTGGTCTACTGGAAAATCATGATGAAAAAATGAGCCTGGACATCTTCCAAGAGCTCATCAAGGAAAACTGCCCTGAGATTCTAGAACCAGAGGATAAAAGAGAAATCGAGAGAATCCATTGGACACCTCCTGAAAGAGATCCCAAATTGAAAAGTCTGAGAAAGGTTGTGACCAAATTCCAGAACTCTCAGGTAAAGGATAAAATACTACAAGCATCCAGAAAGAAACAGTTCAAATATTGTGGAACCACATTGAGGATTGTATAGGATCTGGCAACTTCCATGATGAAGTACAGGCTCTGGGACCTGTCCTCCTCTCCCCCCCCCACCCCAACTGTGATTAAATCTTCCCATTTTGATGAGGCATTTGCATGAGGCCATAAGCTTTACATTGTGGCTGGGCCCAGACCTCTGTTACTAGCCTAGCCCTCCATTGTACATCTACTTCCCACCCTTCAGCCTATCAAAATATCAATCCACCCTTGAATTGGCCTAGCCCATCATTGTCTGTAGTTTCCAGGTAGACTCCAGAAACTTCCTACCCTTAATCACTCATTAACTTCATCTGACTTCTCCTGAAGACCCTCCCCAAACTCCTCCTCTAGACCACTCCTAGATCCCTCCCACAACCTTCTGTATATAAGACCCCATCTCACACCATGTGGTGAGGGAGCACCATAGAATTGTCTAGCACAGACTTACTCTTTCTCCAATACAAGTGAACTTTTAATAAACTTTGCTTTTCTGTAGCTGAGAGAAGACTTGAGACAAATTCATTCAGCAGGACCCAGCATGTTGGTATTTTGTGGTCTCAAGCACCCTAACCCTAACCTTAACCTCTTCATCTACATTGAAAGATCGGAGGAACTGGAATATGATTTTTTGCAAGGCAAAATAGCTCAGGTTACAACCAAGGATCACCTGTCCAGAAAAACTGAGCATAATCTTCCAGGCAAGGAGATGGTCATTCAATGATATAATGGACTTCCAAACCTTCCTGATGAAAAAGCCAGAGCTCAATGGAAAATTCAACCTCCAATTATAAGACTCAAGAGAGACATAGAAAGGTAAATAGGAAAAACACACACACACATACACAACTTGTTATTTAATAAGAGCAAACTGTTTACATCACTATATGGGAATCTGATACCTGTTAATATCAAGAATTCTATACTTATGGTGACATCTAAAAGGGATATAGATAGAGGGTGTGGGTATGAATTACACAAAATGATGATGAAAAAAAAACCTTACTGCAAAGGGACTGCAATGGAAGAAGAGGAAAGAATGAAGCAGAAAAGAGCAAATTATGCCACACAAAGAGGCATAAAAACATTATAGTGGAAGGAAAGAAGGGAGGGAGATGATCATTATATGAGCTTTTCCCTCATTGGTTTTGGTGCAAGGAGGGAATAACATAATCAGTAAGTATAGGACTCAATCTAGAAGAGACATAAAACTTATCATAATAGGGAAAGAGGGAAGGGAGAGGAGCATTGCATGAGATCTATTCTCATCAATCTTGGTTTGAGGAAGAAATAATATACTATGTTAAATATAAAAATCTATCATACCCTACAGGCAGTAGGAGGGGGAAAGGGATAAGAAAAGGGGGGGAGTTATAAGGGAGAGAAGAAGTAGTAAGGGGAAGGATAGGAAAAGGGAGGGGAACTGATAAGAAGGGAATACTGAGGGAGGCGGTGGTCAAAAGGAAAACTCTTAAGGAGGGAAAGGGAGAAGAGGGGGGGAATAAAAGCATAAACAGGGGAGGGATTAGAATGGAAGGAAAGATACAGATAGTAATCATAACTGTGAATGTGAATGGGATGAACTCTCCCATAAAGCAGAGGTGGATAACAGAATGGATTAAAAACCATAATCCTACAATATGCTATTTACAAAAAACATATTTGAAACAGGGGGATACACACAAGGTAAAGGTAAAAGGCTGGAACAAAATATATCATACCTCAGCTAAAGTAAAAAAAGCAGGGGTAGCAATCCTTATCTCAGACAAAGCAAAAGCAAAAATAGATCTAATTAAAAGAGATGAGAAAGGAAACTATATCCTACTAAAAGGCACCATCAAAAATGAAGCAATGTCATTGCTAAACATTTATGCACCAAGCAGTGCAGCATCCAAATTCCTAAAGTAGAAGTTAAGGATGTTAGAGGAAGAAATAGACAGTGGGGGACTTCAATCTCCCCCTCTCTGAGCTTGATAAATCTAACCTCAAAATAAACAAGAAAGAAGTTAAGGAAGTAAATAGAATCTTAGAGAAAATAGATATGGTAGATCTCTGGAGAAAATTGAATGGGGATAAAAAGGAATACACCTTCTCTCAGTGGTACATGGCACATATACAAAAATTGACCATGTACTAGGGCATAAAAACCTGACAATTCAGTGCAGAAAGGCAGAAATATTAAATGCATCATTCTCAGATCATGATGCAATAAAAATTATATGTAATAAAGGGCCATAGAAGGATAGAATAAAAACTAATTGAAAACTAAATAACTTAATCCTAAAGAATGAGTGGGTCAAACAAGAAATTATAGAAACAATAAGTAACTTCATTCAAGAGAATGACAATAATGAGACAACATATCAAAACTTGTGGGATATGGCAAAAGCTGTTCTTAGGGGAAGTTGTATATCCCTGAATGCATACATAAATAAAATAGAGAAAATGGAGGTCAATAAATTGGGCATGCAACTGAAAAAGCTAGAAAAAGAACAAATTGAAAATCCCTAATTAAATACTAAATTAGAAATAATGAAAACCAAAGGAGAGATTAATAAAATTGAATTAAAAAAACTATTGAATTAATAAATAAAACTAAGAACTAGTATTATGAAAAAACCAATAAAATTGATAGACCTTTAGTGAATATGATAAAAAAAGAAAGACTAAAACCAAATTACCAGTATCAAAAATGAAAAGGGTATGTGTTCTCTGCAGTAGAATTAGACTTTATGCTCCATGAAGACAGGTAGCAGATCTTTCATCATCATATCTTCCACAGTTCCTACTCTACCTGCTCTACAAATATTATCTTATTTGATCTTCATGACTACCCTATTATATCCATTTTACATTTGAGGAAACTGAGGTAGACAGTGGTGGTTAAGCAACTTGCCCAGGATCACAGAGCTAGTAAGTGTCTAAGGCTGGATTTGAACTCAAATCTTCCTGATTCCAGGCTCACACTGTCCACTGGGTCACCAAGCTGCCTCCAAGTAGGTATTTAATAAATGTTTGTTGGTTTGAGCCTTAGTACAGTATACTAAGTATACTGCAGTATAGTATAGTGGGCTCAGAGTCCTGAGTTCTGGGTTCAAATTCTACCCTACATATTTAATAGCTATGTGATCATGGACAAGTCAATTGAGATCTTTGAGCCTCAGTTCCCTCATCTTGAAATGAAACTGATAGCTGTTTAGTCATGTCCAACTTTTTGTGACCCCATTTGGAGTTTTCTTGGCCAAGATACTGAAACAGTTTTTCATTTCCTTCTTCAGTTCACTTTATAGATGAGGAAACTGAGGCAAACAGAGTTAAGTGACTTGTCCAGGGTCACATAACAAAGAAGTGTCTGAGCCCAGATTTGAACTTAGGTCCTCCTGACTCCAGGGCCAGCACTCTATCCACTATACCATGCCTGATAGTACTGGCATAATTATCTATTTTGCAGGATTGCTGGGAAGTTCCCTCCAGTTCTGGAGAAGTTAAGCCTCTATAGTTTCTGTGACAAATGAAGTGACTAAATAGAGAGACTGAATTTGAACTGAGACACTCTATTCCTTACTGATTGGCCATCCTTTCTGGGCCTCCCTTTGTTCTCTCACTTGCTAAATGAGAGGCTTGGACTAATGTGATCTTTAAAGACTTCCAGTTCTAAGTCTGTGGCTATCTGATCTTACATGCTGTATCAGGGAGACAGAGGAGTTTACTGGGGAGCATTTATGACCTGTCATTTCCTTGTCATTTACCTTGCACTTGTTTAATTTAAGTCTTGTGCTCTGATTTTACTTGTCATCTGATTTGGTTGATCAAAAAGTCATTGGATGGGGACTCCTAGCTGTGGAGCTGAAGAGATCTTACTTCAAAAACTGTGTTAACCCTGGAAGGGGACCCAGGATTATGTGGGCACCTTTTCAAGGAAACCTTTGCTACATCATGGGGCTATCACAGGATTTTAGGGGGTAATGAATAAGGTTATTTTGATCATTGGATTAAATTAAGGTGATCTGCTCTTGCACTGTATATATCCATTAAAGATATTTCCTTTTTTCTCTTTAGACTATAGTTGCTGCAGGAGAAAGGGTGCTGGCTTTGGATTCTGATAACTTTTTTTTTAAAATCTCTACTCTGGCTCTTGTTACCTATGGGACTTCGGGCAAGTTATCTTTCTGGGCCTCAGTTTCCTCATCTGTAAAGTGAAGTAGGTTGGACTCTATGATCCCTGAGGTCTCTTCTAGTACTATACCTATAATCCTATATATGCAAATTTGGCAGTAAGGTTTCCCATGAAATTCTTATAGACTACAGTAATTTATTTAAGTGATTACAATTGTATATCAAAATGTCATCGAAGTTTTGTGGGGTGTTGCTGAAGTGCCATTGTAAGACTGTTATCATACTGTGGCTATTTGGTTATTGGAGAACTCATTTATTATTCTTTATTTAGACCAGGGATGAGGAACCTGAAGCCTCAAGGCCACATGTGGCCTTCTAGGTCCTCAAGTTCGACCCTTTGACTGAATCCAGACTTCACAGAACAAATCCCTTTAATATAAGGATTTGCTCCGTAAAACATGGACTCGGTCAGAAAGCATGGACTTCGTCAGAAGGCCGCACCCAAGGACCTAGAAGGCCACATGCGGCCTTGAGGCTGCAGGTTCCTCACTCCTACTAGACCTTTATCAAGGACTCTTGATTTGGAAGATACCTGACTGTTAGGGCAGCTAGGTGGAGAAGTACCACTAGGTGGCGACACTATGCACGGAGCACCAGGCCTGGAATCAGGAAGACCCATCTTCCTGAGTTCAAATCTTCCTAGCTGTGTGACCCAGAGCAAGCCACTTAACCCTGTTTGCCTCAGTTTCCTCATCTGTAAAATGAGCTAGAGAAAGAATGGCAACCCCTTCCAGTATCTTTGCCAAGAAACCCCACAGGGGGTAATCAAGAATTGAACAGGACTTAAAAATGACTAAACAAAAGGGATCCTTATGTTTGCTTTAATGGTCCTCACTTTTATTCGAGTTTGACGCTGCTGATTTATACCATTTTATGAAGATCTTCAGGGAATGTGAAGTATGGGCTAACAATATAGGACCTGAGAAGACTCAGTAGCTTTAAAATATAAACTGTGATGAAATCCTCAAGTGATAAAGGTTAATATGTGGTTTGGGAGTTAGTTCCCTTCCTGCTGATCAGTGGATAATGAGAAGGCTTTTAAAGCCTTCCCTGGTGAAAGAAGCCTTGATGGAGGAGAGCCTGGGGATTGGAGGTTGGGAGGAAGAGTAACATTGTCCTTAGCAGCGTATGGCCCAGCAGCAATAGCAAACAACCAGTGACAAAGTCATGCCAGACAACATTATTATGAGAGGACTTATGGGAAATGGCATGGTGCTTTCTAGGATGACATCCCCATGTACCAGGAGAGGAGCTCTTCAAATTCTGACTATGATGCACTACAGAAGTTATACCAGACTAGCAGGAGACTGATGCAGGAAAACACAGTAGTGCTAGATCATCCAGAAGGTTCTAGGGATAGCTATAAAGTAATAAATACCCATTTGGCAAAGGCTGCTGAAATCATCCAATATCTTAACTGGAAGTGAATGCTAACCCCAGAAAGATGGAAGGACCTGGCTGAGACTGAAGAATTGTCAAGAGTTAGACACTTTTCTAGGGTTTTATGGTCACAATCAGAAATTTGGGAAGAATAATGCCAGCATTGGCAAGCCTCTTAATAAGCTTGTTTGTGGCTTTATGGCTGAAAAGAACCAGAAGCAGAAAGGCAAAAAGGACAACCTGACCTTTGCCCTCAAGCATCATTTAGAATGATCGTGAGGATTTCAAGAACTTTGTTGACCACCAGTGACCATATGTACCAAAGTTATATAGATCCAAGTGCATTATATAACGCACTTTGCATTATATAATGATGCTAGCCTAGAGTAGCAGAGAGAAGTATTGTGTCAGGAGAGCACTAGCCACCAGAAGTCTATTGCATTTATGAGCAGAGGATTTCCTGAAAATGGAATTGTTATCTCTTAAGCAAATTGGAATTCTTGGCTTTGAAGTGGGCTGTCACTGATAAGTTCTGAGGCTGTGTATTAAGTTGGATATCAAATTTGGATGAATAGCAGTGTATTGTCTTAAGTTTTGGCAAGAGTCAAGTTGAAAACTGTCTGCCAGAAATGGGTAGCTACACCATCCAAGTGTTACTTCAGACTTGTAGAGCTAACTGTTAACTTTACCATCTTAATAGATAAACTTGGATGTAGATGCTCTATTCCAAGGGGCCTTATGTATCTGAAGCCACAATATTTCTCATAGAAGGGGTGAAGGTATACAGGGAGCCAGGGCACTAGGATCTGAAAATATACCTGAGAGTCCAGTTATTTCAACAGAGAACATACCACCAATTGACAGTCAACAAGCATTATTAAGTACTTATTCTATGACAAATCCTGTGTTAGTCACTGGGAATACAAAAACAAAAAATGAAACAATCCTTGTTTTCAAGGAGCTTACATTCTAATGAAAGAGACAAACGAATATATGTTTTTACAAAATAAATATACCAATAAATAGAAAGTAATTAAATACAAAGACATTTGGGAGGAAATTAGTGGTTTGGGGGATCAGGAAAGACTTTGTGTAGAAAGTGGTATTGAAAGTGGCATCCTGAAGGAAGACAGAGGTTCTATGACATCACTAGAAAAGAGAAGAGAGGGAATATGTTCCAGGTATTGAGAGGCATAGAGCTAATGCAAAGACAAGGAGAAAAGAGGAAGGTCATGTGTGAAGAATGAAGAGAAAGGCCATTCTGGCTGCACAGTTCTGACTGCACTAAATGGAGAGATGCTTGAGGCAGGGAAACCATTCAGGAGACTGAAGCACTTATCTGGGTAATGGGTGATGAGAACCTTAACGAAGGGCAGGGGGGCTGTCTGAGACTGGGGAAACACTTGGATGGGAGAGATATTGAGAAGTTTGAAATGACAATGAATCCACGAGGATAGTTTCTCTTGCATCAGACAAATCCTGCTGCCCCATTGGCAATGGGACAATCCCAGGATCAAGGTCTTAGATGAACTGGTAAAGACCAAGAAAAAGAGAGGTCAATCCTTGCTACCCAGAGGACATGTTGATGTTGGGGCAGTGACAGAAGTCAAGGCTGTGCAATGGAATATTGTACCAGACCACAACAGATCCAGTACAAAGTATAAAAATGGACTTGGTGCTTCCTGAAGGTAAGAAGAGAGGCAATACAGTGGGATTGCAGTCAGAAAGATCTGAATTCAAATTCTACCTCAGATAGTATCTGTGTAATCCTGGGCAAGTTATTTAACCTCTCTCACCCTCAGTTTCCACATCTGTAAAATGGGGCCAGTCATAACACTTATTTCTGAGGGTGGTTGTATCAAATGAGATAAATTGATTGTAGCATTTTGCAAACTTTAAAGCACTATGTAAATGCTAGTTATTATTTTTATTATTTTTCCTAAAGCCCACTATTCCATGGCCATGAAAAATACCACAACATCAATCTGGAGTGTTGGGCCAAGAGAGAAATCTGGAATTTGTATGCAATAGATTACACTGGCTCAACATGGCAGTAGATGTCTATAGGAAGCACAACATCTGGTTAGGAGGTGCCCCTTGGCAGTTCAATGTATTCAAGGTGAAACACTAGAAGCTAGTATTGCTTAGCTGGAGAGAATAAGGGTTGGTACACTTCTGGAGCTTGTGTCTTTTTCACTTGGGTACGATTTGGAAATCATATACAGCTTTCTTGTAGTAACCAGTCTTTTCACTCCATATGCACAAACATGACTAACCACGTGTCAGAAATCATTGTATTATATATATATATATATATATATATATATATATATATTTTTTTTTTTTTTTTAAGCAATCGGGGTTAAGTAACTTGCTCAAGGTTACACGGCCAGTTTTTTTCTGGGTGTGGTACTAAGTATCTGAGCCCGGATTTGATCCCCAGGTCATCCCGACACTGGGGTGGTTGCTCTTACTCGCTGAGCCACCTGGCCACCCCTGTATCCTAGATATATTAAGCTCAACATGTCTAAAACTGAACTCATTATCTTTCCCTCCAAGCCCTCCCCATTTTTCTAATTTTCCAATTACTGTCAAGGATCTTCCAGTCACCTAGGCTTGCACTTAAGTGTCATTCTCAATATTCACTCTCTCTCAACTCTCATACCCAATTAGTTGCTAAATCCTGTCAATTCTTCCTTTGAAATATCTCTTGAATATTCCTCCCCCCCCCCGACACTGCCACCACCCTGGTGGAGGCCCTCATCACCTCATGTCTAGATCATCATGCTACTCTCACGGTTGGTCTCCCTGCCTCAAGTATCCTCCCACTCCAGTCCATTTTCCACTCAGCTGTCAGATTGATTTTCCTGAAGTGCAGTTCTAACTACATTACTTTCTTCCCATTCCACTATTGAATAAATTATAGCGGCTCCTTATCACCTATAGAATCAATTTTTAAAATCCCCTGTTTGGCATTTAATGCCCTTCATAATCTGTGCCTTCCCCCATCTTTCTAGTCTTAAACCTTACTCCCTCCCACCAGTCAAGTGCCACTGGTCTTCTTGACATGCCTTGAATAAAACACTCCTCGCCTAACTCTGGGTCTTTTTGTTGCCTGTCTCTCCTTCCTGGGATTCTCTCCCTTTTCATCCCTCTCCTCTCCAGCCTCCTTTAAATTCTAGCTAAAATCCAACCTTCCAGAAGAAGCCTTTCCCAGTTCCTCTTCATACTACCCGAGAAGGTTGAAATGGCAATGTCTGTCTTTCCTCTGTCAGTTGTCTCCCATTTATTCTGGGGATAGCTCATTTGCACACAGTTGTTTGCATGCTGTCTCTCTCACTAGATGGTTAACTCTTTGGGAGCAGAGACTGCTTTTTGTCTTTCTTTGTGTCCCCGGGGCTTAGCACAGTGCCTAGCATGTTACTATGTGTGCCTACTAGTAGCTCAGTAAATGCTTGTTGGCTGACTGAATGTATATGGGAGAGCAGGCTGGGTTGCAAAGGTCCTTTCATGACCCCAAGCTTTTCTCAGGAAAAAAAAATAAAGCTATCTTTTAATGATAACAGTTTACCAATGTTATTATATGGGTTGGGGCAAATGTTGAAGAAGAATATCCCACAGAGGACAATGGAGAGACATATGGTAGGTGTGAGCAGGCTACAACATGTAACCAATGAGGGACTTTGAAAAACAAGCATAAAAGACGTCATCAGAACCGTGTAGATTAAGAAGGGAAGATTACACAGTGTGGGCAAGGGATGACTGGACAGACTGAGGGTTGTACTTCTGGTCATGTCAGGAGAAAGCCATGAATACCTGAAATATTTTGAGTAGGGACCCTATGGAAAACTTATAGGAAGACATGGAGAAGAGTTGCCTAGGTTGGAGACAGCTAGGTGGTACTATGGATAGAATACTAGGTCTAGAGTCAGGAAGACCTGAGTTCAAATTTGACCTCACATACTTACTAGCTGTGTGACCCTGGGCAAGTCACCTAAGCTTTATTTGCCTCAGTTTCCTCCCCTGTAAAATGGGAATAATAATAGCACCAAACTCTCAGAGTTGTTATAAGGATCAAATGAGATAATATTTGTAATGTGCTTAGCATGACACCTGGCAGATAATAATGCTATATAAATGCTAACTCTTGTTATTATGAATTTCAATTTTCAGAGCTGAAGGGAACATCTAGATAGATGAGCTCAGATTTGAGTGTTGGAGCCTGTGTATGGAACTTTGGAGGTATCTGATGAGCACTCAATAAATAAATTTGATGAAAACCTTCCCTCCCCTGACTAGACTGTGAGTTCTTTTTGAGAATCTTAAATAAGACTGTCTTATTCAATCTTAATATATCTCCCAGAGCCTAGCAGAGCACTCTCTATACATAGCAGGTATTTAATACTTAAAAAAATAAACGGAATTGGTAAGAATTCATTAATACTTAGGAATTCATTACTCAAATAGATTTCACACTATGGCCATGCATCAATTCTGCTGTTGAAATTTATTTATAAATACTATTTTTATTATTTTTTTCCCAAGAAACTGTGATTAATTTGAATTTGTCTCAGCCAAAAGCTCATTCTAAGATTCTTGCTGTGTTAAAATGAGATTAATTGCTCAGCAAATGAAGGCACCAGACTTAAACCAAACCTTTCTCCCTTGTCATTGCCCTAATGAAAGAAGCTGACCTAAGAATGAGAATTTTTTCCTCTTCTCTGAAGGTTTCTCGGGGGTATTGGTTGGTTGTGAGCCATGATCAGTGTTTGGGAGTCTCTGGTTTCCATTAGACAAATGTAGTGATGATGGGTTCCATGAGACACAGTTTGCTTTAAAAAAAAAAAAAACTTCCGGGTTTCTTTGTTATCATCATCATCATCATCATCATTACTGTTATTATTTCTCTTCTTTTGGGAAGAATAAATTGTTGAAGCTTAGACACAAACACAGAAGTAGATGCTGAGGGGACAAATAGAGAACTACAAACAATAGTTTTATTGCAAAAGAAGGATGAAACTCTGTGTAGGTCAAGTTTCCGGATGCCACCAAGTTGGTCCCCTGAAAACCAAAGAAGGGGCATGACTAGGGAGGCCCCAGCTTATCCTTAAAAGGAAGACTTCCAGAGGCTCTGGAAAGAACAGCCCATTTTCTTTCCCTATGTCCACCTGAGTCCTGATACCTGACTACACTTCTGGTTTCTGACGGTTGGTATCTGTCCCGGTTATCCCCTTCATTCTGTTGGCTTTCCTCGCTGGCCCTTCCCTCTTGCTCCAACTTGACTCTTCGCTTTATTTCGACTTCTGTCTGCCCCAAGCTCTGGCTCCTCAGCTTTGCCCATCTCTGAGCTCCTGGGCTACAGATATAAAATAGATTTCTCTCCCAGCATGGGTCTTTGGTTTCCTTATCACTTCTTTCTCTAGATTCCCCAGTTTCTGTCCTGGTTTACTTTCAGTGCTACAGCTCAGGTTGTAACTGGGATCCATTGCAGACCTGAGTGTAGTTAGCTGACCAATGAAACCCCTCCTTCACATCTTGCCTCAGGCATTCTCCTAGGAACAAAAATTCCTCTGTTGGCCCATCAGTGGGCCATGACCGCAGAGTAGAAGACTCTAGACTAACTTTTCTCACATATATCTAGTCACATCACTCCTTTGATCAAACACTCACTAAGTAAGGTGCAAACAGCTGTTTGGCATTCACAAGCCTGGACAACCTGGTACTACCCTACTTTCCAGGATCATCGTACATTACTTTTCTTCCTATGCTTTATGATTCATGAGTCTCTATCTTTGTCCTCCTTTCTACCACGAAGGTTCCATGTATTCTTATTCCTTTACATATCCCTTTGTTATTCCCTGGACCTAGAAGGGCCTCCCTTCCTCTATTCATCTGTTAAATTCCTCCCCCCTCCCCCACCATTCTTTAAATCTAGCTCCAATGCAATTTCCTCTAGAAAACCATCTGTGAATCCCCTGGTTCATAACAACTTTGCTTTTCATACCTTACATAGAATTTTGTTGCATAGCTCTCTAATGCAAATATAATATAATGTTATTTATTATGTGTAATTCATAGCCCAGTGCTCCATGCTGTTGGCTAACACGAATTGGGCCTAGTCTTGGAGGCAACTCTAATAAAATCAGTTTCTCTTTGGCCTATTGTGTCCCCACCTACAGTTTGTTTCAAAGTTCAAGATGTAGGTCATATCTGGATTTTCACAGAAGTGGGTAAAAGGGATACCCACTTCTCATACAAGCACTCAAGGTGACTTTACATTTGTCAGGTACAGTGTAGCCTTTATTCTATAAAATGTAACAAACAGAGGCGGCTAGGTGGTGCGGTGAGAAAATCTCCGGCCCCCTAGTCGGGAGGACCTGAGTTCGGTTCTGGCCTCAGACACTTAACACAAAAAAACTAGCCGTGTAACCTTGGGCAAATTACTTAACCCCAATTGCCCTCCAAAAGGCAAAAAAAAAAAAAAAAAAAAAAGAAAAAAACATAACAAACAACTCGCAAACTAACGTAGAAAACACATTGAGAACTCACAATAGCCTATAATCAGAAAATTCTCCTTGCTGACAAGACCTATTTTTCTTCATGGGGTCCTAAAATTTACTTGGAGTCAATCCAAGGTTTGGACTCCCCTCAGAGGGAAACAAACTTGGTGTTATCAGCTGGAAACTCCTCTTCACCTCCATGTTTTGTGCTATCCCAAATTCCATGGGGACACATGCATTCTTCCTTTATAAGGATACTCTCTTAATTGAATTTCCTCAGCAGGGAATTGCAATTGGGCAATACCTCACATTCCAATGAGTCCCTCTTTCATACCACAAAAATCCATATAGACATTTGATTTAATGATATTACTCAAAAGTTTTGTATTCCCCCAGAAGGAAAATGCACTTAGGACTGCTATAAAGGCAACTTAGTTTCCCTTTGGGCCGAAAATGCCTTAATAATCTATATTCTTTGCTTTTCATGCTGTGACTTCAATACCTTATCCCTTCCAGGGCTGGGAGTCATATGCACAATCCTCTCTTCTCTCTAAGGGTCAGGAAATTTCCCCCTCACTCAAACCTGGGCTTACTTGTAAGGCAACCACCAAGGCTGGTTCTGCTCAAGAAATTGTCCTTTTTCTGGTTAGAAGGTTGCATTTCCAGGATCATGCTCCCTAGGCAATTCTCCCTCCTCTAACTAGAAGGGTAGCATTTATTGTCCAGGAGCTCTCCTCTTGGTCTCTGTGAGTAAGCATGTATCTTTCTTTGCAATGGGCCACATGCCTCTCAAGGAACTCTTCGCATTCTATTGCTTCCCAGGTCACTTTTATGTCTTGTGAAACTCTTAAATTTCTAGTATTTGACCTGTGCTCAGAAAAGGGGGAAAGAAGGGGAAAGGGGGACAGGCTACATGGATATGAAACCATGTCATGTGGTTCTGTCACAAAGCAGACAATAATGGCTCTTGGTGGGAGAGTTCCCCTAAAGCTGGTGTGTTCTCAGGATTTCTAAGTACTCTCAGTTGACTCCTTCTTAGAGGCCAAAGGATGACTCTTCCTACAAGAGTGCATCCTCCCAAAAGACTGAGTCAACTAATTTATCTCGGGAGCCAACAAATTCATTGAAATTCAAGCAATAGCTTTGACTCAAAAAGGCACCAGAGTCTATAAAGACTTTATAGGAATATTTTCCAAAATCCCAAACAAAGACCACCCTTTAAATTTATCAAGCTGATAATAATAACAATATCCAGCATTTAATTGTGCTTTAAGAAATGATGAAGGATTGGTTTAGGAAAAAATACTGGGAAGACTTGTATGAACTGATGCAAGGAAAACTAAGCAGAACTAGGAGAACAATTTGTATAATAACAGGAATATTGTAAAGATAATCAACTTAGGAGGATTTGATAACTCTGATAAACACAATGATCAACCACAAATCCAAAGGACTTATGATAAAACTTGCTATCTACTTCCAGATGGAGAGTTGATGGACTCAAATGGCAGAGTGAAGTATATTTTCTTCTTTTGGAGATTGCTAAAGCAGTAATTTGTGTTGCATGACTATACATATTTGTATCAGATTTTGTTTTTCTTGCCTTCTCAATGGGTGTGAGGGGGAGAGGAGGAGGAAGAGAATTTGAAACGGAAAATGAAATAAAATTGAATGTTAAAAAAAGTCAGTAACTACCATTTAGATCATTTTAAGGTTTGAGGAGCATTTCCCATAGATTATCTTATTTGAGCCTCACAACAAGTCTATGAAGCCAATGCCATTATTATTTTCCATTTTGCAGAAGAGGAAATTGAAGCAGACAGGTTAAATAACCAGTAAATGTCTGAGGCAGATGGTGAAGTGGATAGAGTGCTGATAGCACTGGGCCTGGACTCAGAAAGACTCATCTTCCTGAGTTTAAATCCAGCTTCACACATTTACTAGCTGTGTGACCCTGAGCGAGTCACTTAACCCTGTTTGCCTCAGTTTCCCCCATCTGTAAAATGTGCTAGAGTAGGAAATGGAAACTCATTCCAGTATCTTTGCCAAGAAAATCCCAAATGGGATTGCAAAGAGTCTGGCACAACCAAAATGACTGAACAATAACTTCTTCGCTCCAAGGCTAGCACTCTATTCACCATGCTGCTTACATAATTGTCAAACTGGTTGCTGAGGATACTCTTTGTTCAGTCTATTACATTGTACAACTTATTGCCCAGCTTTTGGTTATTTTACAGCAGAACTGTGGGAGGCAGAATTCTATTCCTTTAATAAACAGAAATGATGATCAATCCTAGGATTTCCTCTCTTATACCATTGTCCAACAACAGTCATCTCAAGTCCAAGCAATTGTCCTTTCTTATTTCAATCCTCAGCTGCAGCCTAGTCCTGCTCAATCAGACAATGGAATGGGCCAACCCTGGAATTTGTGTTCATATTACAACATGCAGCAGCAACTTAATAATGGAAGTAACCATGTCTGGGTTTTTTCTTCTTAATGCCAACAACCAGCAGTAGGCCCTGAAGATGATAAAGTGGTTGGTAAGTCTCTGCCTGGAACTATTATATCATTGGAAGCATCATCCATGCTACTCACTTCCATTCTAGTTCCTCTTCTGGTTTGTTTCACATCTACACTGACTGCCTTTCCCCCAACAGGCTGCCATGCCTTCTTCTCAGCTCCCTTTTTCATGTTGTCTCCCCCCATTAGAATGTAGGGTCCTTGAGAGTAGAGACCATCTTGTTTCGTTGTTTTTGTAACCTCAGCACTTAGCAGAGTGCCTGGTGCACAAGTGCTTAATAAATATTCCATCCATCCATCTATCTCTATCTATCTATCTATCTATCTATCTATCTATCTATCTATCTATCTATCTATCTATCTATCTATCTATCTGTCTGTCTGTCTGTCTGTCTGTCTGTCTGTCTGTCTGTCTGTCTGTCTGTCTGTCTGTCCGTCTGTCCATCTTTCTATCTATCTATCTATCTTTACAAATAGTTATCAGTGTATTGTAAACTCCCTGAGGATAGATTCTGAATCTTATTTAAATTTTGTATCTCCCTCAGTGGTTAGCATGGTACTCTGCACACAGTAGGCACTTAATAAGTGTTTACAGTATTATATTGGATAACCTACTCCTAAAAGCATCTGAGACTTTTTTCTAACTCAAGGGTTCTTTTTTTCATCTTTAATATATTTTATTTATTTCATTAAATATTTTCCAATTGTATTTTTAAAAAATTTAATATTCACTTGGGAAAATTTTGAGTTCCAAATTTTCTCCCTCCCTCCAGTTTATCCCCTATCCTTTGAGAAGGCAAGCAATAAAATATCTGTCATATCTGTGAAGTTGTGAAGAATACATTTCCATATTAGCCATGTTGCAAAAGAAAACACGCACACACACACAACAAGAAAAATGCAGACAGTGAAAAGGTATGTTTCAATATGCAGAGTTCTCTCTCTGGAGGTGGAGAGCATTTTTCTTCATGAGTCCTTTGGAATTGTTGCAGATCATTTTATTCATTAGAGTAGCTAAGACTTTCACAGTTGATCATTGTTACAATGTTGCTGTTACTGTGTACAAAGTTTTCCTGGTTCTGCTCCCTTCATTTTGCACCAGTCCATGTAAGTCTTCCTCAGTTTTTCTGAAACCATCCTGCTCTTCATTTCTTTCAGCGCAATAGTATTCCATCATGAGCTTATATCACAACTTGTTCAGCCATTCTCCAATTGATGGGCAGTGCCTAAGTTTCTATTTCTTTATGACCACAGAAATATAGCTCAGGGGTTCCTAACTTTTTGTGTGTGTCTTGGATCCCCTTTGGCAGTCTGATAATTTCCATAGACCCCTTCTCGGAATAATTTTATTGAATGCATAAAATAGGATACATAGGATTACAAAGGAAATCAATTATATGAAACTCAGTTATCAAAATAAGCACACACACACAGAGCTCAAGGACTTCCAGGTTAAGAATGTCTGCTCTAGTTGGTGGTCTCTTGTCTCAGAGGCAGGGGAGGGGTTAAATTGGTATTATTGTACTATGTGTTAGCCCTACTTAGCATTACAAGGTTAAAAAAGATTCCCATAGTCAAGATAAATTACTTAACTGAGAGAAAAATGTTTTTTTTAAAGGCCTATGAATAAATTCTTTAATGTTGTCCAACATACATGATTTCACAGTTATATATCCATTTCTTTATATTTACTGTCACCAGATCTGTCTGGGACAGATGTTCCCATGTTCCTGCTTGGCTCTTCTCTCAGTCCCCAGATGTGGTTAATCTCCTAGTCACCACACAGTAAACATTGCTCTGTGAGTGTGCGTGTGGTCAGAACAGTAAAGAAAAGTGGTTTGGATCTTGGATGTATGGAAGGGGAATGTAAGGCATAGGGCTAGCTTTACCAATAGGAATAGAGCATGATTTGAGAAGATACTGAGCTGGGCCACCTGGCCCCAAAATATAGCCTCTAATGCCTGTCATTCACAAAGTACCACAGAATCTCAGAGTTGGAAAGAAAAGCAGTAGGTTATCTAGTCCAACTTGAATCTGAGCAGGAATCTATTTTATAAGCTTTCTGATAAGTTGCCATCTACCCCTCTCTTCAGTGACTTCCTTCAGAAAAGACCTTCAGTGATTTGAAATCCATTTGGATTTCATTTCTTTAGGCCTTGAGTCCTTTTTGAATTGCAAATGTTCTTGCCATGATTTATACCAGAGCTACCAAACTTAAGGCCTGAAAAACTAACCAAGTTAAAATATCATTGGGAAAAATTTAACAAAATGAATAAAAATATAATACAACATAGATAATGTTAATTTGTGGTTTTTGTTCTTTTTTTGGCCAGGGCAATTGGGGTCTTGCCCAGTAAGTATTAAGTGTCTGAGGCTGGATTTGAATGTAGGTCCTCCTAATTCCAGGGCTGGTGCTCTATTCACTGTGTTACCTAGCCATCCCTAATTTGTGGTTTTCTAAGCCATTGCACTGCAGCAGGGATCCTTCTATTTAACTTTGACACCATTGGTTTATACTACTTAGAGAACATTAGTTAGCAACTAGTTGAGATTGAGAAAGTAACTAACTCAGGATAGGCACCTGGGAGTGTAGGGAAGGGAGATTGAAAGATAGAAAAAGATACCAATGGAGGAACTGGAAGAACATCAAGGACAAATTCTGCTAACTTCCAAAACTTATCATTAGCTCATACTGTAGTGAGTCAAAAGTACTCACAGCATTTTTGTGACCCTTCTATGATGTGCCTTCTTTGACTACTCCAGCTCAAGAGGCTGAAAAAAAAGAGATAAGAAAATATCATTATGATGGTTGGATCTTCTGTGGTCACCAGACAGATCCTGGGCATGACTTGGCCACCAATCTGATGATAGATAGCTGGATAGGGTCCTGGACTTGGAATCAGGGAGATGAATTAGAATCTGGCCTCAGACATCACTAGCTGGGTGACCCTCAGACCAGCCTAGGTAATCCTTGTCTTCTTTAGCCTTAGTTTCCTCACTGGTAAAGTAAGGATAATAATACTTTGCAGAGTTGTATTACATGATGTGATATATTTTAAATGCTTTACAAACCTTAAAGCATTATGTAAATGCTAGCTATTATTATTAATGCTAGCTGTTTGAGGATACAACATTTTTACGTATCACTTCCCAGATCAAAAAAAAAAATCTTAATTAGCTCCCTATTTCTGACCATACAGGATACTATGGGAATTTTGTTCTATAGGACACCAAAAATCATTATGGGGCATAGGGAAATGTGAGGGATTGGAGAAGGCGGAGACTTTCAGCTGGGGCTGCATCATCTCTGAATGGGGCAATTAATGGGGTTATAGCCTTGCTACTATATAAAATGTCAACTCTTCTGATTGTGGAGGCCCTTCTTTCCTCCAGCCCAGTCTAAACTCTTGTGGCATGGTATTGGGGAAAGTGTGTTGGGTTTGAACTCTCAGGTCCTCATTTAGAATTTTGTCCCTGTCCTCACTACTTGCATGACCTTGTGAAGGTCAGTCAACATCCCTGAGCCTCACTTTCCTCATCCTTGAAACAGATGAAGTACTTTAAGGTCCCTTCCAACTCCAGATTTCTGAGCTCCCTCCTCAATTGGAGTCAGACCAACCAATCCACTTGTGCATAATAAGACGTGCTCTCTCTCCTGGGCTTATGAAGGAGAGCAGGATGGAACTCAGGAAGACTTTGTTTGAATTTCATCTCGCTGAACTTCAGTTCTTCATCTATAAAGAGAAATAATAGTGCCTTTTGCACCTACTTCATAAAATTACTAAAGCATAAGATGAGATTTTTCTTTTGTAAGTCTTGAAGCATTATATAAATGTCAGCTATTATTATCCAAATTTTATCTATCCCCCTAGGACTGACTCAAATCACATTTTTCCATGAAGTCTTTTATAAAACATTTTAAATAATGTTTTGGATTTTTTTTTACCTTACAATAATTTCCCTAAATATCTTCTCTCCTTCCATCCAGAAAAAAAAGAACCAAAATTCAAAACCTTCTCTTGTAACAAAG
Organism: Petaurus breviceps papuanus; assembly: GCF_028583685.1. Taxonomy (NCBI): domain Eukaryota; kingdom Metazoa; phylum Chordata; class Mammalia; order Diprotodontia; family Petauridae; genus Petaurus; species Petaurus breviceps. The sequence continues at coordinate 677,977 of NW_027187360.1, read as the reverse complement.
AAAATGAGTCAAAGAAAACTAATCAATACAGCAATTGTGTCTTTTTTTGTCTGTCACACTTGGCATCCAGTCATTTGACCTCTGGATTTAATATTAGACATTGTGTCTATTCCAAGATCAGCTGCTTTTCTTTTGTCGTTTTCATTTACATGATTATAGTCATTATGTATATGTTTTTCTGGCTCTGCTTACTTGTCTTTCAATTATCATCAATTCATACAAATCTTTACATAGTTCCCTGAATTTCTCATATTCATTGCTCCTTGCACCACAATTACATTCCATGAAATTTATTCGACTCAACAAACATTTGTTAGGCACTAACTCTGTGCTAGGTCTTGTGATTACAGAAACAAAAATGAGACAGTGCCTATCCTCAGGGAGCATATACTTTACTGAGAGTGGAATAGTAGGGACACAGATAAGTAGAGATGTGACCAATGGCCCAGAGACCACCCAGGCTTTGGACTCACAGAGATCAGGTCAGATCTTGGTGGATCTACTGTAAATGGTCACTGTTTCTCCTTGGCTCATATTGCTCTAGAGTTTTCTTAGGGAAATCTCCACATATGCTTATGTCTAAGTGGCTACAAATGTGAAAAACAGGGTCCCCACTCCCATACAAACATGTACCAGAACTAATACATATTAAGTAGAGCCAGACTTTATTTCACCCCACAGAAAAATGTAGAAGTGTGCCAAGGAATCACAGGACTACATAAATTGATACAGAGAACACACATCATGGCTCCTTTCATAAGAAAATTGAACTTCGGGGCAGATCCAAAATGGCAGAGTAAAAGCAGCTTTCCCCCAAACCCCTCCAAATACCTATCAAAATTACTCTAAGCAAGTTCTAGAGAAGCAGAACCCACAAAATGACAGAGTGAAACAGATTTCCACCCCAAGACAACCTGGAGAGTGGACAGGAAAGGCCTATTGCCCTGGGCTGGCAGAGGAGCACAGACCGATGCTGTCTGGTCACACACAGAACGGGCCCCTGGAGCAGGGGCCTCAGGGCACTGAATCACTGGCAGCTGTGGTGGTTTCCAGACTTCTCAACCTACAAACAACAAAGAACTTAGGTCAGTAGGAAAGGTCTGTCAGACCTGGGTGAGAGAAGAGCATGGTCTGGCCCCCAGTCCCGAGGTGGCGGCGGCTTCCAGAGCTCTTGGCCCACAGACAGTGGGGGGATTGAGCAGCTGATCAGAGGGGGTATCGCAGGAATCTCTTTTTGGTGCTGAGGCAGGATTCTCTTACTTTGCCCTGCTCGGATCTCAGTGGAAGTCCTGGGATGAGGAGGAGTGCTGGTGTGATGAAGCTGGTGGCTGCAGTCGAGAGAGAATCCTCTTCACAGTTCCAAGGCAGAAAAGAGTGTGGTCACTCACAGACCAGAGTACAGACCAGGAAAGGAATAAAAACCTCTCCTTAGATCATACCACCTTGGAAGAACTGAAAATTTACAGGCCCCTAGAAGTATCTCTGAAAACAGTTGCACAAAACCCCTGAAGCTTGGGGCAGTACATCCTCCACAATGGAAGCAGAGTCCTACCTTAACAAAGAGTTAAAAAGTCAAGTAATTGACTGGGAAAATGAGCAAACAATGTAAAAAACTAAGACTAAAGAAAACTGAATTTAGAGCTGCTGGCTGGTCAAAACCCCCACACTCCTGGTTGAATTACTCCTTCCCACAGAAGACAAGCACACTTTGGGGGTGCTTAACAGGTAACCCTTTCCCATTGGACCTACACTGGCCAATTAACTCACTGAACTAGTAGGGAGGGGAGCAAAGTCTTGACTTCTTGCTCAAATTTTTTGAAGGTGGTTATGTTCCACAACTCAAATCTATGCAATACTTGAAGGATGTTGGTAAGGAAGGAGATACACTTTTGTTTCAGAAAGTTTTTGGTGTGATAAAAAGGATTCTAGCCTACCTTCCTCCTTCTGTTTAATTCTAAGTGCACCTCATTGTCCATTGGTTGTGTCTGTCAATCAATTAGTAAGCATTTATTGAGCACTTGTGATAAGTGCTGGGGATGCAAAGAAAAAGCAAAAAAAAAAAAGTTCCTGCCCTTAGGAGCTTACATTCTAATGGGAAATAACAACATAAATCAGAATATAAAAGATAAATATGGAAGAATTGAAGTTAACTTTAGAGGGAATGGAACTAGCCACTGGGAGTGAACCAGGAATGACTTCCTGGAGGAGGTGGGCCATGAGATAAGTCTTAAAGGAAGCCAGAGATTCTAAGAGTTGGAGACTGGGCACGAGAGTGTTCCATTTATGGGGAGCAGGCAAGGCACAAAGGCAAGAAATGGAGAGTAGTGTGCAAAGGCTGCATGAGTAGAACAGAAAGTGAATGAAAAGCAACAGAATGTAGGAATACTGAAAAGGTGAGAAGGGGCCAGGTCATATAGAGATTTAAATGCCGAAAGATTTGATTCTGGCCACTGGCATTTGAGTAGGAGGGGTGAAGGGGAAGAGGAGGGAACACCTACCAAGTGCCAAGCACTGTACTAGGGCTGCTTCATGAATATTATCTCATTTGATTCTCACAACAACCCTGGGAGATAGGTGCTATTGTTATCCCCATTTCACAGTGGAGAAAACGGAGAAAGACAGGTGTTGAGTGACTTGCTCGAGATCACATTGCTAATAAGTGTCTGAGACTTGATTTGAAATCAGGTTTTCCTGACCCTAGGTACAGATTCTATCCATTGTGCCATCTAGCTGCCTAAATGGGTGACATGGTCAGCCATGATTTAGGAAAATCACTTCAGTACCCATTTAGAGGATGTATTGGAGAGGGGAGGGAAACTAATTAAAATTAGAAGGCTATGGAATCAGTTCAGGTGAAAGTTGAAAAGGGACTGAAAGATAGAGTGGCTCCATGAGTGGGCAGAAGGGGACATGGATAAGAAATGTTGTAAAGCAAGAAATGACAAGATTTGCCAACTTATTAATTGCATATGTTGTAAGGTGAGTAAGAGAGGAGTTGAGGATGGTATTAAAGTTGAGAACATGGATGATTGGAAGGATGATAGTACACTTGATAATAATTGGAAAGGTAGGAAGGAGGGAGTGTTTGATAGGAAAGTTAGAATTTTGTTTTGGACATGTTGAATTTGGGGCAGGAAACCTACAGGGCATCCAGTTCCAATTGTCAATAAGCAATTGGTGATGCACAATTGACAATCAGGAGAAATATTGGGGCTGAATAAATAAATCTGAGAATCACCAGTGAAAGGATGATAAGTGAAGTCACAGGAGTTGATGAGATCGCCAAGTGAGAGAAAAGAGAAGGTCCAAGAAAGAACAGTGCCTTGAGGGATACTCAAATTGGTGGGAGCCAATGAAGATCAAACTAAAGAGACAGAAGGAGCAGTCAGCCAATCAATCAACAAGTTAAGTACCTAGATATATGCCAGGCATTGTGAATAGAGGTACAAAGAATGCAACAATTCTTATTCTCAAGGACTTAACCTCTGGTAGAGGCAATGAGTACATATACAGAACAGTATCATAAAGTGAGTACATACAAGGCATTTTGGGCTAAAGGGCACCAGAACTGGGGGAAATAGGAAAGGATTCATGCAGAAATTGGTACTTGAACTGTATTTACAAGTTTTTCTTTTCATTTGGAAGATCTTTATTTTTTCCAGTTTTTTTTAAATAGTATTTTTTCAATTAAATGTAAAGACAGTTTTAACATTCATTTTTATAAAATTTTGGAGTTTAAATTTTCTCCCTCCATTTTTCCCCTCTTCTCTCCCTCCCCTCTTCCTTCTTTAAAAAGGTAAAAATTTGGGGCGGCCAGGTGGCTCAGTAAGAGCACCAGCCCCGGAGTTGGGAGACCTGGGATTGGTTCCTGCCTCAGATACTTAACACCCACACAAAATAACTGGTCATGTAAACTTGAGCAAGTTACTTAACCCCAATTGCTTAAAAAAAAGGTAAAATTTTTAAATAGGTTATATATGTGCAATCATATAAAACATATTTCCATATTAGTCATATTGTGAAAGAAGAAACAGACCAAAAAGAAAAAAAAAACTATGAAAAAATAAAGAAAGTGAAAATAGTATGCTTCAGTCTGTATTCAGACTCCATCAGTTCTTTCTTTGGATATGGACAGCATTTTTTGTCATGAATCCTATGGAATTGCCTTGGATCATTGTATTGCTAAGAAGAACTAAGTCATTCAGAATTGATCATCACACAAGGTTTGTTGTTACTGTGTATAGTGTTCTCTTGGTTCTGTTCAGCTACATTTTGAAGGAAGAGAGTGACTCTATGAGGCAGAGGTGAGGAGGAAGTGTGATCCAGGTGTGTGGGAGAAGCAATACAAAGGTATGGAGATGGCAGATAGAATGTCTTGTTTGAAAAACCGAGGGATACCAGTCTGGCTGAATTGTAGAGTGCTAGAGGGTAAAGTAAAAGAGAAAAGGTCACATAGCTGGAAAGTGAGGTTGGGATCTGGTTATGAAGTAGCTTAAAAGCTAAACAGAAGTGTCTATATTTTATCCTAGAAGCATCAGGAAGTTGCTATAGTTGATTAAGGAACTTTGATGTCTAACCAATCTCTAAGCTCTCCACTTATTTCAGCTGCCTCATGGCCTTTCTGAGAATAAATTGTTCTTATCTACCCATTCTGATGAGGGAAGTCTTCATATGCTTGGGGTAGACATCTCCCTAACTCACAGATGGATTTGAGGCCCATCGGTTTATTCTCAACCTGGTTTAGCCCATCTGCTGCGATGGTTTTACTGGGGTGTGGCCTCTGCATAGGCTACCGAGCCACAAGTGAGAATTAGGTGACACGTGATGGATGAGCAGTACTGAAAGGGCACAGTGAGCCCTCACGCCAGAGGGGCTAGTCCTCTCTGAATACCCCATACATCTGTTATGTCTGTTACACTCCATATATCTGGTACCTACTAACGCCTTCATCAAGAAAGTACTTAATAACCGTCTAGGTTATTCTCATAAAAATTTTATATAGGTGGAGAAATAGCTATATGTGTTGATCATTATTAATGTACTCAGTTTTTTTGGGGGTGGTGGTGTTATCAAAGTCCAAGGTATTTCAATGCTTTTGGTATCTTCTCTTCCTTTATATACTCTAAAAATTAACTCCTCAGTGCCTTTAAAGGTCATTTGATGGATCTTCTCTATGGAAATTTGGTCAAGTCCAATTGCTTTTCCCACCTTTGTTCTCTTCAGTGTCATTTATCCCTCCTCTATAAGCAAACCCACAACTGTGATACGAGTATCCAACCACGGCGGTTCCACTGTCTTTTGTGTGAAAAGGAGTGTAAAGATCCTTGTTCATCTTTTTTAAGATTTAAGATGTTTCAGCTTTTCCAAATTTCATTATTAAATGCCTTTCGAATAACTTCACTTATTAGTGTTTAGTGAGAATTGGGACTTGAACCAGACTTTCCTTAAAATAACTTTTACTTCGACTGATTTTCTATTTTATGAGTTAATGCTATTTATAATCTTTTGCCCTCTTCCTGCATAAGATTTTTTAGATATTGTTGCCTTTGGCTGACGGATCTCACCATATATTTTTACTGGACAAGTAAGTCAAATGTTTACTGACTGAAGTACTTTGTATTGTTCTTTTAATTTCGTTATCAACCAGTCAGCCAACATTTGTTTAGCACCTACTATATTCCAGGTATTATGCTAATACTGGGGTTATGAAGAGAGGCAAAAAACCAAAATGAAATAAACAGTCCCTTCTGTCAAGGAGTTCACAGTGATTTTAAAGGGACAGATAAATCACACAACAGCAAATACAGTAGACCATTGTTATTATTGTTATGGAAGAGAGACATATAAACAAGATATATACAGGGTAAAATGAAGGTAGTCTCAGAGGGAAGGAACTAAGATTAAGTAGGACTGAGAAATCTCCTTGCAGAAGATGAAACTTTAGCTGAGAATGGAAGGAAGCCAGTGAATCTGGGAGGCAGAGGTGAGAAGGGAGGGAATTCTAGGCACAGGAGAAAATCAGTGAGAATGCCCAGAACTGAGAGGTGGAACATTATGTTTGAGGAACCACATGGAGGTCAGTGTCACTGGATTGAAGGGTATGTGGATGGAATAAAATATAAGAAGACTGGGAAAAGGTAGGGATTATTGCTTTTTCCAACTGGTTGGTCACATTTTCAGTCAATTCTGTTCAAAACTTGATGGAGGCTGGGCCTTTGGGCTGATTTGAAGTCTCTGTTCCTTCTGGCAGCAGTTATAATTCCAGCTGAATTACTTACCTGGCCACATAATACTGGAGGAAATCCTGGTTCTCTACCCCCACTCCTCGTGGGGCAGTAGACTTAAATCAGCTAAACTTCCATACGAAATTATTGGAAACAGTGTGGATGTCCTTTCCTCCATCCATTCACATTAATGACTTGTAAAAAGAGGTTAAATTAGAGTTGTTTAGACTTTATATGATATCTTTTTCTCAAGTTTATTCTTTCTGCTGGTTTAGCATTAATTTTGATGCTTGCTTTATCAAGTCAGATTGTATATAGATAACTGATTTAGGAATCACTACCTAATCAATGACAAGTTGTTTCCTCTCTGTTAAAATATAATTAATTTGTTTTTAGTGATATATTTGGAGCTTCCCACATCTAGAGCCTTCCACTTCTTTTCTTCAAGATAGTGTTCATGGTGGATAGGTATGAAGCTTCTCTGTAGTCTACAAGTCTTTGACTTCCCTCCTTCCTTTTTTGTGATTTATATTTTCCAAAATATTTTTCACCATCCTCACTTAGGCTTCCCTTTGCTTTGAAGTCACCAAGTTTCAACTGTCCTCGAAACAGTTGTGTCTGCTTATAATTATTATTTTTTCTTTTATTTTTGTGGGGCATAAACAGGGTTTCAACTTGTTATTTCTTTTTTCATTCTGCTTTAAATGAACCTATATCAGTTTTGCTGTTGCAAAACCCTTTTAATTTTATATAATCAAAATTGTCCATTTTATTTTCTGTGATCCTCTCTATCCTTTGTTTCATCTTGAACTCTACCCTCATCGAAAAATATGAAAGGTAGCTTCTTCCTTACTCCTTTAATTTATGATGCTGCCCTAAGTTATGTATCCTTTTGGAGTATATCTTGATATATGGTATGAGATGCTGGTCTGTATTCAGTTTCTGCCAGTTCAGTTTTCAGTTTTCCCAGCAGTTTTTGTTGAAGAGTGAGTTATTAACTCAGTTGTTGGGTTCTTTGAGTGTATCAAACACTAGGCTACTGTTTGGAGGTAGCTAGGTGACTCACTGGATAGGGCATTGGCCCTGGAGTCAGGAAAACCTGAATTAAAATCTGGCCTCTGACACTTACTAGCTGTGTGACCCTGGGCAAGTCATATAACCTCTGTTTGCCTTAACCCACCAGAGAAAGAAATGGTAAAACATTCCACTATAAATTTGCCAAGAAAAACTCCACACAGGGTCACAAAGAGTTGGACACAACATAACGCTAATAACAATAGGCTACTGTATTTGCTGTTGTGTGATTAATCTGTTCCATGGATTAACCTCACTATAACTTCTCTATTTCTTAACTAGTACTAAATCTTTTTGATGACTTTTGCTTTATAATGTAGCTTCAGATCTGATACTGTTAGAAACCTTTTTTTAATTTTTAAAAATTATTTCCTTCAAGATTCTTGACCTTTTTTTATCCAGATGAATTTCATCATTGTTTTTCTAGCTCTATAAAGTAATTCTTTTGTAGTTTTATTGGTTTGACACTGAATAAATAAACTCATTTAGGTAGCATTGTCATTTTTATCAATTGGTTCCACATACCCATAAATAATTAATATTTCTCCAATTCATGTGGGTCTATCTTTATTATATGTATCATATATATATATATATATATATATATATATATGTAAAAAGTATTTTGTCAACATATTCACATTGTTCCCATGAATTTCTTGGCAGTTAAACTCCCAAATGTTTTATGTCTGTAGTTAGCTAAATTGGAATTTTTCTTTCTAACTCTTCCTGTTGCTTTTTGTTGGTGAGATATAGAAATGCTGATTTATGTGAGTTTATTTTATATCCTGCCACTTTGCCAAAATTAATTGTTTCAACTAGGTTTTTATTTGAATCTCTAGAGTCCTCTAAGTATCATTATGTCACCTGAAAAAAAATAATACTTTTCTCTGACCATGATTATTCCCTCAACTTGTCTGCTTTTCAGGGACCAGTCCATCCAAGCACTAGTGGTGATGAGTTTTTGGCCATGGAAAACATGGTGCATGTTGATTTAATTTGGAGATACGGTCTTATTAGATCTTTATAGAATTTCTCCACCTTTTCATTCTCTGCAACAGATCTTGGTACTTAAGTTGTGATAATTTTCCCAGTGGCATTTTTGCAAATGCTTATCATGTTTGCTGCCATACACAATAACCAAATGCCCAATGAAATGATGTTCCTTATACTATCTTTGATATCATGATAAAACTGACTCTGCCATCTCTTTTATTCACCTCTCTAAAGTGAATATATGATCTATCCTTTCCTGTTCATCTTGAAAATATCAAGATTGATGATTTATTCCCTCCAGCAGGATGCTCACTCATTGTTTATTGAATGACCAACTTACATTTGGAGTAATGAGAAACAAGCTAATGATTATAGATAATCTAAAAACAGTGTGATTCTTTGCATCTTTAACTCCTTTTTCTACTACAACAGCATTGGAAAGGATGTTTAGAGGGACTGAAGGTCATTTTGTATTTTTTTTTTCTTTCAGGTGCTTCTGTGTTGAAAGAATTCATCACCAATCCCGAGGCCTTCTGCCAATGAGCCTCTCATTTGCTACCTAGAAACCAGATACAGCTGTTGCTGAGAATATATTGCAAAGGAACACAGAAATTCTTGCTAAGATAATGCTTACCCCTAGCTTATGATGTGCTTTACTCATAAGAGCCTTGAGGTTTTGTTTGGTAGTGTATATATTATGACGCCAATTGATAGATGAGAAACCCAAGGGCTCAGAAGACTCACACAGATAATAGACATCAGACCTTGGGATTCAACTAGGTTCTTTGATTTGGAATGCAACATTTTTTTCTGGTATGTGAAATAGGTGAGTTGAGGATTGATTTGTGTAATAATGGATGCAAAGGATAACAGAACATGAGTTGATTAAGGTTCTCTCCACATGAATTGTCCTTAGAGTCTGGGATATACAACAGAACAAATGAGTTAATTTACAATTTTCCCTCTTTCTTCCATATGTGTGAGCCTTAGCCCCCTAACTAGATTGGAAGCTCCTTGGGGCAGGAACTAAGTTAGTTCTCTTTTCTGCTTCTTCTATATGCCTTATAGCCCATCACTGGGTTGAGCATATAGTAAAATGTTCAGCAAATACTTGCTAATTGACTTATCTTTTTTACTATTAAGAGGACTGATAGCCTGGAACGTGGAAAGATTTAGGCGAGGTGGGTCCCTCCCTGTTTAAGTCCTGAGGTAAAAATTAAAAACAGAGAAGAGAAATTTGGGGAGAAATATAGAAAGGGCTATTTTTTTGCAAACTGATTTGGAATGAACACACATGCTAGGCATGTATGGAACAAACACACTAGGGCTAGGCAAACAGGGTTCCGTCCTAAGGTCCTAAATTTATGTGACATTGACAGCACTTACCGTCTTCAGCAGAATTGGAATGATAGTTCAGCACATGTGCAGTTGGAAAAATTAGTTCAAACTTGACGCTACAAGGTAGCATACTAGTTCAAGCCCTCCCCTAACCCTGTGGTGGTTTTTTTCATTATCTGTCTTGGTGTTTCTGTTTTTCTCCCATACAGTGTCACAACAGTTCCCCACCTTATGAAGGCATATTGCATGCCATTTATCTCAGGTGGAAATTTCTTGTTATGGTTCTAATTAACCCAGAGGTAGGTGATTGTCAGTCAAACTGAATATCCAGCTAATAAAAAAACCTTTTGATACATTTTTTTTCCTTATTCCATATTAAGAAAATTTGACTCCAAGGCATCTAGTCGGTAGCTAGGTGGCTCAGTGGATTGGGCCTGTGATTGTGATAATCAAGAGTAATTCTCTTTTAATCGTGACATTCACCTGAGGAAGAACAAGAGTGTGGCTGATGCTACCTGAAAAGCCCTTATTGTCAGTAAACTGAGCTGTTGAGGGACAGACCAGCATAGCAAAGAAGAGCTTACTCTCAACATGAGGAAAGGTCCATGTTATATACCATACAAAAATACTGAATATGTTACAAATACGTTTTCCATATCGCCAAATAGATGGAGAAAGAAGGTGGGCTGGGGGGTGGGTTGGTGCAAACCCCCCAAAATTCATAGAAGATCACATGGTACCACGAAAGCATGGAAGAAAATGTTGGGGTTTCCCACCCATGGCTCTAGTCCAATTCCCTCATTTTTTTTTGTTTTACAGATGAGTAAACTGAGACCTAGAGAGTTGCCCAAAGTCATACAGGAAATGAGAGAAAGCCGATATTTGAACCCAAGTCCTTTGATCCTCAAACTAGAGCTTCCTCCTACAGTTCAGTCTTTAAAATGCTGTTCTTGCAACAGGCCACATTATTCAGCTGCCTTGATTTTTAATCTGTGTCAAGCATAAAAAGTATTGGGAACCACTGAGGGTTAACTCCCCTCTCCTAAAGCTCTCCACCAAAATTATTCTAAATTACCTTATTTCATAATGAACCAGGAGCTATTTCTCCAAACTGGCCTAATTTAAATATATTTGTCCTTAGAGCAAAACTGTGCTGATTCTTTTTAGCACAAAAATACATTTCCTCAGTCAAAAAGTTTTTAAAGGTTCCATTGTAGAAAGAAAAATTAAAAGAGTACCATGTCCTACTTGCCAGATATTGTTTTAATTTTAATGGAGCCCAGCGTATGCAAATCTGCAGCTCGCATAAAGCAAAGGGAAAGGGTCAGTTACAAAAACAGACAAGGAGCACCAAAGGGTACAGTTTATTAATGACTCACCTTTCCTGTTGTTTTCATCCATCATCCTGAGGAAGGTAGAGAGAAGCAGCTAAGGAAAAAGAAATGCTCCCCTTCATTTCAAGCAACAGATACAATAAGGGAAGAATGAAGGCTTTTCGTTGATTCGGATGATAATTGTTTGTATTTAACATAATTATGGGCAGTTAGGTGGTGTGGTGGATAGAGTGCCAGGCCTGGAGTCAGGAAGATTCATCTTCATGAGTTCAAATCCAGCCTTGAACAGTTATTAACTATGTAACCCTCAGCAAGTCCCTGAACCCTGTTTGCCTCAGTTTCCTGATCTGTAAAATGAGCTGGAGAAGAAAATGGCAAGCTAATCCAGTATCTTTGCCAAGAAGACCCCAAATGTGGGTCACGAAATGCCTGAAATGAGTGAAAATGACTAAACAACAACAAAATTTAATATAATTGTTACTGCTTGAGTCAGAGAACCACGGTTCAAATTCTGCTTCTAATAATTACTGCTTTTCTGAATTTGGGCAAGATATCTAACTTCTCTGGGCCTCTGTTTCCTCATCTTTAAAATGAAAGGGTTGGACTAGATGGCCTCTGTGGTCTCTTCTGATCCTATCGTCCTATTTTATCTAGAGAGATTATGACTGTACCATTTCTGTCTTATGCTAATGTAATAGATTCCTTGAACATCAGTAGACAGGCCAATATTTGATGCCTTTTCTTCTAATATGTTTAATTTCAAAACATTTGTAACTGATAAACATAGCGCATGTTAGTCATTAGAGCCCCCAATTAGGCGGGCAGTAAAAAGTAATCTGAGAGGGGTAGCTACTGATATTATTGAAACTGTGCCTAAGCCATATGGCTCCCAAGCTTGGACATAATGCATCAGGAAAAACCCGCCCCCACTTCTGCCCAAGAGACTGTCTTGTGGCATCATTAGCTGATCAAATATGCCTTTCCCCTGCCCTTTCCAACATTTCATTCCCTGGCCTCTAGTGGGATTCTCTTAAGGAGGGGTGGATAAGGAAACACACATGGTACATGGAGACAAACACACTAACCTAAGCTCAACCAAAACCAGTCACATTTTTGGCCATTTTGTCCCCAGGAACAGCATTTCTTCCTTCTAGAAGCCCCCTTCATGTGCTGTTTCCCCTCTCACAGAATCTAGAAATGGTGAAATCTGGCCCAAGGAGGATGGGCACAGTATCCTCACTGTGATTCAGAGGAATATTTGTTCCTGGAGCACTAGAAGATGGACCCAGGATGGAGAATGCATGTTAGAGCTGGAAGGATCTTTAGAACTTAGAACATAGAATGTCAGAGCTGGAAGGATCCTTAGAACTTAGAACATAGAATGTCAGAGCTGGAAGGATCCTTAGAACAAAGGGCACAGGAAGTCAGAATTAGAAGGGACCCCAGAGATCATCTCGACCACCTCCTTATTTTACAGATGAGGAAACTGAGGGCCCAGATTTCAGAAGTTACTTTGCACACATTGGGGCAGGGTGGGCACCAAGAACTGAATCCTCTCCCCGTAACTATTTCTTCCATATCATGTTGTCTACGCACAATCTCACAGTAGTTATTAAGTGTGAGAGTTGTCCTTCAGGCAAGGAGAGTGAAAGTTCTACTTTTTGCATGAGTTGTAACTCATAAAGTATGTTTTGTTTTGTTTAGACACAGACACAGACGCATACATAACAGCAGCAACACAACAAATTAAAAAACATCCCCTCCTCAAAAATAATTTCCGTAAATGTTTGTTTATTCCCTTCCCCAGGGAACCACGTCCCTTCTTGCTAGATATTGTTTTGATTTAGATGGAACGAGCGTGTGCAAATCTGCAGCTTACATGCAGCAGAAGGGAAGGTTCAGTTACAGACACAGACAAGGAGGACCAAAGGGCAGTGTTTAGTAAAGACTCATCCTTCCTATTGTTTTCATCCAACCTTCTGAAGAAGGTAGAGAGAAAGAGCGAAGGAAAGAAATCTTCCCCTTCATTTCAAGCAACAGATACAATAAGGGCAGAATGAAGGCTTTTCACGGATTTGGATAATATTTGTTTGTACTTAATATAATTGTTTCAGGGAAGCTAAGTGGTACAATGGATAGAGTGTCTGGCCTGAAACCATAAAGACTCATCTTCCTGAGTTCAAATCTGGCCTCAGATGTTTACTAGCTTTGTGACCCGGGGCAAGTCACTTGACCCTGTTTGCCTCAGTTTCCTCATTTGTAAAATGAGTTGGAGAAGGAAATGGTAAACCACTCCAGTATCTTTGCCAAGAAAACCCTACATGGAGTCACGGAGAATCTGAAATGACTGAAAATGACTAAACAAAAACAGCAACAACAATTGTTTTAAAGAGTCCTTTGACTTAAGAGTCAGAAGACATGGGTCAAAGGCCCAGTCATGTCTCTTATTAGTGTGACCTGGGGCAAGTCACTTCTTCCTGAGTCTAGGCCAGCTAAGTGGCAAGGTGAGCAGAGCACTTTACTTGGCTAGAGTCAGGAAGATCTGAGTTCAAATCCTGCCTCAGGCAGGATTACTAGCAGTGTGACTCTTGGCAAGTCACAACCTCTGTTTGCCTCAGTTTTCTCACCTATAAAATGGGAATGATACGCTACCTCCCTGTATGAGAATCAAATGAGATACTTGCCACAGTGCCTGGGACATAGTAGGATAATAAATGCTTGTTTCCTTCCTTCCTCTATAAAAGGAGACTACTGGCAGTATGGAGCCATGGAATTGAAGTTGTAGGTTCTGCAATGGAATCTCAGCCTGGTAGCTCATTGCTCTTGTAATCTTAGGCTAGGGCTGCATAGGATGCATCCTCTATCCTACCCTGGGTCATAAAACAATGGGCAAAATTCATGAATATTTTTGAGTAGAAGCTCCACACAAATGACCTCCTTTCAAAAAATGAAAATAAGGTTCAAATGATTTAGCAGACACAAGACATGCAGTGAATTTGCTGCAAATGACGGTGCATACTGTGAAATTCTTATTTAATACAGTATGTACAAATCAGATCTCACAAATTTGAGTCTGCTTGAATCTCAGTGTTATAGGGAGACAAACTCCTCCACCATTACCTTGAGGTGGTGGAAGTTCTGTGACAATGAGTTGTTTTCATCCTTCATGCTGCATTTAAATTTGAGGTTATACAATCTTTGAGTGAATTTGCATACTAAAATATCTGTTTTATTTCTCAACATCATTAATTTTGGTAAATTCAATATAATATGCTGGTTCCCCTCCCCAAAAATGCAACTTTAAAAAATTGAACTAACTTAAGAATAGCTATAGATAATTATTTGAAATCTCCAATATTTAAATTTAAAAGTAATCATCTTACGTTTTTGTCTCTAATTTTTCAAAGTGAAATGATCTCTCTTCTTCCCCCCCACTTAATAGTATTTTATTTTTTCTAATTTCATGTAAAGATAGTTTTCAACATTTTTATAAGATTTTGAATTGCAAATTTTTTCTACTTCCTTCCCTTCACTCCTCCCCAAGATGGCACGCAATCTGATATAGGCTATACATGTATCATCATATTAAATGTATTTCTATATTATTCATGCTGTGAAAGAAGAATAATAACAAAAGGGAAAAAACATGAGAAAGAAAAAACAAAAAAGGGGAAATAGTATGCTTCATTTGACATTCAGTCTCCATAGTTCTTTCTCTGCATGTGGATAGCATTTTCCACTAAGAGTCTTTTGTAATTGTCTTAGATCCTTGCATTGCTGAGAAGAGCTAAGTCTATCAAAGTTGGTCATGGTACAATGTTGTTGTTACTGTGTACAATGTTCTCCTGGTTCTGCTCACTTTCTCAGCATCAGTTAATGCAAGTCTTTCCAGGTTTTTCTGAAATCCACCTGCTCATCATTTCTTATGGCACAATAGTAATAATGTCTCTTCTTGATGGATAGATAACCAGTTTGAAGAAAAAGCCCACTACAGCAGCTGAAACTAAGGCAAAGGCCTATAAGATCTATGCTAACACAAATAAATAAGACAGAGCTATTCCCTAATGGAGAAATAGTCAAAGGATGTCAACAAACATTTCTCAAAAGAAGAATAGAAACTATTAACCATATGAAAGTTTGCTCCAAATCACTAATAATAATGAGATATGCAAACCAGAACAGCTCTGAGATTTCACTTAACATTCAGAATTGGCAAAGATAACAGAAGATAAACAATGTTGGAGGGATTTGGAAAGAAAGACACACTGATGCAATGTTGGCAAAGTCATGAATTGATTCAAAAATTCTGGAAAACATTTTGAATTAAGTTTTGAAAGTGACTAAAATGTCCATTCCCTTGGATCCAGATTCCACAGCTAGAAATATACCCCAAGAAGATAAAATCCAGCTTTTAAAGTTGTTTTAAACATAATCAACAGATTAAACGAAAGCAGGCATGAAAGGAAAAAAGCTCTTTGCAAAATTGTTTAGCGTTATAGAGGTAAAGCATAAGACACCTCTATATTGTGAAATGTGTCAATTTTATTACAATAAAGTACTTTGAAGGTTGTTTCAGCTAAAAGGAAAAAGATGTCTTTTTATTGATGATGATGACAATGAAGCAGATTCTTTTTGTAACAAAAATTTTCTCCTTAAACACGTATTTAAGGGACATTAAAGAAAACAACAAAAAAAGAAACTGAGTACTATAAGTAAACCAGCACAAGGTGCCCAAATTTGTATTCGCACCTAGAAAGATAGCATCTGCATTTATGAGAGGGAATGGATAATAAATTTATAAAACAATATTCTATAATTTCCTAACTTAAAACATGCCTTCCCTGCAAATTAAATAGAAGAAAGCAAAGGTGCTCTTTTTCATCCTTGACAAGTCTACAGAAGCTTAATTTGAAGAGTTATATATTTTTAAATATGAATAAATAAGGAATTCATTTGTCATAGACAAATATGATACATTGGGTCTAATAGTTAATACATTGGGTCTAATGTTAACTATTGGTCTATAAAACCAATAGCATATATTATTTGCCAGGCACGGTGCTAAGCACTTTACAATTATTATCTCATTTCATACTCACAACACTGGGAGGTAGGTACTGTTATTATCTCCATTTTACAGATGAGGAAACTGAGACAGAAGTTAAGTGATTTGCCCAAGGTCACACAGCTAGTAAGTGTCTGAGACTGGATTTGAACCTCAGGTTTGCCTGACTCTAGGCCCAGAGAGCTACCCACTGTACCACCTACTGCCCTAGGGTGAATGATCAAGCAATAGATAATTAGCAAGTTACAGAAGAATTTTATTGATTTACTTTCAAAAAATTCCTTAAAAAAAAAACTAGGATGGTAAATATTGGTGTTATAAATCACCCCCTTGTAAGGGGTTACAGAGTTTAGAAATTAACTTTTCCCTCCCTGCTGCTGATATTGACTCCCTTTGGGCTCTGGGCTAGGACCTAGGAAGAACTGAGTTCAAATCTGGGTCTCAGACGTGTGACCTTGGGCAAGTCACATAACCTCAGTTTCCTCAACTGAAAAATGGAATGATAACAGTATCTATCTCCTAGGGTTTTGTGAAGATCAAATGAAATATTATATGTAATGTGTTTAGTACAGTGCCTGAAACATGGTAGGCACTAGGTACACATATTCCCTTTCCTTTTTATCTGCATTATTAGTATTCTCTCAACTTTTTCTTAAGTCTAGACAATCAAAAAACAATAAATGGAGCTCCAATTTGTAGTGTTAGCCGATTTCCAAGATACAAATGCTCACACTGAAAGTTTAACAACCAGCTCTCTGGAACCAGGTCCAGCACACCAATGACTAAATCAATGTCTTTCTCTTTTTCTTTTTTTTCATTTTGCAAGAACTAGTCACATTTTCCCCCTTTACTTGTGTAGTTAATTTTTTAACTCAATTCTAAGACTTTATATCTACCATTATTAAAATTTCAACTTAGAGGTATGTGGTATAGATATGAGAGTTCAGCACTTGGAGCCAGGGAGATCTGGGTTTGAATTCAACTCTAACTCTTACAACCCATGTGACCTTGGGCAGGTGACTTCATCTCTATTTGCTGTAAACAACTCCCTGGTATTTATTGGCTATATTAGGAAGAGGGGACAAAATTATGGGACCATCAAGTATTTGATGGGTCTTAACAGATTTGGTCCATCAGATTAACCGGTTGAGGTCTTCTTGTAGCCTGACTCTGTTATTTATTCATTCGGTCACTCAATGAAGATTAGTTAAGCACCTAGTATGTGCAGAACCCAATCCAAGGTAGTCTTAGTCAAATGCTAGATTAAAAATGCAGACAGTAAACATTAGGGAAGGGAGAGATTACTGTGAGCTGGTTTGGTGTCTTGAAGGAAGGAAGATTTAAACTGGGTATCGAAGGATGAGGTAGAAGATAGGTGGAAAGGGGAGGATTTTCCAAGCAGGGGAAATAGTTTGAGCATAGTTGTGGAAAAAGAAAGGTACATGGAATATTTGGAGGGCAGTGTGGAGACCAATTTTGTGAGATTAGGTTTGTGAGAGGCAGCAGTAGCAATGGAGCGTGTGTGGTTCATTAGTTATCTCATTTGATCCTTACAACTGCTCCTTAGGGGTAACTGTGAAGGTACTAATCATTCCTTTATTTTTTTTTTTTGACGGAGGAAACTGAGGCTGAGAGAGAGGAAAAGACTTGCCTAAGGTCACACAGCTAATATGATATGGAGCTCCCAACTATAACTTAGGTCTTCTATCTACTAATTCAGGATCCTTTCCCATGGCCAGAAAAAATATTCAATTGAATTTGTTCTTTCTGATGCATTATATCTGAGTATCTCTTGTCTGGCCATATCTACATGAGTAAGTGGGGTAGAAATCTGAGGCTTTGAAAACATCCTTGAACTCACCTAAGTCTGTCTGCTATCTTATGGGTCAACTAATCTGGCATACAAAAGACAGATCTTTTGTCCCAGTAACCGGCTCCAGCGTGCCACCCCACTAACTATCATTGGTTAGTTATATATAACCTGCTTCATGGTGTTGTGTTGCAGGAGTTTGCAACTGGATTTAAAGGCAGTTTTTATACAACACACACTCACACACATACCAAAAGAAAAACAGACAGACCAATAAATGCTTAAAGCAATAAACTTTTATGAGGTGCATTTTAACTCATTAGAGGAAAGACTTAAGAGCTAACACAAGAAACCTGGGATGAAGGCTTGGAGGAAGAGGCGGAGAAGGTAAGTTCATGGTAAAGGGATAATAAGACTTGGTCTTAGGCTCAGGATGGGGCTTTGGATGTGATCAACTTCAAGCCACATCAGGAGGAGGTAGGGATGTCAACCCTGGTCCCATAAGAATCTACCCTTGTCCTTGGCACAGTCAGACTGTGCCAAACCCTTCATCGTCGATGGGCAGGATACTTGCATCCTTTGTCACCTCCACACAAGGGCAGTTCCATGTTTTTTAAATTTCGTTTTTGCTTTTGCATCTCTAACATTGCAGGAAGAGAGCTATAGTGGTAGGAAGGTCTACCCTGTATAGGCACAGGGCAAGGACATTTTTCAGAATTTTTCAGAAAGGGCCAGAGAGAAGGGGTAGGTTTAGAATGTGGGCCTTTGAAGAAGCAAGTCTTAGGAATCTCAGGATGCAATCCTTCCCCCTACCGTAATGCCACCTCCTGCCCCCCCCCCGCAAAAAAAAACAAAAACAAAGGAAGTTTTCTCTATTATCACAACTCATTCACCTACCATGACTGTCTGCCGCTCTTACACACTGAACTTTGAACTCACTTAACTTCCCTCTATGTTACATTATCCCTAATGGAAAAACCGGGGACAAATCCTGTTGTACTTTCTATGTAATTTAACTACACACAGAAACAGTCTTCCAGACATTTGGCTGGGTTGATTTATGAGCGGAACTAAGACTCACCCGATACAGTATTTTCAAAGTGGGGGTTTCGCTCTTACCCAAAGGTCTCTTGCTGAATGGAATGTTGGCTGGTTCACCCCCATGGGGGGCTGCTCGTTACCTTTGAATGTTCTCTAGAAAAGTTCTGACTTACAAATTAGGATCTGGACCATTGGCAAGAAGTCCATTAAACTCACTGGGTGTGCTATGAATTTTTCCCCACAGTGGAAACAATTCTTTCTATCACCTCCAAACCACGTGTGCAGCAACACAGATTTATGGTGAGAAGACACTTTTCTTCCTATAAAGTTGCTTGGGACCTTTCCCCCACATTTGAGGAGCTACATGTGATTGAATAGGATATAAGCAGAAACTTGCCTGTGAAAAGGTCTCCTTGGGTTCTTTTTAAAGTGGGAGCATTGTGAAAAAGTAAGGGTGGTACAGTGGAAAGGGCTCTCTCTGGCTTTGGAATTGGGGCACCTGACGTCAAATACCACCTCGCTCTGTTCTTTACAATTTATGTGACCTTGTGCCTCAATTTTCTCATCTGTAAAATGAAGGGATTGGACTAGATGACTTCCAAACTCCAAATCCTGTGATTAGGATTTGGTCTTAACAACCTTAAGCATCATCACTCAAGTAGATCATTAATATGCTACTAAGAAATACTGAAATTTTTATAGGGAGCCAAATGGCACAGTAGATTGTTGGATTTAGGGTTAGAAAGACCTCAGTCAGTCGATATCCTGCCTCAGACACATACTAGCTCTGTGACCTTGAGTGAGTCATTTTCTCTCTCTCAGACTCAATTTCCTCATCTGTAAAATGGGGGTAATAATATCATCTATTTCCCAAGGTTGTTGTGAGGATCAAATGAGATAACATATGCACAGGGCTTAGTAAACCTTAAAATGCTATATAATTGCTGACTATTCCCCTCCTGCCTCTTCTAAGAGGGCATGGAGAATAGAAAATTCTCCTCTCTCTGAATTTAATTCAATTCAATTTTAAATATATTTATTAAGTCATCAGTCTTTACACAGTCATGTAATATGGTCTAGAGGATATGCAAAGTTTAGATAATACAGGGTTGCTATCCTAATGGAGCTTCTTTCTAGTTGAGGTGGGGTGGTGGTAGTGGTATCACACATATATAAATAACCATAAATAATATACGACAAGTACATCTTGTTGTTATTCAGTCATTCCAGTTGTGTCTGACTCTTTGTGACCCCATTTAGGGTTATACTGAAGTGATTTGCCATTTCTTTTTCCAGTTCATTTTGCAGATGAGGAAACTGAGGCAAACAGGGCTAAGTGACTTGCCCAAGGTCACACAACTAGGAAGTGTCTAGTCAGGAGTAGGGTGGGTATCACACTTATATAAATAATCATAAAATAATACACAATAAGTGCATCAGAAAGGTCTAAATCCAAGAGCTATTGGATCTAGTGCTGGAATGAGCCTTGGAATTCCTCAAATTCCACGCTGTATAATTTTATAGAAAAGGAGAAGTGATTTGCTGAACATCACTCAGGTAATCACAGGAACAGGTATTCAAACACAGGTCCTAAGACTGCAGATTTAGCACTTTCACCTTATATCACAACTGTATAATGTGAGATCTCTCCTGTTTTCTCCAAAAAAAAAAAAAAGGTTCAAAGATTTCTTGCAAAGAAGGCTCTGGCTTGCTAAGTAAGTAGTCATGTGACCCCCAAGGTGCTTGGCATGCTCTTCCTTCTCCTCTCCCCTCCCTGGCTTCCTTCAAGTCTCTGCCTTTCCTCGTCCCCCTTTATGACGGTGCCATCCAGCTCTACTTTCTCCTGTACTGTCTGTCATGATTTTCCCCCTCTTTAGACTGTAAGCTCCTAGAGAACAAGGACTGTCTTTTGTTCTCCGTATCTTTAGCACTTAGCACTATATCTGGCATATAATAGGTGTTTGTTATTGTTCATTCATTTCAGTTGTATATGACTACTCCATTTGGGGTTTTCTTGGCAAAGCTATTAGAGTGGTTTGCCATTTCCTTCTGCAGTTCATGTTCCAGGTGAGGAAACTGAGGCAAACAGAGTGGAGCCCAGGGTCACACAGCTACTGTCTGAGGCTGGATGTGAACTCATGAAAATGAGTCTTCCTGGTTTCGGGCCCAGCACTCTACTGCACCACCTAGCTGCACGTTAACATTTTGTTTTTGTTGTTAGTCCTTTGATTTTGAAGACCAGTGATATCATGGGATGATGTCTTGACTTGTGTATGAATTGGGTTTCAATGAGGAAGACTTGTACAAAGTCATCAGCCTTGGATAAGAACAATTTGTTTCAATAGGCTGCTATAAGAGCAAAAGGCATCGATAAAGTTAATTTTATTTTATAAATAAGTAAATGAATGAAAGAAAAGGACTATTTGAAGAGCTGTCACATGGAAAAGAGAATTCGGCTTGCTTTGCTTGACCCCAGAAGACAGAAATAGGAGCAAAGGGGAAAAATAAAATTAGGTTTGATTAAAGTTTGATTCATTGAGTCCCAAATTAACAATTAGAGCTATCTGGAAGTGGAAGAACCTGCCTAGGTAAGTAGAAAGTTCTTCCTCACTGTGGTGAAGGCTAGATGACCACATTTGGGGCATATTCTATGGGACTCTTGCTCAGGTATGAGGAGGGCTAGATGGTCACTGGGGTCCCTCACAATTCTGAGGTCCTGGGATTCCGTGCATCAGTCCTCTGTATTTTGTTGATTCATAGAGAGATAACATGGGATAAAAAGAACTGAAAATTGAGCTTAAAACTTGAATTTGGGTCTTGGCTTTTGCCATTAGTTAGGTGTGTGGCCTTGGGTGAGGACTTCATCTCTCCTTTGCCTCTCCTGTGAAATAATGGTGCTGGATCCAGTGGCTTCCAAAGACTGTAAGTGTATAATAGATTTTCAAGTCACTCTTCTTATAAGGTACACAGAGAAAGTACTTCACCCATAGAATATTCTAACACTTGTGATGTAATAAAGCGGATAGGTGCCAAATTTCCCCACTTTACAGATCAGGCAACGGAGACACAGTTATTAGGTGGCTTGGGCTATGACCAGGAGTTCTCCTGTCTTTCTACCTGACAAAGGAGTCATTACAAAATACTTAATAGCTTGGGCTGTGACATTGAACAATGGTTTTTAAAGATTCTTAAGAATGAGCATTTACAGAATGAGTGAATTAAATCACTTGAATGCTACACTGTATTTTAATTTCTACTTACAATTTCTCTGTTTGGTGAGAGGGAACTGGGCTGCATTAGGGATAATGGCCTCTTCAGAACAGTGTTTCTCTTTATTGTTTACCTAGATACAGGGGTAGGGGTGACTGCAGTCAAAGGGCCACCCTTGAGGACCTAGTGGGCCTCATGTGACCTGGAGGCTGCAGGTTCCCCATCCCTGGTCTAGAATCATCATCCCCTGTCCAAATCCTCCCTGACCTCCTCATGCTCTCATTTGAATAAGATAATTTATGTTTCAAAATGAAAATGCCCTTCTACTGTCTCATTGGGTTCTGGAAAAAAAAATGTATTCTTTTCTTCCTCCTTGTTGCTTCTATTTGGGAATGCGTAGTGATTGTAAAACTAAAATTGACAGGATTAAAAAAAGGGAAAAGAGAGACTGGACTTCCTTTGTTTCCTTTGGCCTCAATTCCATGAAAGTGTAAACTTTTCTGCAGATTTGAAATTCAGTCCTTTCCAAAGAGATTGGCTCATTCCTGTTAGTTAACTTGTCAAGAGAGGAATTTGGGGGATCTCAAAAGACAAATCATTCCAAATTGTGGGAAGCATTGAGATCAAAATCTCCCATCTACTAGGAACATTTGGAAACTTTTATTGCCTTGGGATGGAGGGTGTTTGAACATTCCAACAGTAATTGTAGGAGTGCATTGTGCTGTCCAAGAACAAATATGGTTTATAGGAGCATGACACGTTCTCTTCAGGCAGTATCTCATAGATACTCATAGAGCTGGAAGGTTCCTTAGAGATCATCTTGTACAACCTCTTTATTGGATAGAAGAGGAAAGTAAGATCCAGAGAGGGGAAGTAATTTACCTAAAGCTGCATGGTTAGTTATTGGCAGAGACAGAACTTTACTTTGCGTTTCCTGAGTCTCAGTGTAATTGTCTTGGCATCTGACTCTCCATCTGGGTAGGAAGAATGGTATGGGTGACTGCATGTGATTGAACACACTCTAATAAGCAGGCTGACCCTGCCTCTAGGAGGCCAGTGATGGGCAGAATTTTTAGGGAACTGGGTGTTGCTATTTCTATAGCTCTCTCCAGGAAAGTAGAATTAAAGGTCAATCCAGAAGGCGAGGGGTATGGGAGTGTGGGATGGGTGTGGGTTAAATAAGTCAAAGGAGTCAACAAGGAACTTGGGTAGGGATTTAAATCTGGAATTAAATCCCTAAGCAAAGATTTCTGGCAGGGCCCCTTATCCTCTGGTTCATTTGTATAATAGATTTCATTGAGGGCAGGGAGGTGTCCCTTTGATTCAGAGCTGTAACTAGCAGTCCTGGTACCCAGGGCAGCCTTCCAAAGAAACAGATGTGCATTCACCTTGTAGGACAAATTCCACTGAAGAGAGGGTGAGCAGACTTCTGACTTCAGGATGCAAGAACCTGTCTTTCCCTGGAACAGTGATCCTCTTGGGCAGGTACCCTAGGACATTGCTAAGGTTATTGGAGGTTACCTGGGGAGTGGAAGCCACCAACTTTCTATTTTCACTAAGGTTTCTTGCTAACCAGGTACCAAACTCCCCTGGTTGTTTCTACCTCCCAAAGGAGTCCAAGTGATGATGGCACTTTCTAAATTTCAATACATTATAATAAAGCCGCAATCATCCTGCCCTAGTCACACATCTGCTTCCATGTGCCCCCGTGCAATGCTGGGTATTGTTTGGCCATAGTATGCCTATAGGCACAACTTAAGGTATGCACACAAACATACAGAGATATAGTACACACATATGTGCATATGTATGTGTATACACACATATAAATGACTTAGTGGGGATGAATTTCTGACTTCAAGTATTTAAAGAGTTTCAATTTAGGGGGATGGTATTTCCAGAAATAACTGTGATGAAATACAAAAATAGAACTTATTGGGGTATCTAAGTGGCACAGTGAATAGAGCACCGGCCTTGGAGTCAGGAGGACCTGAGTTCAAATCTGACCTCAGACACTTGACACACTTACTAGCTGTGTGACCTTGGGCAAGTAACTTAACCCCAATTGCCTTGCCTTCCTCCCTCCAAAAAAAATAGAATTTATTTTATAAATTAATAAGTGAATGAATGTAAAGGAAAGGAATGAAAAAATGTTATTTGAAGGGCTGTCACAAGGAAGAAAGATTAGGTTTGTTCTGCTTGGTCCATCTATTTGATAAATAGGAAAGACAGTGTGGTTTAGTGTATTGAGGATGAACCTTGGGGTCAAGAGGACTTGCGTTCAAGTGTGGTCTCTGACAAATATTGCTCATGTGAACCTGGGCAAACCCCTTGACTGCTCAGGGCTCCAGAAGATTCTTTCAGTCTATAAGTTACAGAGAGCGTGATGATGTGCATTGGTAGCAGAGGTTTCCTCACCTGGGAGTCCCCTACACTGAAGAATTCGGAGATCTGAATGTGTCTGTCTGTGTGTGTTTGTGTCCAATATGGGGCAGTGCATTCCTTTATGGGACCCTAGATTTCCATCAGCTTGATTGATCCAAGGGCTTCTTTTTTTTATTTAATTCTTTAATTTATTAATTTGTTTGTTTCCTTTTAGTTTACAGGATTCAATTCCACAATTCCTTGAATTTCACATTTTGTCCCCCTCCCTCCCCTCCCCCCCACCATGGCATCTTATAATCAAGTATAGGATCTGTAAATACTTTCACATTATACAATGGTCAGGTTATAAGGATGGATTGTACCAGCTGGAATGAAAAATGGTAAAGAGGACATAAAATCAAATAAGAGAATGAAAAAGATCAGGTATTTTGCTTACACCTGGATATAAATTTAGTTCTTTCTAGTTCTTTCTCTGGATGCACGTTTTTCTCTCCATCATGCATCTTTTGGGATTGACTTATATCCCTGCATTGTTGAGAAGAGTCCAGTCTATCAAAGTTGGTCATCACACATACGTTGTGTCTGTAATTGTGTACAAATTCCTCCTGGTTCTACTCTTCTCACTCAGCATCAGTTCTTTTAAGCCTCTCCAGGTAAATATGAAGACTGCCTGCTCCCCGTTTCTTATAGCGCAATAATATTCCATAACATGCATATACCACAACTTGTTCAGCCATTCCCCAATTGATGGACACCCCCTTAATTTCCAATTCTTTGCCACAACAAAAAGAGCTGCTATAAACATTTTTGTACATATGGGTCTTTCTCCCATTTCTATGATCTCTTTGGGATATAACCCTAGGAGTGGTATTGCTGGATCAAAGGGTATGAAAGTATTTATAGCCCTTTGGGCATAATTCCAGATTGCTCTCCAGAAAGGCTGGATCAGTTCACAACTCCACCAACAATGCATTAGTGTTCCAGTTTGCCCACATCCTCTCCAGCATTTGTCATTTTCCTGTTTTGTCATCTTAGCCAATCTGACTGGTGAGATGTGGTACCTCAGAGTTGTTTTGATTTGCATTTCTCTAATCAATAGTGAATTAGAGCATTTCTTCATGTGCTTATAGATAGCTTTAATTTCTTTCTCTGAAAACTGCCTGTTCATATCCTTTGACCATTTATCAATTGGGGAATGACTTGTATTCTTATAAATTTGACTCAGTTCTCTGTATATTTTAGAGATGAGTCCTTTGTCAGAGACATAGGTTGTAAAGATTCTTTCCCAATTTCCCACCTCCCTCTTAATCTTGGTTACATTGGCTTTATTTGTACAGAAACTTTTCAATTTCATGTAGTCAAAATTATCCATTTTACATTTTATAATGTTCTCTAATTCCTGTTTCGTCATAAAGTCATTCCCTCTCCACAAGTCTGATAGGTAAACTATTCCTTATTTTAGCAGACTGCTTACAGTATCAACCTTTATACCTAGATCATGAACCCATTTAGACTTGATTTTGGTATATGGTGTTAGATAATGGTCTATGTCCAGTTTCTGCCATACTATATTCCAGTGTTCCCAGGAGTTTTTGTCAAATAGTGAGTTCTTATCCCAAAAACCAGGGTCTGGGGGTTTATCAAACAATACATTACTGTAGTCATTGACTTCTGAATCTTGTGTGCCTAATCTATTCCATTGATCCACTCCTCTATTCCTAAGCCAGTACCAAGTAGTTTTGATGACTGATGCTTTATAGTACAGATTGAAATCTGGTAAAGCTAGTCCACCTTCCTGTAATGGGAATGCAAATTTGGAAGATCTTCCCTGCCCCTAGGCTAAAGTGCACCTGAAGCCTGGGGTGGGAGGCTTGTTTTTCAGTAGATACTTTTTGATTGGCCACTGGGTCAATAAGGTTGTTACATCCTCTGAGCCAGGAGAAGGCTATATAAGCCCTGATGTGAGGTTTTGTTTTGGGGGCTCACTTTGAGAAGTGTTCTGTGATTTGATCTGCATTCTGGGAAGCCGTTGTCCAGAGCCCCCCCGGCTTTGAAAAACCCAGATGTGGAAACCCAGATGTTGACTGGGTATGGATGTAATGGTTGGACAGTTTGGAAAACTGTCTACTTGATCTGTTAATGTCTTGATAATTCTGTCTGTATATTTTGAAGTTCGGGGTGCTGACCTTTTCCCCCTGAACAAGGTAAACGATATATGTCTGACTGATTAAAGTAAGCTTGTTAACCCATTCTGAGTTGCTTTCCTTTAACAAAGCAGATCCAAGAACCTGTGGTAGCAGCAAACCCTGAGGGCCCTTGCAAGGGTGCTTGCTGCTATACTTCCCTAGCATTTTTTTTTCATTAATTCCCTTGATATTCTGGACCGTTTATTCTTCCAGATGAATTTTGTTACTATTTTTTCTAACTCTATAAAGTAGTTTTTTGGTAAATTAATTGGTATGGCACTAAATATATAATTTAATTTAGGTAAAATTGTCATTTTTATTATATTAGCTCGACCCAGCCATGAGCAATTGATATTTTTCCAATTAGTTAGATATGACTTTATTTGTGTGAAAAGTGTTTTGTAGTTATGATCATACAGGTCCTGGGTTTGTTTTGGCAGGTAGATTCCCAAATATTTTATAATGTCTACAGTAACTTTAAATGGGATTTCTCTTTCTACTTCTTGCTGTTGAGTTTCATTGGAAATATATAGGAATGCCGAGGATATATGTGGGTTTATTTTATATCCTGCAACTTTGCCAAATTTATTTATTGTCTCAAGCAGTTTTTTACTTGATTCTCTAGGATTCTCCAAGTATATCTTCATATCATCTGCGAAGAGTGACAGCTTGGTCTCTTCTTTGCCTAACTTGATTCCTTTGATTTCTTTTTCTTCTCTAATTGCTACTGCTAACATTTCTAGTACCAGATTGAATAAGAGGGGTGATAGTGGACACCCTTGTTTCACCCCTGATCTTATGGGAAATGCTTCCAGCTTCTCCCCATTGCATATAATACTTGCTGATGGCTTTAAATAGATGCTACCTATTATTTTAAGGAAGGCTCCATTTATTCCTATACTTTCTAATGTTTTTAATAGGAATGGATGTTGTATTTTGTCAAAAGCCTTTACTGCATCTATTGAGATGATCATGTGGTTTCTGCTAGTTTTATTGTTGATATGCTCAATTATACTGATGGTTTTCCAAATATTAAACCATCCTTGCATTCCTGGAATAAATCCTACCTGATCAAAGTGTATTATTCTTGAGATAAGTTGCTGTAGTCTTTTGGCTAGTGTTTTATTTAGAATTTTTGCATCTATATTCATGAGGGAGATTGGTCTATAATTTTCTTTCTCTGTTTTATCTCTTCCTGATTTAGGTATCAGTACTATATTTGTGTCATAAAAAGAATTTCGTAGGACTCCTTCTTCACTAATTTTCCCAAATAATTTGTAGAGTATTAGAATCAATTGTTCTTTAAATGTTTGATAGAATTCACTAGTGAATCCATCTGGCCCTGGAGATTTTTTCCTAGGGAGGTGACTGATGGCTTATTCAATTTCTTTTTCTGAGATGGGATTATTTAAGTAATTTACTTCCTCTTCAGTTAATCTGGGCAACTTGTATGTTTCTAAATATTCATCCATTTCCCTAAGATTGTCAAATTTATGTGCATACAATTGGGAAAAATAATTCCTAATTATTGTTTTGATTTCCTCTTCATTGGAGGTAGATTCACCCTTTTCATTTTTGATACTCATAATTTGGTTTTCTTCTTTCTTTCTTTTTTATCATATTGACTAAGGGTCTATCAATTTTGTTGTTTTTTTCATAAAACCAGCTCTTGGTTTTATTTATTAGTTCAATAGTTTTCTTAATTTCGATTTTATTAATCTCTCCTTTAGTCTTCAATATTTCTAGTTTAGTATTTAATTGGGGATTTTGAATTTGTTCTTTTTCTAGGTTTTTTAATTGCATGCCCAATTCATTGAGCTCCCTTTTCTCTAATTTAATCACGTATGCACTCCGGGATATAAAACTTCCCCTAAGAACTGCCTTTAATGCATCCCACAGATTTTGGTATGTTGTCTCATTATTATCATTCTCTTGAATGAAATTACTGATTGTTTTTATAATTTCTTGTTTGACCCACTCATTCTTTAGGATCAAATTGCTTAGTTTCCAGTTAGTTTTTAGTCTGTCTTTCCCTGGCCCTTTATTGCATATAATTTTTATTGCATCATGATCTGAGAACGATGCATTTAATATTTCTGCCTTACTGCATAGAATTGTGAGGTTTTTATGCCCTAGAACATGGTCAATTTTTGAATATGTGCCATGAACCACTGAGAAGAAAGTATATTCCTTTTTATCCCCATTCAGTTTTCTCCAGAGATCTATCATATCTATCCTCTCTAAAATCCTGTTCACCTCCTTAACTTCTTTCTTGTTTATTTTGAGGTTGGATTTATCAAGTTCAGATAGGGGGATATTAAGGTCTCCCACTAGTATAGTTTTGCTATCTATTTCTTCCTCTAATTCCTTTACCTTCACCTCTAGGAATTTGGATGCTACACCACTTGGTGCATATATGTTAAGTAGTGATATTGCTTCATTCTCGATGGTGCCTTTTAACAGGATATAGTTTCCTTCCTTATCTCTTTTAATTAGGTCAATTTTTGCATTTGCTTTATCTGAGATAAGGATTGCTACCCCTGCTTTTTTTACTTTAGCTGAGGCATGATATATTTTACTCCAACCTTTTACCTTTACCTTGTGTGTATCCCTCTGTTTCAAATGTGTTTCTTGTAAACAGCATATTGTAGGATTATGATTTCTAATCCATTCTGCTATCCGTCTCCGTTTAATAGGAGAGTTCATTCCATTCACATTTACAGTTATGATTGTTATCTGTTTCTTTCCCCTCATCCTATTCCTGCCCCGGTTAATGTTCGTATTTTCCCTCCCTTCTCCCTTCCCCCCCCTTAATAGTTTTCCTTTTGACCACCGCCTCCCTCAGTGTTCACTTTTTGGCCCCCCTCCCTTTTCCTCCCTTTTTCCCCTTACTACTTCCCTCCCTACAAACCACTCCCACCCCCCTTTTGTAACCCTTTCCCCCTCCTACTACCTGTAGGATATTGTTATACTTAATGAGGTATGCTATTTTTTCTTCGCATCAAGAATGACAGGAACAGATCTCATGCAAAGCTCCTCTCCCTCCCCTCTTTCCCTCTAAAATGATGTGTGTTCTCCTTGTTTACCTTTCTAAGTCACTGTTGCTTCTCGTAATTGGAGGTTGAATTTTCCATTGAGTTCTGGCTTTTTTATCAAGAAGGTCTGGAACTCTGTTATATAATTGAACAACCATCTCTTTGCCTGGAAGAAT
Source organism: Petaurus breviceps papuanus (assembly GCF_028583685.1). Classification (NCBI taxonomy): domain Eukaryota; kingdom Metazoa; phylum Chordata; class Mammalia; order Diprotodontia; family Petauridae; genus Petaurus; species Petaurus breviceps. Next base: position 648,103 of record NW_027187360.1, on the reverse strand, counting down.
ATGCTCAGTCTCGCTGGGTATGTGATCCTTGGTTGTAATCCGAGCTGTTTTGCCTTCCTGAAAATTTTATTCCGCTGCCTCTGATCTTTCAGTGTGGAGGCTGACAAATCCTGTGCAATCCTCACTGTGGACCCTCGATATTTGAATTGTTTCTTTTTGGCCACTTGAAGTATTTTCTCTTTTATCTGGTAGTTCTGGAGTTTGGCCACAACATTTCGAGGATTTTTCAGTTTGGGATCTCTTACAGCAGGTGTCCGGTGGATTCTGTCGATTTCTATTTTCCCCTCAGGTTCTAGTATCTCAGGGCAGTTTTCCTTAACGAGCTCTTGGAGAATGTTGTCCAGGCTCATTTTTTCATCATAATTTTCTGGTAGGCCTATGATTCTCAGATTATCTCTCCTGGATCTGTTTTTCAGGTCAGTTATTTTTTCTTTGAGGTATTTTACCTCTTTTTCTAATTTTTCATTTTTGTTGTTTTGCTTGGCTAATTCTTGGTTCCTCATAGAGTTATTTGTTTCCATTTGTTTAATTCTGGTTTTTAGCAAATCATTTTTCTTGGTTAATTTTTGAAGCTCCTTTTCCATATCATACACTTTTCTTTTTAGAGAGATGTTTTCCTCATTATAATGTTTTTCGAATTCTGCTATTTTCGTTTTGAGAGAATTATTCATTTTGTCTTCTATCTCTCTCATTTTGCTTTCAAAGTTCCTTTTGATCTCATCTAGGAGAGCCTTCTGTGCTTGGGATCCATTCCCTGTTGAAGTCTCAGCTGTGGGTGTGGAGTCCACATTGTCTCCCTCTGAGGTTGGTTCCTCCCTCTGAGGATAGTAGGACTCCAGAGTCTTTGTCTTTGAAGTCTGCTTTCTACCCATTTTGAGCCAGTGTCCTAGCCACGCCCTTCCTCTAGGATCCCAAGCCTTTACTGTAGAGGGTTTTGCCCTGGGGCAAGAGTTACTATATTTTCAGAGTCAGAGGGGGGGTTTGGAGCAAGTGGGGTTCACTCTGTCATCCTTGTCTTTGGAGGTCCTGAAAGGGGCTTTTTTTTTTTAAAAAAAGATTTCTGGGCTATGAAGTGGTAGCCCCAGGAGTGTTTGCTGTCCAGTATAGGGGCCCCTGTATTTGCTTCTTACCTTGCTCTTTCCAGTCCCAGCCCTTTGGTGATAGGCCTGGTAGTGGACCTTGTGGTTGGTGGGAAGACTTGCCCTCTGAGTTGATCAGGCCCCTTCCAGGCCTGCGTCCGCCAGCCGTGCCACGCCTTCCCGGCCTGCATCTGCCACGCCGCGCTGCCGCGCTGTCCCCGCCGGGCCTTCCCGGCATGTAACCCCAGGAACCTGAACTTATAAGGAAAATCATAGGTACCATATTGCAAACTGGGGAATGCATTAGACCTTGTGTTTTGTATTTTGGTTGTCTGGTATTGCTTTAGGAACTAAACCATTGGAATGGTGAGCAGAAAGAAATTAGGGGACAAGGAGGTGGCTCCATCAGTCAACAATAAAAACACTTGAAATATACACACATGCACTCACACTCATATCTTGCTTCAGACATTTGCTGCTTATAAGATCCTGAGCAAATCATAAAACCTTTCGGCCTCAGTTTCCTCATCTGTAGAATAGGGATAATAATAGTACCTATAGCTAAAGGTTGTTGTGAGGATCAAGTAAGGTTATACACACACACACATATAAAATGCTATATGAATGTTAGCTATTATTGTTTTATATGACCCTAGGAATCTGTATGTGTAAAGCTATACACTTAGAAACGTGTGTGTGTGTGTGTGTAGTTTGTATAAGTCTGGCGGCTAGTTGGCACAATGAATAGAGTGCCAGGCCTGGGGTCAGGAAGATTCATCTTCCTGGGTTCAAATCTGGTACCTCAGATACTCTCTGTGTGACCCTTATTCCCTTAATCCTGTTTGCCTTAGTTTCCTCATCTGTAACATGAGCTAGAGAAGGAAATGTCAAACTACTCCAGTATCTTTGCCAAGAAAACCCCAAATGGGGTCACAAAGAATCAGACATGACTGAACAACAACATACAAATAAATATACTGTATATATGTATATGAATACTGTGTTATTACATCTCTATATACAAATGCATTTCATTACTGTAAGAATCTGTGATTTTGGCAGCATGGGAAAAACCTTCCATCTACAGCACAGATCACAGCCCCACATACCCTAGTTGCTGTTTTCCATGATTCTTTTTTTTTTTTTTAAAACAATTGGGGCTAAGTAACTTGCTCAAGGTTACACGGACAGGTGTTTCTGGGTAGGTGCTAAGTGTCTGAGCCTGTATTCGATCCCAGGTCATCCCGACTCTGGGGCCGATGCTCTTACTCACTGAGCCACCTGGCCGCCCCTCCATGAATTCTTGATGCTGAATCATCACTCTGTAACTGATCTCCTTAGCAATAAGGGCATTCTCCCTGCCCTTTGCCTGACTGATCCTTAGTTAACAGACACCTACCTAGTCCATCCCTGGATCTGTACTTGAATGTTTTCTACCAAAGCTTATACCAAACTGGCAAAGACAACAACTTGGTTCCCTGTGTGCACATAGTCATTTGGAGGAACAGTGCCTAATGATACCACCCCATCTTGAGATTGCACTTGCCCTTTCATGACTTCAGATGGGTTCAGAATTTGGGAGCTTTCTCTCCCCAGCCTTTGCTCTCTCCACTAGCAGTGCCTTTTTAAGCCACCCTCCTTTCTTTAGAGTGGTTGGAACTGTTTGACTTTAGGGCAAATGGCATTAACCAAATACTATTTCATCATAAGATCAGAGATCTAGAGCTGGAAGGCCACCTATTTTCATTTCCCTCACTTTGCAAATGAGGAAACTGAGGCCCAGGGAACTAAGGGACCTGCTTAAAGACTTAATTAATACCTGCTTGAAGGTGACATGCGTATCATGCCACCAGGTCTTCTGACTCCAGACTCAGGGCTCTTTCCCCTCAACCATACTATGACAATAATCATGTTCCTTGTCCCCTGATCTTCTCCAGCATAAAAATCCCCATTTGCTTCAACTGATTCTCCTATGGCATAGACATAAGGCCTTTCATCATTCTGGTTGTCTTCATCTGGAAGTTCTCCAGTTTATTAATCTTTCTTAAACTGTGATGTCCATAACTGAACACAACACTGGAGATATGGCCTGGCAGGGGCAAAGTACATGTCTTATCAGCCCCCTATTCCCTGGAAGTTATGCTTCTCAACATGGCCTAAGATTGCATTAGCATTTGGGGATACTATATCCCACTGACCGTTACTGAGACTGCAGCCTCCTCAAGCCCCCAAATCTTTTTCAGGCAAACTACTATTCAACCTTTCATTCTCCATATTGTACCTGTAAATTTGATTTTTTTTGGTCTTTTTGGAGGGGGGAAAGCAGGGCAATTGGGGTTAAGTGACTTGCCCCAAAGTCTCACAGCTAGGAAGTGTTAAATGTCTGAGGCTGGATTTGAACTCAGGTCCTCCTGACTCCAGGGTCAGTGCTCTATTCACTGCACCAACTAGCTGCTCCCATTAAATTTGATTTTTTTGAACCCAAGTGCAATACTTTATATTTATCCTTTGGGTAGGCCCTTGACCAGCCAATAATTCTGTGTTCTTCAGAATCCAAATCTCCTTTCAGATGGAAATCTTTTCTTTTTCCCCATCCTTTCCTCACAACCTAGTTTCCTGTTTCCTTATTGATCTCTCAACATGGCATAATCTATCTTAATACCTTCCCCCCCCCCCAGAATTCCGAGGCATCCCTGATTTAGCTCCTACTGCTTACTATCAGCACATGTGAGGCCAGAAGATATAAGCCAATGACAGCATGGGTAGGTGCATGCAACATAGATCCAGGTAGTCATATTAACTACTTTCCAACTTGACAACTTTCCACAAAGACAAGCCACTGTTTGCCTGTTGTTTTTAAGATGAACTTTTCTTTCACCGTTAGGGCTTTCCCCCTTCTTACTAAGGCTTTTTCTGCCATGCAAAGGAGATTATTTTTAAAACCTGAGGTTCTAAAGGTATTGAAGCATACAGAATCTGGGCAAGCATTTTGTTTCCTCGGGCTACAGGAAGATTTCCCAGTCTCCCTACCTGGGCTAAATGTGTGGGTAAAAAAAAAAGGCAACAGGTTAGGGTTAATCTCTCTCCCTCTCTGCTGATAACAGAGGGACTCCTCAGCTCCCCACTTGGGAGGATCAGAGCTTATCTGTCCATCAGCAAGAACAATTAGTTTTAAGTAGAGAATACTTGGACTAAAACCAAAATGACTAGATGGACTTTTCCTCAAACAGATGTTTTCAGAGAGTTTTGCTTGAGAAGCTTTGGCTGAGGATGTTTAGTACAGCCGCTCCGAATTCAACTTTCTGGAGTTTTAAAAAATTGGCCACTTGTGGAAATGAATGTTGAAAACTAAAAATAAATTAACAAACTCTGGGAAAAAAAAGATAATTCAAAAAAAGAAAAATTGGCCAGCAGGACTGAGACTGCCTGTGGCATTGGGGGGTAGATAGTACTATTTGGGGAAAGCTAGGCCCCTATGAATAGACTCCTTTTCTTGCCTTCCTTATGTGGTGGTGAGGGAAATAACCAACCTTCAGTGGATTCCACAGTGTCCAGTATTTTGAGACACTTGGCATTCAAGTGTGTCTGTGAATTTGGATGGAGAAAAAAATTTTTTTTTAATTTTCACTATTCTCTAACTGCTAATTTACATTTTCTTCAATTATGGATGCAGGCAACAAATATTACTGTGAAAACAGGCCCACAGGTTTCACTGGACTGCCAAAGATTCCATGACACAAAAATGCTTAAGACCCCCCCCCTTCCCTCTCCCTCCCTGGCCCACTCTAATGACTGCCTGGAACCATCTTCTGTGTTGACCTAGGAGGGTGTGACCAATATCCTCTAAGAGTCTTGCATTCCCTACCACAGGTTGGTTGAGTTGTCATTAAGCTTTGGAGCCACCAGCCGGGTATAACAACCAATATGATCCATCACTGTTTCACTTGGTGCTGATCACCAGCTCAGTTAGCCAGGGAGGGAGAGGGAGAGGTACCTGTTCTTACATTTTTCTATGCCCCATTAATCTATTTAGGTACCCGTTGGTACAAGTTGCTGTTAGTCATGTTCAGCATTCAGAGAGTATGCTTTGAACTACTGTCTCTATCTCAGATTCTCATACCTAGATCTTGCATTTGATTAATGGGGTCATGAAGGTATAATATTGATCACGCAACAGTCAATCTTTTGTGACTAGTTCCTCCACATCTAGCTAGGCCAGTCCTTAGACATCTATTTTGGGACTTAATATTTTTTTTAGCTTGCTAAGACCCTGCAAATAATTTCTTATTTTAAATTATTTTTTTCTTCAATGAATGAAAATTTATTTTTTTTCTTCCTGCTTCCTTTCTTCCACCATTGAAAAAAGGAGGAAAGAAAGGGAAACAAAACTCTTGTAACAAATATGGATATTGGGATGGGGGGAGGGGAGAGATGGGGAGAAAATTTGGAACTCAAAATCTTGTGGAAATGAATGCTGAAAATTAAAAATAAATAAATAAATTCTGAAAAATAAAGATAAAAAAACCCAAATATGGATAGTAAAACAAAGCAAATTCTAGTACTGGGCATGTCTAAAAAAATTTATATCTCATTTTGTACCCTGAGACCATCTAGCAAGTAATTTCTTTTTTGTTGTGAAGATAATCTATTTTTATTTTATGTTTCTCAATTACATGTAAACAAAAATTTTAACGTTGGTTTTTTTAAATTTTGAGTTCAGATTGTCTCCTTCCTCTCTCTCCTCTCCCTGAGAAGGCAAACAACTTGATATAGTTATACATGTGCAGTCATGTAAAACATTTCCACATCACCCATGTTGCAAGAGAAAATGCAGACAAAAAACCTGAAGAAAGGTAAAGTTTAAAAAATATTCTTCAATCTGCAATCTGACTTCATCAATTCTTTCTCTGGAGGTGGATAGCATTTTTCATCATGAGTCCTTTGGAATTGTCTTGGATCATTGTATTGCTGAGAATAACTAAGTCATTCACAGTTGATCATCATACAATATTGTTTTTACCGTTTACAAATGTTCTCCTGGTTCTGCTCCTTTCATTTTGCATCAGTTCACATAAGCCCCAGTTTTTCTGAAAGAACCTGTTCACTGCTTCTTATGGCACAAAGTTTTTCATCAAAATCATGTACTACAACTTGTTCAGTCGTTCCCCAATTAATGGACATCCCCTCAATTTCCCATTTTTTGCCACCACAAAAAAAAACTGTTATAAATATTTTTGTACATATAGGTCCTTTTCCTTTCTGCTTTTTTAAATCTCTTTGGGATACAGAGCTAGTAGTAGTATTGCTGAATCAAAGAGTATGCATGGTTTTATAACCCTTTGGGCATAGTTCCAAATCTGCAAATTTTTTCTAACTAATCTCTCAGCAACATTCTTTGCCTTCTTATTCTAGGGTTCAAACATTTCCCAACTATATTGTACTTCTCAGTTGAATTTTTCTTATCTCATCCCACCCATCCTCTACCTTGTTGTTTTTTTAAATAAATATAAAGAGGATATGAAAGATAATGTGGTTTAGGAATATAACATAGGATGGACATGACAGAAAATAATAAAATAAGATTTGAGGGCCTTATTTGATGACAAGCTCAATACCAGTCAAAATAGCATGACGTGTATGATTTTGGGAGGCATTCATCCAGGGATAGTATCTCAAAGGAGGTGATGGTCCTTCACTGACACTACATTTTAAGACCAAAAAACCAGGCTGTGTCTAGAGAAGGAAGACCAGAATACTTAAAGGATTTGTTGTCCAGTAGTTTCAGTCATGTCCTATTCTTTGTGCCCTCATTTGGAGTTTTCTTGGCAGAGATATTCGAGTGGTTTGCCATTTCCTTCTCCAGCTCATTTTACCCGTGATAAAACTGAGGCAAAGAGAGTTAAAGGACTTACCCAGGGTCACACAGGTAGTAAGTGTCTGAGGCTGAATTTGAATGCAGGTCTTCCTGACTATCCCCTGTACCGCCTAACTGCCCTAGAGACTGCCAAATAAAGATCATTTGAAGGAATTAAAGATGTTGGGCCTATAGAAAATTCACGGGAAAAATAATTATCCTCACATATCTGTGAGGCATGTGGCAAGGACAGAGACTTGTTTAGTTTGGCTCCAGAGGGAAGACCTAGGAGAAAATATTAGAGGAAACTGAAGTTTTATTATCAGGTATGACATTCCAAAAATTAGAGCTATCCAACAGTGGTATAAACTGCTTTGTGAGATAGTGAGTTCCCCATTACTGAGGATATTATAGCAAAATAGGAGATTTTTCTTAATGGCTTCTAAGATTCTTTCTAATGCTAAGTTACATGATTTTTTGGAGACAGATATGATATTCCTTCCCTAATCTTGTTTTTTCCTCCTAGCTTTACAATTCCAATTTTTATATTCCTTAAAAAAATTGTTTCAATTGGCAAAAATCTGCCTTCTTACCCTCCCACCCCGTCACCACTTCAATTGAGAACAAAGTAAAAATAAGACCCATTATAAACATATATAGTTAATCAAAACAAATTTCCACGTTGGCCATATTAAAAAAAAAATTGGCTCATTCCTTTCAGTCCATTCTCATGTGACATGATGTTCAGATCAGTTCCCCTCCCTAACCACCAGACAGATTCTAGCTTGTCCCCTCCTTCCTAAAATGTGGTACCAAGAACTGAACATATCGCCAGGTGGGGCTTGAGCAGAGAAGAGCCAGAGTGACCTCGTTAGTGGCAGACTTGGGAATGTGGAGGGTGATGGCCCTAATTGCAACCTTCATCCTGAGCTTCAGTCTGTTTGCAGTGGTGACCAGCTAAGTTTTGGTGCATAAGCCAAGACAAATTGTAAACAACAAAAGCTCCCAACTCCTACAATACTTTAGAGCTTATAAAACACTTTCCTCACAACAATCCTGTGAGTTAGGGGTTGAATATATTATTATCTCTGTTTTACAGAGAAAAAAACTGGAGCAAGGACAGTTTAATAATAATAATAGTTAACATTTATATAGTACTTTAAAGTTTTGTAGCTGTTTGATCATTTTCTGTGCTGTCCAACTCTTCACAACTCCATCTGGGGTTTTCTTGACAGAGATATTGGAGTGGTTTGCCATTTCCTTCTCTAGCTCATTTTATGAATGAGGAAACTGAGGCAAACAGGGTTAAGGGACTTGCCCAGGGTAACATAGCTACTAAGTGTCTGAGGTTGAATCTGAACTCAGGTCTTCCTGAATCCAGTCCTCGTGCTCTATCCACTGTGCCAACCAGATGTGCTACTTTAAGGTTTATAGAACACTTTATAAGTATTTTATTTTATCCTTACAACAATCCTGGGAGGTAGGACTATCTTCAGAAAAAGGGTATTACTATCCTTATTTTACAGATGAGTAAACAAGATATAGGGAGGCTAAGAGGCTTGTCCAAGGTCAAACAGGTAGTCAGTGTCTTGAGGCCAGATTTGAACTCAGAGTCCAAGATCCTACGTCCCTTTATCTCTTTGCCACATAGCTTCCTATAGTATATTATTGTTATTATTAAATGACTTGCCCAGTATCACATTTATAATAATGTTGAAACCTGGCTTTGAAATGAGGTCAATCCTGAGCAAATCATTCCCCCCTCCTGGTATTCAGTTTCTTCCCTTGTTAAATGGGAAAATTAGACTAGATTATCTTTAAAGCCCCTTGGATTTGGAGTCAGAGGATTTTTGAGTACTGAATCTGCTTCTTCCAATTTGTATAACCTTGGGAAAGTCATTTAACCTCTATGAGTCTCAGTTTCCTCAGCTGTAAAATGGACTAGATTCTCTCTATTTTGTAAGATCTATAATCATGGCTCCAACTCTAAAGGTTTTTTGTTTCTGTTTTTTTCTAGAGCAATACCTGAAAAGTGTGCCCTCTTGACCATTTCTAGTGTGGCTCAAAGGTGGCCCCAGATTACACTGTTTCTCCCTTTGGCCATCAAAGGGCACAGCTACAGTTCTTCAAGTATAGCGTGGAAATGGACATAGAGCTTAGCCAAGTGAGCGGTTCGCTTTGGCCCCAGGGAGCTGATTCTCACTAGGGGTTGGCAGTAGAAAAAAGCTGTTTGTGTATGACTTGCCAAGCCCTTGTCAAGAGGAAGACTAATGGGCTATAAAACGCCAGGCTTCATTTCCTCCACTCCAGGGGCAAAAAGGAACATGTCTCCAATGGGCAGCCTCATGTCCGATCTGGAGAAAGTATTTTGAGCCAAGTTGGTGAGAAATTCTTGGTAGGAGTGGGGTGCAGTAGACCTGTGGGTGAGATGATGTCCAGGCGGAAGTGGTGTCTGCTCCCTAGTATGGGCACGGCCTCAAAAATCTCAGTTATCTGACATGGCTTGGACCTAGGATGCTCTAGCTGGCTAAGTGGGCAGCTAGGTAGCACACCACAGAGTACTAGCCCTGGAGTCAGGAAGACTTATCTTCCTGAGTTCAAATCTGGCCTCAGACACTTACTAGCTGTGTCACCCTGAGCACACTTAACCCTGTGTGCCTCAATTTCTTCATCTGTAAAATGAGTTAGAGAAGAAAATGACAAACCACTCTAGTGTCTTTGCCAGGAAGACCTCAAATGGGGTCAGGAAGAGTTGAACATAACTGAAAATAATTGAACAACAAGTTGGCTTATCTTAACTCACACAATCACCGCACATCCTGCCAATTTTAAAAATAATGTGTGTAGTGGAGAGAGCACTGAGTTCAGAGTCAGGGGCACAGGTTCCAATCCTGGTTCTGCTACTGATACCTGTGTGACAATGGGCAAATCACTTAACCTCTCTGGGCTTCAGTTTTCTTCCCTATAAAATGAGGGGCTATCCTCTAAATTCTCTTCTAGTCCTACATTTTCCCCAAGAGCCCAGATACATAGAAGCAGCATGATAGAGTGGGAATGGCATTGGTGAATCCCCTGAAGCCAACAAGACATGAGCTCCCGCCATCATGTCCTTGAGCCCTTCTTTCTCCTGTGGACCCAGGCAGTACTACCCGAAGGGTCTGTGCTCATCCCCATTGGTGCTTGGGATTTCTATAGAGTCAACACCCTTTCCTATCAGGCCTGCACTGTTTGCAGAATTCACAGTCATCATGAGAACATGAGTTCTAGGCTTGCTCTTTCATATGTAGGCTCACTCCTTTGTCCTTTGGATTCTGGGTCACATTCTGCTCTTCAGCTCTCTGGGATGCTGGGTCCAAGAACGTGGCATTGACCAGGAACTCGGTGCTGTCCCAGAATCCCTCCTTCTTTTCTTTCCAGTTTGCTGAGCTCTCACCTCTCCTCCCCCCAAACTGCCCCCAACTGCTTCCATCACTCAGGTCATGTGGTTCCTTCTTCTCCTGGGCCATGTGACTCCCTTCCCCAGGAATTTTTGGCCACTGTTCCTGCTGCTCTGTGGTGCCATTTTGGGGACTGAAAGGCTCTTAGGGAGGATGTACAAATGCTCAGGCTCCTTCCCACCTCATAAAAACCCAAGCCTCCTCTCTGTGCTCTGGTTTGCCTCCCTTCTAGTTCTCTGATATAATCTATCAATGCTCTGGCTCAGTCAATAATCCTCCTTGAGTTGTTACAGGACATGTCTGCAACTGGGCAGCCAGGTGGTACAATGGATAGAGCATGAAGCCTGGAGTCAGGAAGACCTGAGTTCAAATCTAGCCTCAGACACTTACTAGCTTTTTGGTCCTGGGCAAATCACTTAACTTTGTTTACCTCAGTTTCCTTGTCTGTAAAATGAGATGAAGGAAATGAGAAACCACTGCAGTATCTTTGCCAAGAAAACCCCAAATGGGGTCATGAAAAGTCAGATGCAGCTTAACAACAGCAAATGTCTGCACCTTCCAAAAGATTATGTCTTTAAAGAAAGAACAAATATTTCAGCCTCTAACTTCAACAAGTAGACCAGGCTCTCCTCATTATCTTCTAAAGAACTTTCCCTCATTTCTTTGGATGAAGAAGACTTGCTTCATCTGATCTTACTGTGTATGTATCATACATACTTATAGTATGATCTTACATCATACTATCCTACTGCATGTTCTAATATTCATTGCATTTGTCTGTGTACATATCTTACTACTAGATTGTAGCAAGACTAGACTGTAAACTGCCTGAGGTCAGGGTGTCTTGGATGGAGGCATTCTCCTACATGAGACCTTTTCCAATACCCTCAGTTTCCTGATCTTCCCACTCTCCTTTAAATAACCTTGTATTCATTTTGTACATTTTTTGTGCATGTGTTGTACATGTTGTTCTCACTATAGAACGTAAGGTCCTTGAGGTCAGATACTGTTTCATTTTTGTCTTTGCAAAAAGTCTTCATATAGTTCCTGGTTCCTAGTAATAAGCATAAAACCCAAATTAGCTTATAAATACGATATAGTACTATAGGGTACTATATACTTAGTTCTATAAATATAATTAGAATGGTATTTACCTAGATCCTGTAAAAGGAAAGTTGTTTGTTTCTCAATTAAAAGAGATTGAAATAATTGTGCCCTGCTATGAAATTAATAAATGCCTGTTGATTTATTGAGTAATGAATGGTTTGTAATGACTGAGCTCCACATGTGGATTTAAAATAGGACTGAAGTTAAACAAATTTAATTTACACACAACTTTGTCCAGAACACTGGTATACCATTGTCTTCTAGATCAAATCTGGTGGCAAGGAAAGTCTCTGTGTAAAGATTTCTAAGCCCCTATGATCTTAATGCAATTCTGAAACAAGGAAAGAATTCAGATATACCCTGGGGGACCTCTGAGAATGGGATTTGGCAAGTATTTGAAGGTGAGGATTCTGTTAGTGATCATAATCTCTGACTAGGTCCACATGTAGCTACTGACATCCATTTTTTGTTCAAAAAAAAATTTTTTTTTCCAGCTTAATGGCTGATTTCCTCACATTGATAAGAACAGCTGCTCCATTGATCAGAACCAGAAATGCCAGAGAAACATTTTTCATACTGGTGTTTTTATCCCATAGATAAGGACTGTGGTGTGTGTGTGTGTGTGTGTGTGTGTGTGTGTGTGTGTGTGTGTGTGGTGTCAAAGAACCCTAAAATAAAATATGGGAAGGGACCTTAAAGATCATCTAATCCAATGCTTCCATTTCACAGAGGAGGAAACAGGATGGATTCTTGTACATTCTCTGTTGCTCTAGGTCACACAGGTAGAAGACCCAGGACTGAGAACCCCCTTATTCTTTCCATTGCTTTTCCTACTATACCAAGCTGCTTCCACATGTGTATGTGTGCTGGTGTGTCAATGTGAGCATGCCTGTGTGGATTCGTACATGGAGGGGCTTATATGAGTCAAGCCTAGGTCAGCTCGTGAAATGGGAATTTATCTCCCTTTCCTCGAATTTCTCTCTGGCTTAATGGTAGATTTCCCAATGTACGGAGGTAAGCTTGGCAGGCATGGATTTTAACAAGCACCTTCTGGAGACAGTGCCTTTGTCTAAATAGATGACTCTGAGAGTGGGAATTTACTGCACAGGATTGTGTATAAATATGCATGTGTGTGTGTGTGTGTGTGTGTGTGTGTGTAAGTGCGCCCTGTAGGGAGGTTGGGGGTGGAAATTATGGGGCAACTGAGACTCAATAAAAATTAAGTAATCTATTTCTAAATTTGATGGGTTTGTGGGGAGCTAGATTTAGAATCAGGAGACTTGGATTCTCCTCCTGAGTCTATACTACTCCCTAGGTGGCCTTGTACAACTCACTTAACTCTCCAGGCCTCTGTTTCAGGTATGCAAGGAGGGGGTTGGACTAAGGGGCCCAAAGTCCCTTTTCGTCTCTCTCAGTCTTTTCAGGCAGGCTGTGGCCCACCTTCTCTGAAAGAGGCTGAACCAAGAGTACCTGAACTCCGGTTGCCTGTTTCAGGGATGGAATGACTCACCAGGGGTTTATTTGATCCTTGGGATTTTGCAAGCTCTGGTTTGAGGCAAATCATTTCATTGTCCCCAGTGGCAAAGAAAACAATGGGATTAGATGCCTTCTAGTGGTGGAGGCTATGCCCAGCTGGAGGGGGAGGCCCTGGGTGTCATTGGGACCAGCAACTATTGTTGGTATCTTTGTCCTGGATCACAGTACCATGGAGCGTTAGTGCCAGAAGTGGTCTGAAGAACACAGAATCCATAATGTCTGAACAGGAAGACAGAATATGAGAGGTGGAAGGGACCTAACAATATTGGACAGGAGTATTACAACAGGAAGGAAACTTATGGATCAACATTCACTGAAACCTCCTTCTCTGCATCACTGCATTTTACAAATGAGGCAACTTAGAGTTTGCCTACCATCACATAGAGTGAGAGGTGGCGCAGTGGATAGAGTGCCAGGCCTAGCGTCAGGAAGACCTGAGGTCAAATAAGGTCTTAGATACTTACTAGCTATGTGACCCTGGGAAAGTCACTTACCCCTGTTTGCCTCAGTTTCCTCATCTGTAAAATGAACTGGAGAAGGAAATGGCAAACCAGTCCAAGAAAACCCCAAATGGGACCACAAAGAGTTGGGCATGACCGAACAATGATTGATTGACATAGAACAAGAATAGAAGAACCAGGACTAGAAATCAGGTCTCCTGACTCTTAACTCAATGATCTTTCAAGTAGACCAAGTAAGATGCCTTTTTTTTATTCAGAGTATCCTCAGATAATCACTAATAGTTTTCTGAATGAAAGAAGGATAGAAGGCCCAGACATCATGCTCTAGAACAGCTTGGAGGTGCTCTTGGGGTCACAATAAACCGTCACTCCTCCAAGAACAACTTTCCCTAAAACTCTCATGGCAGAGAGAGGTCCCTAGCTTCTTAAAAGCCATTTCAGCAGAACACAAGCTTTGGGAGATCCTACAAAGCTTTAAACACTTCAAGTACAGCCTAGGCCCCAATGGGATGCATCTCTCTCCTCTGAGGACCGGCCTATCTAGATATAGAAAATGTCCTCACTAACCATGTTGGCCATGTTGTTGTTATGGAGTCATTTCAGTCGAATTCAACTCTTCTTGACCCTATTTGGGTTTTTCTTGGCAAAGATACTAGAGGTTTGTAATTTCTTTCTCCATCTTGTTTTACAGGGGAAGAAACTGAGGCCAACAGAGTTAAGTGATTTGCCCAGGATCACACATAGGATAATAAATTTAGAAAGGACCTTAGAAGTCTCCCCCCACTCCTATTTTACAGGGGAGTGGGGACCTGGGCGTGGAGAGGCTAAGTGATTTGCTTCAAGGCACCCAGATAGCCAGTGACAGACCTGAGATTCAATCCTAGCCTCTTAGACTCCAAAAACAGTGTTCTTTCCATTGTCCCGTGCTATTCAAGGAGACCACCTAAGGAGCAGAGAGGTAGAGCTCTACGCTGTTTGAGGAAATTGAGATCACAGTGTACAAAGAAAGGTAGCATTGTGGAGGTAGAAAGAAAGCAGGACTAGTCTGTATGAAGTTACCTGCTTATTCAGTATTTGTTCAGAGGTTGTTAACAGGGTTATCACTAGGGTAGGGTGATCGGAGCTTTTTCCTAGGGTGCTAAATTTAAAGACAGCAGACAGTATCTTCAGTACAGTAGCATCAAGCAACAAAGTTGAACATTTAGCAAGAATAGTTAGTTAAGAAGTTTTCAGATAGATGACAGTTGGGGTGATCTCCTCCTCTGCCCTGTGATCTGATTCCCCACCTCCACTGCAAGGCACACTTTCTACAATTTGCTTTAGACATGGTTTATGTTCCTTGTCTTGAGCACGAAAATAAATCCTAGTTATGGCTCTGATTTTTCAGAGCACCGGGCCTAGATTGGGTTCCTAAGTGTTGTTGGAATTCCATGTAGAATCCTGGTCCCATTGTTCTGGTCCTTCCTGAATGCTGAGAGGTGAGAGGAAATGTGGCCAGGCTGTGGTTCAAGTTGTTGCCAGTTCATTGCCACTGTCCAGACTCAACTTGTGTTTGAAATTAGATGCTTGTCCATTACTCACCCTATTGTCCCAGTGCAATCAGCTGAGGAAAGAGATGTGGTTTTAATGAAGAGTGGGGTGGGGCAGCATCCAGAGGTCCTTGTGCCCTCTCTTTCAGTGGGTTGACCCAAAAACAAATGACCTAGTTATACCTTCTTTTCAACTAACTTTGCAGATGAACTGAAGTAGGTACATGATACCAGAAGGCAAGTGCTAGATGCAACTTGTGTTTGGGATGGGGAGACCTAGGTTCAAGCCTCTGACATTTCCCAGCTGTGTGTGATTTTGGACAAATTGTTTAACCTTGCTCAGCCTCAGTGTCCTCATCTATAAGCCATTGCAGTAGAAGAGCACTGGATTGGGGCCAGAAAACAAAGGGGGCTGAACTTCCCCCTTGGGGCAACTCTTAGTACTGGGTCCATGTTAATGGTGGTATTAGGTCATGGAAGTCATAGAATTTAGAGCTGAGAGGGGCCATGGAACATAGACTATCAGATCCAGAAGGTCCTTAAAGCATAGGATATCAGAACTGGGAGGGGTCATAGAACACAGAATCCCAAAGCCAGGCAGGCCATTGGAACCTAGAATGTCAGAGCCAGAAGGCCCTTAGAATATAGAATGTCAGAGCTGGGAGGAACCCTGGAACATACCGTGTTTCCCCGATAATGAGACCTGTCCTGAAAATAAGCCCTCCCTTTACTGTGTAAGATTCCTCTAAAATAAGCCCTTCCCCGAAAAATAAGCCCTATTGAGATTGCTACTGTAGTGAAGGTGATCCCCTGTGCTATACGCTACATTACGGTACCCTCTGTATGCACCGTGTCCCAGCCCCCCCCCCCCAAACACATGCCGTGCTCCGAGCTGCATCCAATCAGAGCTGCAGCAGTGAGCGCGTCATCCTGTTCTTCCCCAGTGATTTGCTTGCTGGCGCCATTGAGAGCAGTGCCGCGGAGGAGAGCTGAGGCAGGACAACATAAGCCCTCCCCTGAAAATAAGCCCTCTGGTGTTTTTCTTTCCAAAAAAAAAATAATAAGACAGTGTCTTATTATCGGGGAAACACGGTAGAATCCCAAAACCAGGAGGACCATTGGAACACAGAATGCCAGAACTAGAAGAGATCTTAGAGATAATGGTATCCAAACCTTCATTTTGCAAATAAGTAAACTGAGGTCCAGAAAGGGAAAATGATTTAATTAAAGACGTTTGGCATTTGGGATAGTGGAGAGCTTGGGGTAAGGGTGGGATGTTGCTAGTGAAGGAAGGAAATAAGCATTTATTAAATGTCCACCATATGTCAGGCACCATGCTAATACCACTAGGGAGACAAAGGATGGCAAAAAACAGACAAGACAAAAAGCAAAACCCAAAACCAAATTGATGGTGCCCCAGTGCCTCCAAGAAGGCAGAAGCCAACCGTGTGCTAAGCTAAGCCCTCTCTCAGGCTTTTTGGAACTCTTCCCTTTAGAGACACTTTCTCAGTTGGCTCCAAAACCTCTCCAGTTGTTTAATTACATGCCCTGAACCCCTTAGAGCAGGATCCTGGACTCTCCCTGCTGCTCACCAATTGTCACGGTACCTCCTGACTTCGGTAGCTCTCCTTAAGCTGCACCCCTCTCTCAAGGCTGCAAGAGGAGGTGGCCAGGTGACTTTCCCTGCTAGCAGCTAATCTCTTTGTTACTAAGGGATCCAACTCCCAGCAGCTTTTCCTGACTCACCTGGGGCTTACTGCCAAAGGGAGGAAGTCCTTGGCATGGAGTGGCTGCCATGGGGATGTTCTCTGTGTCCTTTGTAGGATCATGGACTTGGAGCTAGAGGAGGCCTTAGAAACCAGTTAGTCCAATCCCTTTGTTTAACAGAAGGAGGAACTGAAGCCCAGCATAGGAGGGAGACTTGTTCAAGTCACACAGAGTTGGGATTTGAACTCAGATGTCCTCAAATCTGAAGGGCTTTTAAGATAGGACTCAGTTTCCTAGGCAATGGATTAACTCGGTTATAATTCAAGGCAGAGGCAGAGACAGGCCTATGGTAAGGCAAGGTAGTTTGCCACTTGGAAGCACATTAGCCAAGCAAGTGGACTGAGAGACAGAGGACTTGTAATGGGATTTTTAAAAAATAAAAATGTCAGGTTTTTATGTTTCTTTTACTTGTGGCACACAGTACTGTGATAACCTAAGAAATATACTTAAAATCAGAAATGAAAAAAAAAAGGTAAATATTTAGTGAAAAACTACATGCTGATTATAGGTCACACTGATCTTTTAGATTAGCCAGAGATGGAAAAATCCCTAGTTACTCTGCCCTGGACTTCTATGTTTGACACAGGGGTGGGGAACCTGCGGTCTAGAGACCACACGTGGCCCTCTAGGTCCTCTAGTGTGGCCGTCTGTCTGAATCCAAGTCATTTATGAGGCGTGGATTCAGTCAAAGGGCTACACTTGAGGACCTAGAGGGCCACATGGGCCTCAAGACCGCAGGTTCCCCACCCCTGTAAACTCAAGCCAATCTAGATAACTTTCTGGTTCCTGCATTGTACCTTCCTCCTACGAAACTTTGCAGAGTCTATCTCCCAAGACTCACTCTCTACTTTGTAGAATCCTTAGCTTTCTTCCAACCTTAACTCAGGGGTCACCTCCTATATATAGTCTTTCCTGATTCCCCCCTCCCTCAGTTATTAGTGATCCCCCTTCCTGTTTGACAAGATTTCATTTAAAACGCTTGAATTTATATGCATTAATGATGCTGTTTTGTAGTTTTCTCCTTGCCTGGGTTAGGTATTAGTACTGTATTTGTCTCATAAAAGCAATTTGGTCAAGTAGTTTTTTAAATTCAGTTTTTGAGAAAAATATGTATTGTATTGATATTGTTTTTAAATGTTTGATAGAAATTATTTTATATTCACTTATCTCTGTACATGTTGCATCTTTAATGGAATGTAAACTCCTTGAAGGCAGGGACTGTTTTTTGTTTTTATTGGCTTAGCCTTTGCATCCAGTAACTCACATAGTGCCTTTCACATAGGAATTACTTGATATTTGTTGAAATGGAGAAATATACAACTTCTATTTGGGCCAATACATTATTTACTTTGGGTTCAATCAAATGGTTTACTTTGCAAAAAGACTCTGGATTCTCAAAAGGTACAGTAACTGAGGAAAAGCTCTGGGAGGCCCTAGTAGGCTGTGAGGCTTCCAGTAAGAACTTCGCCATCTTGTGTCCAGAACCACAATAGTTAAATACAAAAAGACTCAAGTCCCAAAGATGGAACACTGGGGGATGAAACTGTATATTAAGATGTAGAAAATCATAGGATCCTATATATTACCCTCCCCTGATAAACTTCTTGAGGGCAGAGCTGGCTTCATTTTTTCCTTTGTATTTCCAATCCCTAGCATAGTACCAGAGTATAAGTTAGGTACTTAAAAAATGTTTTATGATTGATTCTTCAAGACAGTTCAAACACTACCTTTTGTATGAAGCTTTTCCTGATTCCATATCAGCTAGTGCTCTCCCTCCCAAAACTACCTAGTATTTATTTTGTAAATACAGCATGGGTTGCTCTGGTCCCATTTTCCCTCAACCTCCACTCTTTCAAGGTTCTTTGGTACCCTGAAGGGGCTGGAGAGTCTCTCTCCTCTTCCACTGTCTCAAGCTCCTACTAATTGTGTCCCTCTTTTTAGGGGCCCAGTGACTGTAACCCAGAATGAGCTGGTGCCAGTTCCCAAGAGCCATCCTACAAATCAAGGCTTAATTTATTGTTTTGTTAATTGTCTAGACTAAAGAAAAGGATGGAGAAAATATTAATAGTGCAGATTAAATATTAAAGTGTGTCCAGTAAACTTTTCCCCCAGAGATTATTGTTAAAAATTTACCAGTATGTCCTTGTTAGTATCCCCAGTTCCATTTAACCTTTTACAAAGGGACATTTAAGATATAACATCAACTCTAAAGATGTAAACGTTTTCCCCAACACCTTGGGGACATAATTCCCACCACCTCAGACTCTGGGAATGGGAGGGAGATTAGGCTCACAGCTAAACTCAGTTCCTACATAGCATTAATACCACCAAGTCCAAGTCTAACCCCCCACCCCCAAACTGGTGTCCCCAGATCCTTGCTCCCCAGGGTTTTGCTACTGGGGTGGCTACAGCACCTGGTTTGGATACCTAGACTCCTAGATCCTTATGGTTCCAACTCCGGTGTTGGGAACTCCACTAGAACTGAAAATGACAAAATAAAAAAAGACCCAACCTTAAGACCACATGGCTTAAGAGGGGAAGTGGATGTGCCTCTCAAGCCCCTTTCCTTTACCACATGGTGTCATCTGCTGTGAATGAAGCAGTTCTTCACTCTTAGCTGCAAATGAAGGAAAAACCCAGATTGTGTTCAGTTTTGAAGATGGAGACAGTTCTGGCTATGTAGCCAATGGGAAAAGGCTATTCCCAACCACGTGGTAGGACTGATGCAGAAGGTCCACACACGTACTTGTTCCGCTGTGACTCAGAACCAGATCCCCCAGCACCTTCCATGTAGATGTTGCCATTTTAGTTGGTCTAGGCATGTGCCAACCCCTGGGGCATATATAGTCAGCGTGTAATTCCACATGTCCATATAGTCTCCCTTAACAGAGTGAACCGTCAAGGGCAGGGACTGCTTTATTTCCGTTGTATGACTTGTACCTGGCATTGTGCTTGGCACATAGTAGGTACTCTAGAAATGCTTTTTGATGGCTTGATCACAGATTTGGAGCTGGTAGACACCTTAGAAGTCCTTGGAGGAGTTATTTGTGTCCCCAATGAGGCAATGCCTCAAACTGGTGAGATAGCAGATAATTGGCAGTATTTAAGAAGTCAAGTAACCTGTCTTAATGAAGGCTCACATCCGTAGATACACACAGGGAGCCCAATATCTGAGCCTCTGCCTAGCTCTGGGTGTGGGTTTATAGCATATGATCATAGTATTTTAGAGCCGGGAGAGACTTCTGAGACCATCTAGTTCAATCTCCTCATTTTAATAATAATAGTTAACAGTAGCTTGGTGTCCACCTGTCACCCAACTCTCTCCCAAGGTTCCAAAAAGCTATAGCATGTACAGTGGCCATACCGTGGTAAAACACTCTTGGAGGGCATGTTAAACTAAATTGAGGGTAATTAACAGGCCTCAAACTCACTGGTGAGTTTAGGAGGATGTCTACCCCAAACACGTGAATGGGCAGATGAGAACAATCTGTTCCAATGCCATGCAAGTGGCTGAAGCAGGTGTGTGAAACACTTAGAGCTTGGTCAGACATGGCAGATACCAAGGTCACCCACAGCATCCAGGGCCATTTCAGTGTCTTGACTTTTGTCCTGCTGCTGGGTTTCAAAAACTCTGGAGGAGACAGTGAGGCTGATGCCTTTGGGTAGCTCTGCCTCACTTAAATCCAATTCACATGCAAGTTAAGACATTACCCTTGAGTCATTGGTTCTCTCTGAAAAGGAAGGACTAACAACAGCTAGCATTCACATAGTGCATTAGGGTTCATAAAACACTTTATTTGTGTCATTTAATCTGAGCCTCATAACATCTCTACAATACCGTGCTATTATTATCTCCATTTTACAGATGAGGAAACTAAGGCTGGGAGGTTAAAAAAGAGGTGTCAGACATTTGGCCTGAGCTGCCTGAGCCAGATTAAAATGTAATTGGGTCCCATTTTAGAAAGATAAATAAAAACACAACGAAACATAGCAATATTACATTTTAAAACTAAGTCAATATGCTGCCTGCAAGGATCTTTATGTAGAGGTTAGTGGTCCTCACTTCTGTTTGAATTTAATTGTAGTGGATTAAGTGACTTGTCCAGGACCATATAGCAGGTAAATGTCTTCAGGAAGGACTTTAACTCAGTTCTTCCTATACTACATGCATACCCTTTTACATATTTTATTTATGTATAACCTTTCCCTTTTTATAGAGGAGAAAGCTCAGGCCCAGGAAAAAAGCAAGTAACTAAACTAGTGACAGAGAAGACACTATAATCCACAGTCTTGGCTTTTTGTATGGAACAGCGTCTGTGCTTTCAGCTCCCAGACAGTTCTACAAGCCTCTGCTGTTGTCCAAGGTTGGGCTTCGTAGATTGGACTGGACTCTGTGAATGAAGAGGAAAGGAGAGAATGAACCCTGGTGTTCCAGAGTTTGTTGCTGGGTGAGCTGGGTTTGAGACCCAGCTTTGCCACTTAGCAGCTGAGTGAGACTGGACATGTCACTTCAACTCTCAGACCCTCAGTTTCTGGACTTGGTAAATGGGAGTGATAATGCTTAAATGACCAGTTCACAGGGTTGTGAGAATCAAATGAGATAATGTACAGAAAGCACTTTGTAAAGTGACATATATACATATATACATACACACATATAGGTCAATGATTATTATTATTACTAGGGGCTAAGTTTATATGGGCTACTCCAAGGCTCTCTTTCTGCACTATGTGTCCTGATGAGATCAATTTCTAAAGCTCATCCTGTCCACAGTCTATTCACACTCAGCACAGACATGATATCATAGGCCTGCAGCTTCAAGTGAAAGGCCGCCTTGGGGCCCCAAGAACAGATTAAACAGATGTGTAAGGGGCCTGGCTGTCTCCCAAGCTGGTGGGACAGAACTCACCCATTGGATTACACAACAGCTCTCTAGAACTTTGAACATGGGAGGGGAGGGTCTTATGGAAAGATGGTTTAGATTAGATCTCAAAGCTCTGTGATACCCCTTTCTCCTTGCCCTCTCTGTGCCCCCCCACACCCCAGGTTTTAGAGAAAGCCTACTTAGAGCCAAAAATGAAGGTGTGATTCGGTCCTTTTGGCTCTATAAAAGCATTTGGGTGGCCCCAATGAGAGGCTTAGCCTATATAGGACATGCCTGGGCCAGCAGAGCTCTCCCTTGGAAAACTCAGAATTAGTCAATCTCACTACTTAAGGTTTCTTAATCTGGGATCCATGAATTGTCAAGGGCTCAGTGGATAGATTTCAGGGAGTTTGTGAACATGGATAGGAAAAAAAAAGTCTTTATTTCAATATAATTGAGTTTCTTGGTAATTTTATGCATTTAAAAACATTATCTGAGGAGTCTGTAGACTTCACACAAAAAAGGTTAAGAATCCTTGCCCCAGGCTCTGTGCTTTGGTCAGGGATGTGGGAGGAGGTGGTATCCCCAGCTGATACAAAGAGAAAAATGCTTGAGGCTTTTGTACATTTCATCAGTGGGCTAACCCCCCTCCCTCCAGCATCATCCCACCATCCCACATTTCCCCTCCAGACTGAATGTCAGGGGGTACTCTCCATGCCCATTTGTAAATTGATGCTAGGATTTAAACGTAAGGGAAAAATACATAATTTGATTTTCTCCTAAGTATCCCCCCTCTGCCCCTGACACACACACAGCTCAGGCTTTGCCTCTGTGGCATACCTTGCCTGTGATCTGGGTGGGGCAAGGCTCCTAAATTCTCTGGGTCTCTTGGCATGAGAAAGGCAGGGTAGAGTACTGGATTAACACTGAACTTGGAGTCAGGAAGAACTAGGTTTGAATCCTGCCTCAGATACTTAATGACAAGGGGCAAAGCCTTTCTGGGCCTCAGTTTCCTCTTTGGTGACATGGGGGATAGGGGTGGACTTGATGACTTCAAATGTCCCTCCAATATCTAAATAAAGGGGATTGGACTATATCCATGAATATGATTCTCCATCCCTGATTCTGAGTTGTGTCCCCCCTGCCCTTAACTCTCTTCCTCTTCATCTCCATCTCCAGGCTTCTCTGACTTTCTTTAAGTCCCAGGTAAAGCCTCAATTTCTATAAAGAATCTTTGCCAGCCCTCACTAATATTAATGCCTTCCCTCTGAGATGATCCCTAATTTATCCTGTATAAATCTCATCTCTACACAGTTGTTTGCATTTGTCTCCATTGGACTGTGAAGATGAGAGCAGGAATTGTTTTTTGCATTTTTTTGTATCCCCAGTATCTGACACACTGGGGATACAGGGGCTAATAAATTCGAGGTGACCAACCAATGGGAGTCCATTCTACCTCTAAATACCTAAATATCCCATAAAACTTTGTTGTTCATTCATGTCTGACTCTTTGTGACCCCGGTTGGGGTTTTCTTGGTTTGCAGAGATACTGGAGTGGTTTGCCATTTCCTTCTCCAGCTCATTTTAGAGATGAGGAAATGGAGGCAAACTGGGTTAAGTGACTTGCCCAGGGTCACACAGCTAGTAAGTATTTGAGGCTGGATTTGAATTCAGGAAGATAAATCTTCCTGACTCCAGCCACAATATTCTATCCACTGAGTCACCTATTAAGAACAGGCTGAAGGGGCGGCCAGGTAGCACAGCGAGTAAGAGCACCGGCTCCAGTGTTGAGAAGACCTGGAGATCAAATCCCGACCTCGGATACTCAGCACCACACCCAGAAATAACTGGCCGTGTAACCTTGAGCAAGTTACTTAACCCCGATTGCTTAAAAAAAAAAAAAAAAGAACAGGCTGAGGGGTGCTAGGTGGCACAGTGAATAAAGCATAGGCCCTGGGGTCAGGAGGGCCTGAGTTCAAATCCGGCTTCAGACACTTAACTGTGTGATACTGGGCAAGTCACTTAACCCCAATAGCCCTGCCTTCCCCCCTCCAAAAAGACAAAAATAAATAAATGAAAAGAACAGGCTAGAATATCCATCTGAATAGTGTGGGTGTACTATTGTTCAGCCTACCAGCAGGGAAATTGACTTGCTGAGGTCCCAAGATCTGTCCCTGATGGAAAGGCCCATAATCCCACATAGTGGTGTGGGGAGTTTGCTCTGTTAACCTGGGCCCTGTTTATTCACAGAACTTCAGAGAAGAGTCTTTCTGACTCCTGTGTATTTACTTAAGCAGCAATTAAACTCAAGTCTTACCATGTGCTTCTGGAAAGGGGCCAGGCCTCCCTCCACTGGATCCAACTCAGGAACAGGGAGAAAGACCAGAGAAAATCTGGTCCTGAGGTTCCAGATGAGAGTTTCTCAGCCATGTTAACCCTAGGAGAGCCCACACAAGCTTTACCCATGCTGTGGCCTGGAAACTTCTCCCTGGCATCAGAGCAGGGAGGGGGTTCAGTAGGATAGTCCCCTCAGGGGGCAGACCAGGGAGCAGGGTCAGAGTTCGGGGTTGAGGAGTTCAAACTCTACGCAATTCCTGAGCATTGCTGAGCCCAAAACAGTAACCCGAGAAATTGTTTGTATCAGCAAGGAATGACTTAATTTTTGGCAAATCTAGAAAAACTCTCTTTTCCTGTTCTTTGTGGCCTTCCAAAGAAAAGAAACAATACAGGCGTTTTTTAGCTTTGTAGCAGACTGGCAGTACCTTCTTCTCCATTCTGGAGAGCCTCTGAGTGTGTGTGTGTGTGTGTGTATGAGCGTGTGTGTGTGTGTGTGTGTGTGTGTGTGAATGTGCCTTTGTAAGTGCCCTTGCTCCCAAGGGGAAATATGCGAGGAACAGAGAACAAGTCCCCTCTGGTTCTTCTGTATCATCAAGACAGCCTAGGAGAAGCAGAAGCTGACAGGGGACAGAATGTACCTAACCACTGACCTCCCTTACCTCCTGTAATGACCACATACAGCCCACAGCTCATGCCTGCCCATTTTCTCTCTCTGAAGACTCTGTTGGGACAACATTCTTAGCCTCACTCAGGATGTTCTCCTCCCCATCTCCTAATTCACAATGAATTAATGAAAAAAACATTTATTAAGAGCTCTGTTAAGCCTTGTGGATACAAATAGAAAAAGTGAGACAATCTTAGCTCTCAAAGAGCTCACCTTCTAGTTGGAGATGGCATGTGTGGCTGGCAAGGCCTCCTGTGCCTGAGGGTTTAGTGTCAGGGGGTAGTAAGACCCAGCGGTCTTCCACCTCACCAATGTATATAAGGTAGCCTGTCTGCCTTTGCTCCCACTCTGTCACTCAGCCAGAATGCCCTCCCCCACTCACCTCTGTCTGTGTAAAGAGAAAAGACTAGGGGACTTGGAGTCAGAAGCTCTTGGGGCACATTGAAGCTCTTCTACTTTCCCAATTGTGTTAGATCCCTCCAGAATCTGAGACCAAGGACTGATTTTACCTTTCTTTGTATACTTAGTAACACAGTAAACACCTAACAAGCCTTATTAACTAATCAGATCTGTTTCCTCCTGTGTAAAATGGGCATAATATTTATACCCTCCCTTTTTTGGCTCTGAGCTAGAAAGACCAAAGACAATTCAATAAACATTTATTAAGGACCTAAGGCTTAACATTTACTAAGTGCCAAGTTGATGTTGGAAGAGATGCAAATTTAAGATTGGATAAGTTCTCGGCCTCATGGAGCTTACAGCTTAGTAAGGGGTTATGGTGCTTATGCCAACTTCAGTATTTCAAGGACCTGGGATTTTATAGGTGTGTCTCCTGTCATCTTCAGATGCAGTTCATAGCCCCTCGGTGTTGAAGTAGGTAGTCTTAGTGAGGTGTGATGATGGGAAAAGCTCATCTCTGGCCACCTTCTAGTATACACACACACATATACATACATACAATGCACACATAGTGTCTTCCCCTGTAGAATCTAATATCTTTAGAGGGCTAGAATTGGTGTGCTCGCATCTTTGTACCTCTAGTATCTTGTTTGTACCTCTAGTATCTTGTATCACACCTGGCACATAAGCACTTAATAAATACTTTTTTGCTTCTAGGGGTGAACCTTGACCCTTGTTAAGACTCCACCCTTGTTCAAAATTTCATGGGGGTATTGTGAGACTCAAGTGAAATAATGCAGAATAGCCTAGTGAAAAGAATATTTGGTTTGGAGTCAGAGGACCTGGGTTCAAATCCTGACTTTTCTATTTATTCTCTGTGTGACCTACTTTCCCTCTCTGAGACATAGTTTGCTTGTCTCTAAAATGAAGGAGTTTCTACCAGATAAACCTCCAAGCTCTGGCATTCTGTGTTTTAAAGTCACTTCTAGCTCTTGATCCTGTAAGTATCAAGTATGAGAAAGTGTTTGGGAGCAATTAAAAAGCTGTCCTGATTATGGGCTCCTAGATTCAGAGGTGGGAGAGATGTTATTGAAATGTAACCTATTATTACTATTCTTATCCACATAGATTTTTGCCTTCTCTGACATCCTACAGGATTTAGGAAAGCCAGCATGTGACTTATTTCACACACACACACACACACACACACACACACACATACTCACACACACATATTCACACACACTCACACATACCCACATACATACACTCACACATACACACTCACACACACACACACACACACATATTCACACACATTTTATATTCTAGCCAAACTGCTCTGTTTTTTGTTTTCCCTAGACAGTTCTCAATTTCCTACCTCCAGGTCTTTGTAGAAGCTGCTTTCCATACCTGGCATGAAGGACCATCCTCACTCTGCCTCTTGGAATCCCTAGCTTCATTTAAAGCTAGGTCCAAACCCTGCCTCCTACACAAGGCTTTTCCTGGCTCCTGCCCCACCTCCCCCTCCTGCTCCTGCCACCCCAAACCACTTTGCATTAACTTTATATGTATTTTGTACTAACCTATCTATGATATTGCCTTCTATAAAAATATAAGTTCCTTGAGGACAGGGAGCAATTTTATACATATAATGAATGCTCAATAAATGTTTATTGGATCAGTATAAATTGAATTTTATGATATAGTGTCTTGTATTGTTCTCCACTTGTCATAGGCATACATATGTCTTATTCCTTCTAATAGATGAAAAACCCAAGAACAGAAACTACATCTTCTATGCCCTAAGTGCCTAACCCAGGACTGGGCCTACAGACCATGCTCAGTGAACACAGAGTGATGGGATTTGCTCAACAAGTGTTTGCTGCAATCGAAAGACATAATTAACTTGCTCCTCTCCATGGACTCTCTGCACACAATAGACAATTAATGAACATTTGTTATTGCTATTGGGCCAGTGGAGAACCACCAGCTGCTCTGCCTCTGGATTCTGGTACTGATTCTTCTAGAGGTGATAGAAGCACTACAGAGGTGGAGATGAAGAAAGGAAAGGGGAAGGAAGTGCTTACTAATATTCCAGGTACTGTGCTAAGAGCTTTACAAATATTATCTCATTGGGCAACTAGGTGGCGCAGTGAGTAAAGCACCGGCCTCGTAGTCAGGAGGACCTGAGTTCGGTTCTGGCTGGTTTGGTTCCGGCCTCAGACACTTAACACCCACACCCACACCCACACACCCACATCCCCACACCCCCACACTCCCCCCCCCACACACACGCACGCACGCGCACACACACACACACACACAAAATTAGCCGTGTAATCTTGGGCAAGTTACTTAACCCCAATTGCCCTCCAAAAGGCAAAAAAACCAAAAACCAAATATTATCTCATTTCATCTTCACAAGAACCCTGTGAAGTAGGTGCACATCCCCATTTTACAGTTGAGGAAACTGAGGCAGACAGTGATTAAATGACTTGCTCAGAGTCAGAGAGCAAGGGTGAGTCTGAGGTGGGATTGGAACTCTGGTTTTCCAGACTCCAGGTACAGTGCTCTATAGACTTACTATCTATATAGACCAGTGTGCAGAAATGAGAGAATGGAGTAGAATGGTAATGATGGCTGATGAGGAAGACCAGGAGGCCACTGTGACCCCAGGCACTGCCATTGTTTCATTACTCTCACTTTTCCTCTTCAGGTCCTGGGATCTCACCTTTAGCCCCTTATTGCCCTTCCACTACTTGCTAATATAAAAGAAGGAAATGGGTAATAAGTAGGTGAAAGCCTCTTGGAAGATAATTCCTTTGCAAAGAAAATTCCTTTGCAATTTTTTGCTATGTCTTTGTTGAGGCACTTAAAATTGCTTGCTTTTTATATAGAGGGTTGAGATTGAACTAGGGAAGTTCTTAGATGCAGGAATGGGGGTCTCTAGAGCTATACATTATCCTACTTTTTTTTTTTTTTACAACCCTGAGTTATTATTTTATATTATCGGTAGGCTGGAATTTAGAATTCAGAGCCCAATCAGCAAGGGTTCCTACTTCACCCAGATCTTTTGAAACTGGTGACTTGGCTGGGCTGCTTGCCCATGTGCATAGAGAGACTCTTTGGAGCATGTGTCAAAGAAAACTCCTAAACCAGTGCTATCTCCGGGGTAATTAGCTGCCTTGCAGGTTCATTGTAAAGGGAGGCTCTGTCTTCCTGTGGGTTTAAGGAAGATAGAAAATGAGCTGGTGTGGGCTGCTACTAATACTGAAGCCACTCCAATGTCACCTGGGATAGCCTCTACACATATACGCAGCTGACATTACGGTCACACAGAGGTCTAGACTTGAAGGGGAGCCTAAAGACCATATATTATTCCAGCCCTTTCCTTCTGAAGCCCAGAGATGGGCAGTGACTCTCTCAAAGTCACAAGCTAGTAAATGGTAGACAGCCTTCATTAAGCATAGCTAAGATTAGACCTCAGCATCCTTTCCATTATCCTACATTGGATATTACCTTCTACATAGAGAAGATGTAGACGGTAAGACTCAGCGCTAGGGGAACCTCAGAGATCACCTAATTCTTTTCCTTCCATTTTATATACAAGGAAACTGTGACCCAGAGAGGGAATGAGGCTTGGGTGACACAGCATAGCATGGGTTCAAGCAAAGGTCTTCTGACTCCACTCAGAGTGCTCATTCTCCCACTCTGCGATGTCTCTGAGACTGTGGCAAGTGTGAGCATGACAAGCACTTAGCTGCTGGGGAAGTCACAGAGTGGTGTGAGAAGCTGGGACCAAGCCAGACAGCTAGATGGGCGTGTATGGACATGGGGGTCGGAGGAAGCTAAGAGTCAGCCACTGAGCTTAGAAGAGGGCAGCGACGGGTCAGGGGTAGGGGAAGCTGTGGGAGTTGATGTGACAAGCCAGCAGCAAGCACGCAGCCCAGCATCAAGGAGATGTGATCCTACTCCGATTTCTATGGTTCTTCCTGGGAGGAAGTTGATGTCAGTAGAGCTAGTCTAGTCCATGATGATGTAAATAAGCAAAAGGCATCACTCAGTGAAGGGCAGCACCAAGGAATCTGCACAAGTTCCTGGTAAACAGACCTTTATAGAACATGAGAGGAAGAGGGAGATCTGAACTTCTAGATGTCCTTTCTTCCCATCACCTCACAGAGCAGTGGAAAGAGATTTGGAGACCGAGGACCTTAGTTCGAATCCTTGTTCTGCCACTTAATATCTATATAACTTGAGCAATTCAATTTGCTTTTCAATCTCAGTTTCCTTACTTGCAAAATGAAGGTACTGGATAATAAACCCTCTGAGTTCCCTTCTGGCTCTACATCCATGAGTCTCTGAGTACTGGAAACTGCTAAATTGGAAAGTTCAGACAAAGTCTTCCCATGTCCAATCCCAGATGAATCACTGGTGTAACCCTAACATAAGGGTCCTAAGTATACTTTATTGAACTCTCACTTCTTTGGCTCATTGACCACTCTGGGACAGGACCTGGGAACTTCAGTATCTGACATTTCCCCCAAGATTGGTCACCAGCTCCCCTTTCAAACAATCAGTATCACAAGGTTTTGAAACATGAAACAGTTTGAAAAGTCACAGAAAGGACTCACAATGAAGCCCAAGAGCATTAAGAGACTTCCTCTCCTTCTCCAAGACCCGATAAAAGAGAAAGGACTTGAGTTCGAATCCTTCAAGTCAATGTTTTGCCAAGGCACTGGTTGTTGACCAGAAGCTATCTCTAGGATTGCTTCCTGTTTGTGCTCTGCTAATGTCTTGCTACTTCACCAGCAACTCCGTCTAGATACTCTACTGTCCTGTTATTTAGGATGTTCCAAGGGATGGTGCCAACTCTCAAGCAGTTGGACCAGCAAAGGATTATATTGAAGCCTCTGCTACCAGAGTGACAGCTCTTTTTAATGCCTGTAGGTCATCAACTGTTACTTAAATCTGATGTGGTGATATGACTGGGTCCCATAGGCTCACTTTCAACACAAAGTCTTTTTCCATGGCTGTTCAAATGTTTCTGTTTCCTACCCCATATTATCTCCTTCTGAAAGGTACTTCCAATCTCTTTCTATTTGTCTAGACAAATTGGGTTGACAAGTATTTAATTAAGTGATCACTATATGCCAAACTCTGTATGAAATGCTGGGTATAAAAGTATACAAGTTAAAATAAAGACAACCTCTGCCCTCAAGGAGCTTACATTTTAATGGAAGGAGACAATCCATAAAAAAGAATTGAACAGAGGGGGAAAGGAAGGTAGCCATATAGGGCATGTTCCGAGAAAAAAGGATGACTGATCTGGAATCCTTCTCAAAATGGAAGAAGGGGGCCACAGGACTGGAGGGAGAAGGCAGCTAAAGCATGATGGCAAAGTGTCCCTCCTCTTCCTCAGGTCTCCAATCTGCTTCTCTGGAAAGGTTACCAGAGGGGAAAGAACCGAGATGGAGCCAGCTACTCCTGGGGGAGATAATTGTCAAGAGAAGGGGAGAAATCTTTGGTCCTTACTACATTGGATTTTAAAGCTTGGGAAATACCTTCTAGGCCAACTAGTCCAATTCCCTTATTTTACAGATGAGGAAACCAAGAACCAGGGAGATTTAGTTACATGGAATCAAGTGACAGAGCTGAGACTATAACCCAAGTTCCCCCAATCCCAGTCCAGCACCATTCCCATTACTCTATTAAATCAATGTAGAAATTTGGGATGTGGGAATACCTAAATGACTTCATCAAGAGACAGGATCCTTAGGTTCTAGTTTCACTTATGCCACTGACATTTTGCGTGATTTTAGGGAATTCATTTCTTTTCTCTGGGGTTCAGTTTCCTTATCGATATAATAAGGAATTTGGATCTGATGCTTTCCAAGATTCTTTCCAACTTCAACCTCTTTGTTCTTCTGTTAGAGAATCAAGTTCAGCTTCTGATTTTGTGAAGTAGGAAACTGAGGCCCAAAGTGACTTGTCCATGATCACATAATTATAAAGTAGAATTTACATTCAGGTCTTCTGACTTGCTCTCTTACATATAACCTTGACTCCTCCATTAGAACTTTGCTCATCTGCAAAAGGAGACAAGTGGACCCCATTATATTGCCTCTAACTGACATTCTGTGTTCCACATTCTAAGGTCCTTGACAGCTCTACCAAGGTGTGGCTCCAGTATTCCTTTGTGGATCCATAATTTATTTACCCAATCACTATTTGACTTTGGTTGCAAAGCCCTGATTGAACTGTACAGGAGATTTTATACTTGGTCTCCCGCTTCTGATTGCTGAGGCCAGTAGGTATGCAGAAGTTTGTCCTGTTGTTACCTGCCTTTGTCCTTCTGGATCTGTGTCCCTCTCCCCCAGCACTGCCCCCCTCAGCTCCTTCCTCTACCCTTGTGAAACACACCACACACACACACACACACACACACACACACACACACACACTCCTCCCCAAACCCACATTCAGAAATCTGGCCCCATTTTCCTTGTCTCTGACCCTTGCCGCTGAAGTTTACTTCACTGTCATAAAAACCAGGGTTGTAAAATTCATATTGTAACTTTAAGAGCCACATCTGTTTTAGCCATTTTTTGTTTTAAGAACTCAACGTGAATTTAATGATGCAGCCATAAAAGGAAAAGCTGAAGGAAATTATCGCAGATTTGTAAAGCTATAAGAGAGGTTCCTGGGCTCGTATGCACAATCAAATTACAAAGAAACAACCCAATTGTTTTTATTGCCCAGTGGATCTCCAGTTTAAACATTTCTCATTTTAATCTATTGATGAGGATTAACATTTTATTTGTGCTGGCCCTAATAATTAGCTTGGCACATCTTTCTCAGGTGAATGAAGCCTTTATAGACTCTTAGATGTTAGTGAGAGATCATCTGTTCCAGATTCCTTGGCTGTAAGGAACTAAAAAAATTATATCTCCATTTTACAGATGAAATAAATGAGACTCAGAGAGAGACAGAGTAAGACACATCCAGTAAGACATAAAAAGGGGGTGTTGGAAAAGGTGATCTCTGAGGTCCCTTCCTGTTCTAAATTCCTATGTTGTAAGAGTCTTTCCAGCTTCAATATTTATGTTTTATATTCTAAGGGCCATTCATCCCAATTCTGAAATGGCATGTTCTAAGGTACATTCCAATGATAAGACTCTACATTCTATGGAAGGCAACATGACGTAGTAAAAAGAGTGCCCTCCTGCACTCAGGAGACTCTTGGATCCAAATCCAGCTTCCGACTCTAGCTGTGTGATTGTAGGTAACCTGCTTCACCCATCAAAGCCTCAGTTTTCTCGTTGGGAAAACAGGGCCAATCATGACTTCAGTACCTCTCTTATAGGGTTCTTATGAGGACCAATGTGATCCAGTTTACAAAGTGCTTTGCAAACCTTAACACCGTATGTACATGTTAGGCTATTGTTACTCTTCGAAGATTCCACAAGCTCTGACATTGTATGTTCTAAGGTCCCTTCTGGTTCTAACATTCTGTGTTCTAAGAACCCTTCTGGCTTTGATATTATTAAAATCTACACTAAGTCCTGGTTTTTTTGGATTATATGATTGAGAACTAGAGATAACTTTTTTTGTTGTTATTTCAACTTTGTCTGATTTTTTGTGACCCCATCTAAAGATACTGGAGTGGTTTGGCATTTCCTTCTCCAGTTCATTTTACAGATGTGGAACTAAGGCAAACAGTGTTAAGTGACTTGCCCAGGATCACATAGCTAGTAAGTGTCTGAGGTTAGATTTGAACTCAGGTCTTCCTGACTCCAAGGCAATTGCTCCCCGCTGTAGGGTCTAACTGCCTGGATGAAACTTTCAAAGTTATTTAGTCTAACTTACTCATTTTACAGGTGAGGAACTTGAGACCAGTGAGATGCAGTGACTGCCCAAGGTCACACATGAAGTAAGCAACAAAAATGGTACTTGAACCTATGTTCTTTGCTGGCTGTAGTGAGATGCCTTAAGATGCAAGCATCTTAAGGAGTAACATAGGGCGGCTAGGTGGCACAGTGAATAGAGCACCGGCCGGGAGTCAGGAGGACCTGAGTTCAAATTCAGCCTCAGATACTTAAAACTTACTAGCCATATGACCTTGGGCAAGTCACTTAACCCCAATTGCCCTGCCTTCACCTCCAAAAAAAAAAAGGAGTAACAGCTGTAGCTTCAGAGCAGCCTTTGTATTTTCAATTTTCCAGTCACACAGTTAAAAGGTTTTACCAAGAAAAAAGCATCTGCAGTCATTTTAAAATTACTTGGCATTGTTGGCTAGAGATAAGCATGGCCCTCAATATCCCTTAGGTAATCTGAGCTGCTGGCAACAAAACTCTCACAACTGAAAGAAGTAGGTGTTTCAGTGGGGGGGTGATGAGAGAAATCTAGAGCAGGTCCTTTATGATCCCACCCAGGCCTTTCAGGAGCAACAGGGGGTTAGAATTTGGAGATAATGATTCATTGTTGAAAGAAATATCTAGAAAAGTGTCTGAAGCTGTTTCTTTTTTCATCCCAGTATCATCATCACCATCAGCTGGGGCTTTTAAAGTGTCTATTTGCAGAGACTACCATACACACAGACTCTCACAGATGTCCCCATTGACCAAGAACTTATAATCTAAGACAGACACATCGATTTCAGTAAATGACTGGATGGCAGGCATAAGGCAAATAAAAACTGTGCACTAGTTCCCAGACAGACAGTAAAGCAGAAACAGAAATAGATGTAGTAACAGTTTTCCCATCTGTAAAATGATCACCCTATAAACTAGCTTAAAATTAGGGAGTTGGAGCAGAAGGGCTCT
The DNA here is from genome assembly GCF_028583685.1 of Petaurus breviceps papuanus. Classification (NCBI taxonomy): domain Eukaryota; kingdom Metazoa; phylum Chordata; class Mammalia; order Diprotodontia; family Petauridae; genus Petaurus; species Petaurus breviceps. The sequence continues at coordinate 614,243 of NW_027187360.1, read as the reverse complement.
TTAAGCCTTCCCCATGTTCTAAGATCTCCTGCATCACTATGATTCTGAGATGCCGGAGAAAGAGCAATGAATAGGAGCCATGGAATTATAGATTTAGAACTCAGTGGGACCTTGGAAGCCTTGGAGTCCAACCCCCTCATTTTACAGAAGAGGAAACTGAGGTGCAGAACCATTAGATGACTCAACCAGGGTCACATAGCTAGGTGAGGTGGAATATGAACTCAGGTGTCTCTGGTTTTAAGACCAGGATCCCCTCCACTGAACTGTGAGGTCTCTGCTCCTTCCTACCTATGCAAAAGAGTAATAACTCTGGGCTTCAGACTCTTCATCCATAGAAGTGTGTTGGACTAGCTGACCTTGACGTTATGGAAAGAGTTTACATCACTGGAGCTGGGCAGTTCTCAGGCTTTATTATCTGTGTGACTTTGGGAAATTCTCTGAAGCTGTTTCCTTATCTGCACAGTACATCTATACTACCTGTCCTATAGGAGGAGAGTGCTTTGAAAGGTAAGCTATTACTACTATTACTACCAATACCCTACCTTCAGGTGTGCTGAATGCATTTAATATTGTCCCTACAAAAAATGCTTTCATACCCAACATCTTTTTTATGGAGGAGAAAACCGAAGACTTTGATGGCTTGTCCAAGGTAATGCAGACTAGGGTCTTGCGTCTCATAGCTCGAAGCCCCCTTTTCCCCTGTGCCCAAACTCTGGTTCTCAGTTTGCTCCTCCATAAAAGAGGGCAGTTGGACTACAGGTTCCTTCCAGATCTCACTCCCATGATCCGATGACCCTCTGGGGCTGCTCTCTTTAGTGTGTGTCCCAGACCTGGGTCTCTTTGTCCCTTGGGGGCCCTCCTGGCTCTGCAGCGGCCCAGGCCCACCAGCCATCTGCACAGCACAGGTGTGAATCCCCCTCAGCTCCCCTGCCCCGCCCCCAACCTGAGGGACTCCGCACACTGGGCCAATTGTTCCCCCCCGCATGTTGGCTAATTCTCGGGGCAGCTGCTGGGGGTGGGGGGGCAGAGGGAGGAGGGGGTGCTGCCATCTGTACGATGGAGGCGGGGGAGGGGCGGCCCAGAGGAGGAGCCGCCTGGCCGGGGCTTGACTGGGGGCCCATTCAAGAGCTGACAGGAGCTAATTGATGAAGCCAGGCCGGGAGCAGGTGCTAACCTGTCTGCAGCCGAGATAATGGGGCTGGGGGCAGGAGGGGGGCGAAGGGGAGGTTGGGCGGCCCACTTAGCCCGCAGCGCAGCTGTTGGAGGGTCATTACCGAGCTCCCGCTTCCACATTCCAGCCGCATAAACGCCAAGAAGACAGAGCGTTGCATGCGTCCCGGGGGGTGGGGGTGGAGGTAGGGGGAAGAAGGAGAGAGGAGGAGAGGGGGTAGGTCAGGAGGGTGACATCGAGGAAGAAGGGGTTTTCCAGTCTCCCGCGGACAGTAACCTGGGGCGGATCTCTCCCTAGGGTTCATTACCACCTGGGGCTGCTCCTTCCCTCCTGTCAGCCAGTGGCTAGGGCAAAAGAAGAAGGTCAAGATGGTCCCCGAGTTCTGATCTGATTTGGGGTTAAATAAATCCAAGATGAAGCGCGTCTTCTAGTGCAGAGGCAGCACCATTCATAGCTACACTTCTTACTGTGTGTCCAGGAACAGGTCACTTTATTCCTCATCCATAAAACCAGGATAACTATACTTGCACTATGTCCTTCGCCAGGCTATTATGACAAAAGGTGCTTAAATTGTGAACCAAAAAGCACTAGAAAAAATGTGATTTATTATTATTTGCCCTGAGAGTTCTTGCCATTCCTGTTGGGACCTATCTGAAGCCCCTACCTCTCTAGGGAGACTTCTGGCTAGGGGAGAGAGGAGGACGTGTGTGTGGTATGGGAGAATGGGGCCTTGGAGGCCAGGGTAGGAGTTGCTGATGTGAGCACTGGGGAGAATGTGACAAATGTTTCCAGAGAGATTTGAAGGGGAGATGAGTTAAGCTGAGCAAGTTAGGGGAGAATCTATCTGTCTATCTATCTATCTATCTATCTATCTATCTATCTATCTATCTATCTATCTATCTATCTATCTATCTATCTAACTACTAAATACATCTTAAGAGAATAACTGAATCCAAAGGGAGGGCCTTGTGGATTCTGCTCTGGGTCATAGACTCCATCCTAAAATGGAAAGAGATTGTAGAAGTCCAGCCATCAGCTCATGGGTGAATACCCTCCTCATCATCCCTAGAAAAGGTGATAAGCATCTACCATGTTCAGGAACTGTGGTAAGTGCTAGGGATGCAAAGAAAGCTTGGAAAAACCAGCCTCTGTTGTCGGGGAGTTCACAGTCTGATGGGAGAGACAAGAAGCAAATAACTAGGTACAGACAAGTTATAGAAAGGGAAAATTAGAAATAATTAATAGAGAAGTGACTATCATTAAAGAAGTTCCAGAAAAAATTCTTGAAGAAGGTAGGATTTCAGCTGGGACCTGGAGGAAGCCAGGGAAAGCATTAAGAGGAAGAGATGAGGAGAGAGAATATTCCAGGTATGTGGCAGCCAGTGAAAATGCAGTCTGTACGTGGAGTGTCCTATTCCAGGAACAGCAAAGAGGCCAGGGTCACTGGATCACAGAACATGCAAAGGGAAGGAAGGTTTAAGGATATTGGAGACCTTCCTACCTCAAGAAGCAGTTCATTTAGGTGTTCAACAGTAGACAGAATGAGAAAGAATTAGCTCAGAACTGATTTTCCCCAACAGATCAAACTTGTTTTTCTTTCCAGGAGTGGCTTTATAGTTGGAGGTTCCCAGCTGGGGGAGGGAGCCCAGGATGTCCAAATGCCAGTCTTCCCACTGACTCACTCTTGATTCTTCTCTTTGGGTCTTAATTTCCTCTTCTGTAAAATGAGGGTGTTGGGCTGATTGATGGCTAGCTTTGCTATGCTATGGCTATATGGTATAAGGTTCCTTTCAGCTTTGACACTGGATATGGTTTTAATAGTATAAAGGCTGTATATTTTGTTGAATTAAGTTTGCTTTTACAGTAAGGGAAGCATCAAAAAGAGACTGGGACCCAGGGTAGAAGCCAGAAGGACTTGGGTGATTCTTCTTTGCTCCATCGGTTAGAGTGGGGGTGGGGTCTTCATGACAGTTGTAGACATCTGCCCAGGAGACCTGACTTCTCCCTTGATATTGCTCTCTGAACTCCAAAGAGAGACCCTGCCCTTGTCCATATGTGCTGTCCTCTTAATAAGCTGAAGTGACTGGTGTAAAGTAACAAGCTCAGGGCCGTGTCTGTGCACATGGTCAGTATGACAACCAGTGGTTAATGGTTCACCCTCAGGCTGGCCTCACAAAGAGTCACCAGTGACTTTGGGATTCTCTGGTGGATTGGCTGCTTTGGGCAGGGTTCTTTCTAGGAAAGAGAAGAGGGTGCTCAGCTCAGTGAGGAAAATAGTCAGGTCTTTAATAACTGTGGGTGCCTTCTGGTCTGGGAGTAGATATGGCTGCTGGCCCCAGAATTAGGAAGACCTGAGTTCAGATAGTCTTTATATCTTGTCTTCTCCCATTAGAATGTAAGATCTTGAGGACAGAAATTATCTTACTTGTTTGTATCATATCCTCAATGGGCTTATAGTGCATGGAACATAGTGAACACTTAGTAAATGCTTCATTTTGCTATATGACTGGCTGTTTCCTTCCTTCCTTCTCTCCTTCCTCTCTTTCTCTTCCTTTCTTTTTTCCTTCCTTGCTTCTTCATTCACTTGCTTACTCATTTGTTTTTCACTCATTTATTTATCTCTCCAGTCATTTATTCATTTGATTATTCATTCATTCATCTGCTTAGTTCATTCATTCATTTTTATTTATCTATCCTTTCATTTGTTTGTCTATTTATTCAAGACTAAGTATTCCTATTTCACCCAGACTGAAAGTACAGCAACTATTCCCTTCCCTGACCTGGGCCAGTTTGCTCCTCTCTAGATAGCCTGTGACCTCCTGCTCCTGAGGGCTCATCACATTGGTGCTGGACATATTCAGACACCCAATTGATTTTAGTTCCACTGTAGGTCAAACCTTCTGAGCTCAAGTGATCCACCAGCCTCAGCCTTCCTAGTATATGAGATAAAAGGAATACCTGTACTAAGTACCTGCACTTATACCAAACATACCTATAAACCCAACCCATTTCATTTTCTGCTCATACATTTCTCAATGATATTCCTCATGCTACTTCTTGGGGTCATCCTTGGAAATACATTGCAGCCTAAATATGCTCACTGTGTTTCTCCATTCTCCTTTAGGTAACCTGAAACTTTGATGCCTCAGAGATTACAGAGTTCCAAGGCTTGTACCTATACACCATTGCTGAATATATTTGTGTTTGAATAGGTGAGTCACTGCTCCAGGAACTGTACAGTTTACCAAATGCAGTCTAACATACTGGCTTCATGCTATTCATGAATCCCTTTCATTGCCCGTTTGTAGTTCCTAACCAATTGACCCCTGTATCTCCCTTATGTGTTTTCCTGTCTGACCTCTCCTGAGCTTCCTTCCATGGACAGTTATCAATGACCAAGGGTATGCTGGAGTCAGCTTGTGCTGGCTCTCAAAAGCTGATTGCTAAATTTTCAGAGTGAGCATCTACATCCCAGAATATGGCAAATGCTACAAACCAGGGTGTGATATATTGCTTTGTTAGTTGTCTAGACTTGAGAAAGTGATACTGATAAAACAGATTACACATGAAGTATGTCATATGCAGGATCCCCTCTGCCCCAGAGCCAGTTGTTAAATGTTTCCTGGCATACACTCGTCCATAACTCAACCCCTACTTTTCTATATCTCCCAGGAATTTGACCTAGGGGCTCTCTTTTCTCTCTTGGTCACCTCATCAATTATCCTGTGTACAATTAACATCTCTCAAATCTCTATTTACAACCTTCATCTCTTCCTTGGTTTAGGCATCTCAAACTTAACACATCCAAAATGTAACTCTTTGTCTTTTCCCCTTAAACCTATCCCTCCTCTAAACTTCCATGTTTCTGGCTTTTTTTTAATATATAAAATGTTCTTTTAAATGAAGTTGAGCCTTGACAAACACAAGCATTTTGATACACAAATATGAACTAGAAAAAGGACTGTATAAGACACCATGAGCAAGGACTTCCCCTCTGCATTGATGACATCCCTGTCCTTCTGGTCATCTAAATTCAAAACCTTGGAATCATCCTGGATGCTTCAATCTCCTTTGTCTCCCATCTGATCAACAGATAAATTGATTCAGTTCAATTCAACAAATTTTTATTCAGTGAGTATAATGTAACAGGTACTATGCAAGGTAAAAAAAAAAAAAACCTGACCTCAGGGATGACATTCTACTGGGGGGAACAATATGGTACAAGCAAATGAGAAGCATATGCCAAACAAATATAGAATCATTTTTGGGCAGAGGAAGAATGAACAGTGGTGGGAACCAGGAAATCCTCTTGTAGGAGGTAATGTTTGAAGGGAGCTAGGGATTCTTTGATGCAGGGATGAGGGAGGAGAGCATTCTAGGTAAGGTGGGCCCAAAGCTTCTGGAGGAGGATGAATATCAGGTATTGGGAAAGACCAGGAGACCATTTTGGCTGGAACATTAGTTGTTTGAGAAGGAATAGTGTATCATCAACCTAGAAAGATAGACTGGAGCCAGACTGTAATAATATTGCATGTGATTTTTCCCATTCTTTTTAAATTTTCTCCTCCCTAAGGCAGCTTTATGCTTTCAAGATTGTTTCTTTGCTTCCGGAGATTTCCTCTGTGTGTATTTGGTCTACTTTAGATACTTCCTGGCTTCATTTTAAGTGACATTTCTATTTCTTCATATACCATTTTTTTCAGCCAGTGAGTCAAAAAACATTTTAAAAATTTATCTTTAATAAAAAAAATCTATTTTCTCTACCTTCTACCTTCCACTCCCTATTTTAAAAAAGAGGAAAAAATACACAAAATTCGTGTAACAATATGAATAGTGAAACAAAACAAATTCCCAGATGGGCCATGTTCCTAAAATATAGCTCTCATTCTGAACTGAATCCATCACTTTTGGTGATGGAGGTGGTAGCATGTTTTATCATTTTTGGAATCATCATTGGTCAGTGTGTTGATCAGAGTTCCTAAATCTTTTTTTATTTAATTTTAATTTAATTTTTTCTCAGTTACATGTAAACAATTTTTAACAATCATTTTTAACTTTAAAATAATATCTTATTTTCCCCAATTGCATGTTTAACATTAATTTTGAAAAAAAACTTGAGTTCCAAATTCTTTCCTTCCCTCCTTCTTTGAGGATTTAAGTCACTTGATATAGATTATACATGTGCAGTCATGCAAAACATTTCCATATTAGCCATGTTGCAAAAGAAAATGCAGACCAAAAAACCCAAGAAAAATAAAGTAAAAAAAAAGTATGCTTTTGCCTATATTCAGACTCTATTAGGTCTTTCTCTGAGGTCTATAGCATTTTTCATTAGAAGTCCTTTGAAATTTTTTTGGATCTTTGTTTTGCTAAGGATATCTAAGTCATTCAGTTGATCACTGTTACAATATTGCTGGTTACTGTGTATAATGTTCTCTTGGTTCTGCTCACTTCACTTTGTTATCAGTTCATGTAAGTCTTCCCAATTCCCAAGTCTTTTAAAGTAGTTTGTTGTCATACTATAAATTGTTTTTCTAGTTCTGCTCACTTCACTCTTTATCAGTTCATACAAGTTTTCCCAGGTTTCTCTGAAACCATCCCTTTTTCATGTCTTACAGTATACAATTAGTGTATTCTATTATATCCATATACCATAATTTCTTTTAGCCATTCCTTAACTGAGGTCATGCTCTTAGTTTCCAGTTCTTTGCTACCACAAGAAGAACTCTTAAATTTTTTTGTACATAGAGTTTTTTCCTTCTTCTTTAATCTTATTGGAGTATAGGCCTAGTAGTAGTATTGATGGGTCAAAGGGTAGATACAGTTTAGTTACTTTTGGGGCAGAGTTCCATATTGCTTTCCAGAAGGGTCTACACCAACCACAAAAAACATGTATTAAGCATTTACTATTTGCCATTCAGACATTTTCAAATGGATGTCCAGTAGACTCCTTAAACTCAAACATGTCCAAAACAGAACTCATTATCTTTCCCCCAAACCTTCCTACCTTCTCCGCTATTGTAAAGGGCACCATCCTCCTCCTCGTCCCTTACAACCTAGGAGTCATCTTGAATTCCTCACTCTCTCTCCAGCACACACACCCCAACCCCTCCAAACTGTTGTCAAGGTCTGTTAATTTCACCTTCACAACATCTTTTCCATAGGGACTCTTCTCTTCTCTGACAGTGCCATAACTCTGCTTGGGTCTGCCTGCCCCAAGTCTCTCTCCACTCCAATCCATCCTCCATTCAGTCTTCAAAGTGATTTTCCTCAAGTGCTTATTGTTGTTCATTTCAGTTGTGTCCAACTCTTCATGACCCCATTTGGGGTTTTCCTGGAAAAGATATTGGTTTGCCATTTCCTTCTCCAACTCATTTTACAGAATAGGAAACTGGGGCAAACAGGGGTAAGTGACTTGCCCAAGGTCACACAGCTATTAAGTGTCCGAGGCACCAGATTTGAACTCTGGAAGATGAGTCTTCCTGACTCCAGACCCAGCACCCTATCCACTTCACCACCTAAAGGCCCTCCTTGAGGGAAGGGACTGTCTTTTGCCTCCTTTTGTATACCTAGTATTTAGCTTGTTGCTTGGAATGAAGTAGGTGCTTAATAAATGTTGATTTGGGGTGGCTAGGTGACACAGTGAATAGAACACTGGCCCTGGAGTCAGGAGGACCTGAGTTCAAATTGGCCTTAGACACTTAACACTTACTAGCCGTGTGACCTTGGGCAAGTCACTTAACCCCAATTGCCCTGCCTTCCCCCCTCCAAAAAACAAAAGCAATAAATGTTGATTGACTAATTGATTGATTAATTGCCAGCCACTGTACTAAGCATGGAGGATAAAAAGAAAGACCAAAACAGCCCCTAAACTCAAGGTCACATTTTAATGGGGGTGGCAATGTATAAAAAGGGACATATAAGGACACACATACACATACAGACATACATGTGTGGGCATCATATATATGTATATGTATGTGTGTATACACACACACGAAGGCAAATGTAGAAACAAAGACATCGTCAACTGCAGAGACTAGGAAAAGTTTCCTATAGAATGTGGGATCTGAACTGAGTCTTGAAGGAATCTAGGGAAACTAGGAGGCAGAGATGAGGAGGGAGGACATTCCACATGTGGAATGGTCAGCCAGTACAAAAGCATGGAGATGGACTGAGAGAGTGCTATGTTTGAAGAAGAGCAAAGAAGCCAGCATAGGTGGATCATAGAGAGCATGAAGGGGAATGAAATGTAAGCAGAGTAGAAAGGAAGGAAGGGACCAGTTTTGAAGAGATGTAAACGCCAAAGAGGTAACTGGTGAGATCAGTTTCAGGTGAATGATGAGGGTGGAAGCCAACTCACACAGAGTGGGGGGGGGGGAGAGGAGTAGAGACAGAGAGACAGACAGAGACAGGCAGACAGAGACAGAGAGACAGAGGGAAAGGAGAGGGAATGTAAGTGAGGGCAGTCCACTTCAACTGATGTCTATAACCGATTCCTAGGATAGCTCTCATCTATGATAAAAGGATAAGGGTTGTTTCCTCCCATATATAATATGAATGGTTAGGGGGATGGTTAAAGGGGTTGCTTGTCTTAGGTTCCTGCACGTAAGTTTTGCACAATCCCCCTGAGAGACTTGCAATAATTCTCCAGGAGGTAGTTTTCCCCTGTGTCATAAGGTTCTTTTGATGGCCATAGATGTAGGATGGTGGGGTTGAGGAAGAAGCAAACAGATCTCACCTACCACTGAGTCGCTTCTGAAAGGAGAGGTAGATATAGGAGGCCCCATGTGGGTTTCAGTAAAGGATTCTAAAAAAGAACTTTCCCTTTTCTCTTTTTGTCCTGAGAGAGACTGCTAAGTATCTATGGTCTAGGAAGCTGTTTGGTTTGCTTCAGTCTCTCTGTTTCTTCCTACTACTTATATCTTTGTGCTGGATTCTTATATCCTTGAGCAGAGAAACTGAAAAGTTCTATGATCTCCAAGGGAAGAAATCATTACCTTTCTTGCCTTCTATACTATATCTTTTTTAAAAAAAATAATATTTTTTCCAATTACATGTAAAAACAATTTTTAGCATTCATTATTTTAAAATATTGAGTTCCAAATTTTTCTCCCTCCCTCACCTCTCCCCTTCCTAAGACGGTAAACAATTTGATATAGATTATATATGTGCAATTTGTAAAACATATTTCCACGTTAATCATATTGTGAAAGAAGAAACAAATCAAAAGGGAAAAAACATGAAAAAATAAAGAAAGTGAAAATAGTCTGCTTCAATCTGTAGTCAGATTCCATCAGTTCTTTCTCTGGATATTGATAGCATTTTCCATCATGAGTCCTTTGGAATTATCTTGGATCACTGTATTGCTGAAAAGAGCTAAATCATTCATAGTTGATCGTTGTTCAATGTTGCTGTTACTGTGTGCAATGTTCTCTTGGTTCTGCTCACTTCATTTTGCATCAGTTCATATAAGTCTTTCTAGGTTTTTCTGAAATCTGCCTGCTCATCATTTCATATAGCACAATAGTATTACATTACATTCATGTACCACAACTTGTTTAGCTATTGCCCAATTGATGGGCATCCTCTCAATTTCCAATTTTTTGGCCACCACAAAAAGAGCTGCTATAAATATTTGTGTACATATAGGTCCTTTTCCCTTCTTACGTGAAGTACTAGGTACATTCTCCATCCACTTTTCTCAGTTTGCTCCCTCTCCCATTTGTCATCATCTCAGACAACACTGACCATACAACAAGGGTTAGTAGTAGCTAATTTCTTTATATAACAATGAGCATAAATGATAGTGAGAGAAAGATCAGAGGAGCAGCGGTGAAGGAAACCAACTGTAGGTGTCTGGAGGCAGGTGGGATGCTTCTGCCCGCAGCTGTAGCTGGGTTGCTCTAACCCCTCTTCCAGAGAGAGAGATGAGAGAAGCTGCTTCCTTGAATGACTTGGAATTCCCAGGGAGGGATATTGTCTCTAAGGGGCAGCTGGGGACCTCTCAGTAAACCTGATCTAAGCAGTACCATGCTCTCTCTGCGCAGCGCCTCTCAACTGCATTGTTAACAGCAGCAGGGGCCAACTGTGACCTCCTCTTAGAGTCTTTCAGAGGAACAGAGATGAATGGTAGGTTAAATGCTCTCCTCTAGAAAAAGTCTACATGGTGTCAAGATGGAGTATGAAACTCTAAAGTCAATAATACCTTTTGTCCTAGCTCCTTCTTTTTCCTCTAACTGATTCCCAGGATAGAGCACTCATGTATGATAAAAGCACAAGGATTTTTCCTCCCATGTGTAATATGAACTACTGGGTGGATGTTTAGAGGGTTTGTTTGTTCTAGGTCTTCTGAGTGTAAATTTTGTTTGTTTTTTTTTTGCTTTTTGGAAGGGGGAAGGCAGCAATTGAGGTTAAGTGACTTGCCCAAGGTCACATGGCTAGTAACTGTTAAGTGGCTGAGGTCAAATTTGAACTCAGTTCCTCCTGACTCAAGGGTTGGTGCTGTATTCACTGTGCCACCTAGTCACCCCCTGCATGTAAATTTTGCATGGTCTCCTTGAGAGAGACTTCCTCTGCCCACAGTGACCCAGTGGGTGACAGCCCTGGGTCTGATACTTAGTAGATATATGATACTAAGCAAGTCACTTAACTGCTGTCTAGCTCAGTTTCCTCATCTATAAAAGGGAGATAATAAAGCACTTACATCCCAGGGTGGCATGAGAATCAATGAGATAATATTTGTTTAATGCTCTGCAAAACTTAAAGCACCTTCCCTCTGAAATTATCTCCAGTTTACACTGTGTGTATCTTGTTTGTACACAGTTGTTTGCCTTTTATCGCCCTCCTTATTGTGAAAGCCTTGAGAGATGAGATTGTTTGTCTTTCTTTTTTAAATGATTGTTCACTGACTCATAGACCTTAATGCTAACCAGTCAGTGGCCTGCAGAGACGGCTGATTTGGATATGGTTCCCACATTCCAGTGAGCTCTATCAAGATGTAGCTTGATGTAGTGCAGGGGTTGGTAAACTATGGTCCATTTTGTAAGGCCTGGAAGCTGAGTGGCTGCAGACCCCAGCTGTAATGAATAGACTGGCAAGCAGAGTCAGGAAGACCTGCTTTCAAACCTTACGCCCAATGGTTCCATAGTATTTATAAAGTACTTAGCACTTATCCTATATATAGAAGGCACTAAATAAATGCTTGAGTCTTTCCTTCCTTCCTTCCTTCCTTCCTTCCTTCCTTCCTTCCTTCCTTCCTTCCTTCCTTCCTTCTTTTCCCCTTACAAGACTCTTTAAGACTATGATTTGCAGAACAGGTGCAGCTCTACATTCTTCTTCTTCAGGAACTAATTCACAAATCTAGTGAACAAAACAGAACAAAAGGATTTCGAGGTGAAAGGAAGCTTAGAGTTCATCAAAACTGATCCTTTCATTTCTGTAAATGACAAAATGAGTCTTTGTAATGGGAATGCAAATTTGGAAGATCTTCCCTGCCCCTAGGCTAAAGTGCACCTGAAGCCTGGGGTGGGAGGCTTGTTTTTCAGTAGATACTTTTTGATTGGCCAGTGAGTCAATAAGGTTGTTACATTCTCTGAGCCAGGAGAAGTCTATATAAGCCCTGATGTGAGGCTTTGTTTTGGGAGCTCACTTTGAGAAGTGTTCTGTGATTTGATCTGTATTCTGAAAAGCCATTGTCCAGAGCCCCCCCCCCTTTGAAAAATCCAGATGTTGACTGGGTATGGATGTAATGGTTGGACAGTTCGGAAATCTGTCTACTTGATCTGTTTCTGTCTTGATAATTCTGCCTGTATACTTTGAAGTTCGGGGTGCTGACCTTTTTCCCCTGAACGAGGTAAACGATATATGTCTGACTGATTAAAGTAAGCTTGTTAACCCATTTTGAGTTGCTTTCCTTTAACAAAGCAGATCCAAGAACCTGCGGTGGCGGCAAACCCCAAGGACGCTTGGGGTGCTTGCCACTACAGTCTTAGGTTTAGTGACTTCCAAAGTCATAGGGTAAACCAATCACTAGCAGAGAGAGGTTCTCATTCAAGTCTTCTGACTTCATACTCAGGGTTCTTGCACTTCTGCTTCATTCTCTGGCTGCCTTCCCCTTTCCACCTCCCAAGATAACTCTACCCTGAGACCTATCTAGATGGATGGGTGAGAACCTTCCAGAACACCTAGCATGAGGGCTGCAGCCACACAGCTCACCTTACTCCTGGCTCACGCTGTCTCTGCTAACACACACACAGCTTGCTTTGCCCTCATATGGGTGTATCCTTCTTCCTCACTCCCTGTTTCCAGCTCCCCTTTATATTTTGTTTTCCCCTGCTAGAAGACATATAAGTAGAACCCATTTTGTTTTTTGCATCCCCAATGCTTAGCACAGGGGCTGGCACCAGTAAAGGCTTTTAAAAAAATGCTCTCTCTGTGTCTCTGTCTGTTGGTCTGTCTCTCACTCTCTGTCTCTGTCTGCCTCTCTCTCCCCCCCCCCTTCTGTCTTCTTCTGTCTTCCTGTCTGCCTCTCTCTGTCTCTCTTTTTGTCTCTGTCTTTTTCTCTTTCTCTGTCTCTGTCTGATTTCATCATGTTGTTTCTCTAACACCAAGTTGTGTGTGTTCAGTTTCCACATCAAGCACTGTGCTTGTGTAGAGCATGGCATTTACTGAGTGCCTCCTCTTCTACATGTCTTCAGGAGAGTCAGGGAGTTGGCAGCAGATGTTCCAGCTGCCCCAATATCCTTGCTCTGGCATCTTTTCTTTCCCACTATCTCAGGTCCCTGCATCCTTTGACTCTGTCCCCTTCCAAACCTGTGCTTAGACCCTGTTTTCTCAAGAAGACATTTGTAATTGAGAAAAGCAAAAGGAGGGACTTCAACATCTCAATACCTAATGACCTAAACCTGGTATTTGCATCTTAATAGGAATTCCATCTAGGGTAAAGTTTAACAGGATCTTTTATTTAGCTTAAAATAGTAGAATTTCAGGGATCAGTCAGTGAGATAGAGCTGGGAGCCCCTGAAATCACAGAGTGTGGAGGTTCCCACCAGTACTTTAAAAGAATGGCCAACCTAGGCACTCCTTACATCTGAGGCAAGCCATGCTCCACTTCAGCCTCCCTTCCTTTCTGGGTCCTCCAGAAAAACACTGGGCCTACGAATGAGTGAGGCTCTTAGGTGAGTGAGATGTTATGACCATGAGCTGGTCTCTCACCCAGGCTCTTTGACTCAAGCCCAGATGAATCAAGTGAAGAAGGGAAAAAAGGAAGTTGCTTAGGCCCTGTTCCATAATTAATGAGACTGGGCCCAGGCTGAAGAGCCTAATCAATTATTAAACACAAACTCATTAGGGAAAGATTTCATTATGGGATGATTTAATTAACTGACAAGCCACAGGAAAAAAGCCAAAGGCAGACTTGAAAGGGACTTGGTTGACTAGGTTGTTCTGTGCTTGAGAAGAAAAAAGAAATTAATAGTTATAGAATTCATTCTCTCTCTTGTCTTTGACTCCATTCACTCATTCATTCATTGAACCTTTACGGAATACCTACTCTATACAGAGACCTCTTGTTTGACTGGGGGGAAATAAAAAGAAGAATAAGAATTGGGCCCTGCCTACCCTCAGGGAGCTAACCATCTAATAGGTTTCCATATTAGGGAACCAACCTGTTTTTTCCTTCTGTCTGCGGCTCTTTTTCCAATTATAAGTATGTGGCACTTCTATAGGTGAGGCCAACTCTTCTCTCTCCCCTCTCCAATCTATCTTTCATCAAGTTGACAAAATGGCTTTCCCCAAGGCACAGTTCTTGTCATTCATTTCAATAAAACAAACATTAAATGCTTTCTCTAAGTCACTATGCTAGACACTAAGAAAATAAAGATGAAACAAAATGAAATCTCTTCCATAAGGGAGCTTATACTTACTCCACTCCTCAAAAATCTTCTGTGGCTCCCTATTCCATCAAGGATAAAAACATAAATTCAGCCTGGAAATTAAAGCCTGCTAAAATCTAGTTCCTATCTACTTTTATAATCCTATTTCACATTGCTGTCCTTCATTCTATGTTCTTGTAAACCTAGTTAGCCAAGTGGTTTAGAGGATAGAGCACTGGACATGGAGTCAGTTCAAATCCAGCCTCAGATACTCACTAGCTGTGTGACCTTGGGCAAGCCACTTAACCTCTGTTTGCTTTAATCTACTGGAGAAGGAAATGATAAACCATTCTAGTATCTTTGCCAAGAAAACCCCAAATGGGGTCACAAAGGGCTGGTTATGATTCAACAACAACAGCTGTTTTCAGATTTAATCCTACACTCTTTTCGACTGTCCCCCAAGTCTTTGAACACATTTTCTTCTCATCTCCACTTACTGACATGCTTCTCTTCTATCAAACCTAGCTCATGTACCACCCCATCCCTGTCTCTCTCTTCTTTGAATTGTGTTCTTACCCTCCTCAAATGTTCTGATGCAGTCTATCTGTCTCTGCCCTTCTCACACTCTATTGGATCCCCTAATTCCAGTAGAATTGAAAGTCCTGGAGGGTAGGGATGGTGTCATTTTTTGTCTTTGTATCACTAGCACCAGAGATAATACCAGTGGTAGATATTCCTCAAACTTGGTCATGTGGGCTGACTGACCCAAAATTTAGAATCAGGGTCTCTTTAGATGTGGCAAGATACATGATCTTAGGGCACAGGCTAGAGCTGGAAAGGGTCTTGAGGAGCACAGAATGCTACAGCTACAAGGGACCTTAAAAGTCACCTAGTCTATAAGATGGGAAAACTACAGTGAAGAAAACAAGTGACTGAGCCAAGGTCATAGACTGAGCTGGAAGGCCATCTAATTCAAGCCCTTTCATTTTATAGATGAGAAAAAGCAAGGTCCAAATAGACTTATTGAATTGCCCGAGATTACTGAAAAGATTTTCTGAGTGCTTTTTGTGTGCTAGGCACTGCAAAATATACAGAGAAATGTAGGACCTGGTCCCTGCCCTCTGAAGTTCAGTGTAATTGGGAGAAGAAACCTCTGGCAGTGTGAAATAGGTGCTAAGTGAGAAGGATGGTCAGGTCCACTCCACTGAGGTTGGAGTTCAGAAAGGAAAAGTCATTGTCAGCTGGGGCTTGGGGTGGGGAAATAAGGATGGGTTTCAAGAAAAGTATTCATTCCTTCAGGTCTCCAAAGTCACTGAACTAGGCATACCTATGGACCCAATGATACCATGACCAGTCCTATGCCCCAAGGAAATAAAAGAAAGAAGAAAAGGACCCTTATGTCAAATATTTATAGAAGCTTTTCTGGACATGGCAAAGAACTTAAAACTATCTAATGGATTATAACATAAAATTTTGTCATTAAATTATGACATAAGTTATGACATTTATGTCATAATTTGAACAATTATGACATAAAAAGATAATGGAAGACTATTAGTCTGTAAAAAAATTATAAAATGGATCATTTCAGAGAATCCTAGGAAGACCAGTACAAACTGATAAAGGGTAAAGTGAGCAGAACCAGAACAACAATTTAAACGTTATCAACATCATTAAAAACAAACAAATGGATGAACAAAAAAAAAAAACCTTGAAAGGCTTAAGAACTCTGCTTAATGTAATGGCCCACTACAATTTAAGAAACCTGAGGATGAAGCATGTTACCAACTTCTTGACAAAGAGGTCAAGAAGCAGAGTAAGTCATCCATTTTCAAACACTGCCAATGTAGCAATTTGTTTTGTTTGAATATATGTATTTGTTTTTTATTTAAAATTTACTATTTTTAAACATTTTAAAAATTTTGGGTTCCAAATTCTCTCCCTTCCTCTAGCCCTTCCTTTACCCATTGAGAAGGCAAGCAATACAATGTCAATTATATGTGTGAAATAATGTAAAATATATTACAAATATATGTATTTAGCTTAGGGGAATCTTTTAATTAATGTTTTATTTTCCCCCCAATTACATGTAAAATAATTTTAAACATTCATTTAAATAAGATTTGAGTTCCAATTTTTTTCACTTTCTCCCATCTCCATGAGATGATAAGCAATTTGATATAGGTTATACATGCTATACATGTACAATCATGTAAAACATATTTCCATATTAGTCATGTTATGAAAGAAGATACAGACCAAAAGGAAAAAAAAACATGAAAAAAGTAAAAAATAGCATGCTTCAATCTACGTTCAGACTCCATCAGTTCTTTCTCTGGATGTAGATAGCATTTTTCATCACGTGTCCTTTGGAATTGTATTGGATCATTGTATTGCTTGGTCATTCACAGTTGATCATTGCACAATGTTGCTGTTATTTTGTACACTTTTCTCCTGGTTCTGCTCACTTCACTTTGTATTGGTTCATGTAAGACTTTCAAGTTTTTCTGCTTCTCATTTCTTATAGCACAATAGTACTCCATCATAACCACATACCGCAATTTGTTTAGACAGTCCCCATTGATGGGTATTCACTTAATTTCAAATTTTTGGCATAACAAAAAGAGCTGCTATAAAGAAGATGTGTATTTGTTAAAAGGGCTTTCCAATGGGACCATAGGTAGGAGAGTGATAGAGGTGGGGGACAGGGCAGAAAGAAAAAAAAAGGTAGGAAAGGAAAGGAAAGGAAAATGGAAAAAGGAAAGGAAAGGAAAGGAAAATGGAAAAAGGAAAGGAAAGGAGACCATTGAGACCCTTCAAAAAATGCAGAAAAGAGAATAGAAGGTCAAAATGAAGCACAGGCAATGCAAGCTGCTCATACCAGAAACCCACATTTTCTTTTATAATCAATTCTCCCTTCTAATCCTACTATGTAGATGGAAATATTCATTTTTTTGGTGTTTGTTAAGTTCAGAATTAAAAAAAAAAACTAAGAGGTTACTCCACAGTTCTCATTTTGCAACAAAAGAAACCAATAAATTCATCTGTAGAAAGGAAGGAAAAAAGAGAAAGGCATTTCTGATGATAAATGTCTTTGTCCATTTAACCCTGTCTGGGACTAGGAGTGTAGCCACATTTTCTCAGTCCCCAGGCTGGCTTCATATCACAAAATGAATTTGTCAAATGAGATAATGGTTGTAAAGCACTTGATAAATGGCAGCTCAGATCATCGTGGAACCTGGGTTTGGCCCCGTAAAATTTGGAGAGGGTTTAGATCTTGGCACAGAGATCCCCTAGTCTTTGGTCCTGGCCCAGCTGTTCTTGGGGAGAAGACACTTTTTTTTCAGGATGAAACAGACAAGGTCAGGTGCAAAGACATTGGAACATCAGGCCAGACACAGCCAGCCTGACAAGCATGGCTGGACCAGAAAATCCTCATTTCTAACCAGATACAATAAGTATCAGTTTAGTTTCTCTTCCCTGAAGATGAACCAACTGTCTGGCCTTCATTAGGGCCCTGGGCTCAGGCCTCTTGGGCTGCTCCATCTGGGAACCCTCTCATCTTCTTCTTGAGGATTGTCACTTTTGTGTCCACCAAGAGGAACTGGAAACTTATGACAGCCAGGTGGTATAATCGCTGATAAATAGATGGAATGCTGGCCTTGGAGGCAGGAAGGCCTGAGTTTAAGTCCTGACCCAGACACTTACAGGGTGTGACACTGGACAAGTCACTTAAAAAAAAACCCTGCCCCAGTTTCCCCATCTGTAAAATGGGAGTAATAACTAGCACCTAACTCCCAGGGTTGTTGTGAGGATCAAATGAGCTAGCATATGCAGTGTTTTGCAAACCTTAACAAGCTATAGAGAGACTAGCTATCTTTAGTAGCTTGGACTTCATGCTGCCCAGCCTCAGACTGACCAGGATTCATAGTATCAGAGAGCCAGAAGAAACCTTAGTCATCACTTAGTCCAGGGGGTTTTAATTGTGTTTGTGTCATGGATCACTTTGGCAGTCTGGTGGAGTCCATGGACCCCTTTCTCAGAAGAATGCCTTTAAATCCAGAAAAATGAACTGCATAACATTACAAAAATACTGATTGTTTTGAAACACAAATTCACAGACTCCAGGTTAAGAGCCCTTGACCTAGTCCAACTCAGTTATTTCATAGAGGATATCAGAGAGTTTAAACAACCTGCCAAGGTCACAAAGGCAATAAGTGGCAGAGCCAAGATTGGAACTCAGGCCTTCTGACTCTAAATTCAGTGCTCTTCTCACTATTTTATGATTCTCCAGCTCTGTTTTTAGCAACATGGGGTGCCTTGCACTGCCTTGCTACGTATGGGTAATCTGAAAGCAAAGAAACGCACTTGCCTTTTTAGATATCATCATTTGTTCCCCATTGACAACAAAATCAAGTTCAAATTCCCCTAACTGGCATTCAAGGCCCTCCATAGTCCCCTAACAAAGTTCCTTCCTAATTTTAGTTCTCATTCCCTTGACTCTCCTCCAGTCATGTTAGTCTCTCTTTCCCCACAACTTATCTTGTAAATTCTTTCTCTTACCTCTTCACTTGAATGCTATTGGCTCTGCCTACAGGCCCCCCTCCAACCTTGCTGCATTATGTCTATCCTTCAGGGCCCACCTCCCAGGGAGCTCTTCTCTACAACCTGCACTGTCCAGTTATTACCTGGGCCTTCTCTACATCTGGTCCAGTACCTCACAACTGCTCCATCTCCATCTATAGTTATGAACAATATCGTCATGGAAAGAGTCTGAGGTTTGGAATGAAAGGCTCTAGGGATGGAATCTAGGTTTTGCTACATATAACCTGCATCATTGTAAGCAATAGCCCACATTTCTAATGCATTTTGAGGACTACAATGCATTTTCCTCATGACAACTCAGTAAGTGCATTGTTATTATCCTACTTTTGCTGATGAGGGAACTGAGGCAATGAAGCTAAAGGGCTGGCCATTGGGTACATTCCCAGAAGCCATCAGGGTTGGATTCGAACCCATAATTTTCTGATTCCAAATCTAGGATTCTTTCCCTTGTACCCTGACCCTTCACCTCTGCTTTTGAGAGGCATCGAGGTGACACCATGGCTAGAATAGCAGAACGGTTCCAATCTGGTGTCAGATCTTTACAAGTTGTGTGACTCTGGGCAAGCCACTTAACCTCTGTCTGCCTCAGTTTCCTTACTGGTAAAATGGGGGTAATAGAGCACCAACTTCCCAAAGTCGTAAGGATCAAATGAAATAACTTTTGTAAAGCACTTTGTTGTTGTTCAGTCATGTCTGACTCTTTGGGACCCTATGTGCCGCATCATGTCAATACTGTCCATGAGGTTTTCTTGGTAAAGATTCTGGAGTGGTTTACCATTTCCTTCTCCAGTGGATTAAGGTAAGCAGAGTGACTTGTCCAGGATCACACAGCTAGTAAGTCTCTGTGGCTAGATTTGAACTCAGGTTTTCCTGACTTGAGGCCTAGATCTCTACACACTGAGCCAATAAGCTGCCTCATAAAATACTTAGCACAATGCTTTAGCATAGGACACAGTAGGCATTTAATAAATGCTGATTTCCTGCCTTCCTTCTTGGAATCCCTAGCTCATTTGAAGGCTCAGCTCACCTATAAGCCTCTTCCAATTGTTATTACACCGCCTTCCCTCAGGTACTTTGTATTTATTTATGTGTCTATATTGTTTCACCCCAATAGGATATAAGCTCCTAGGCTTCCATGGACTGATAGAAAATGAAGTGAGCCCAACCAGGAAAATAATCTATACAAGGATTGCATTGTGAACAGAAAGAACTAAAAAAAGAGTCAGAACTTTGAAGTGTAACATTATAATGACTCACATTAATTGACTTCAAAGAAAAGAGAAGAAAGTATACCTCCTTTCCTATTTTGCAGGGTGGGGAGGTCTATGGGTGTCAAGTATTGCATACTTTGTCAGACAGTTTATTTGCTAATTGGTTTTCCTGAAACGCTTTTTTTTCTTTTCTTTTTGTCTTTTGACAAAATCTTTGTTATAGGAGATGGCTAGCAAAGTAGGGGAAGGTGAGGGATATCTTCAGAAAAGAAAATGAAAATTAAGGAATTGATAAAAAGCAAAATTTTTAAAAAGTAAACTATTTGAGGGCAAAGATTGTTTGATTTTTGTCTCCAGTGCCTGGCATACGTACAATAAACTCTTAATAAATTTGGCTAACTGAATATGCTGCTGTTTAATTAATTCAATATTGTTTAATTGAACGCTGCTGCATAAGTCACTTAATTTCTCTGGGCCCCAACTCGGTCAGTAAGCATTTATTAAGTACTTAACAATGTGTTAGGCAGGGCAGTTAGGTGACAAAATGGATGGAGCCATGGGCTTGGAGTCAGGAAGGCCTTAGTTTAAATCCAGCCTCAAAAACTTCCTACCTATTGTGACCTTAGGCAAGTCATTTAACATGTTTGCCACTGGAGAAGGAAATGGTAAACCACTCCAGAATCTTTACCAAGAAAACCTCATTGACAGTATTGACATGATGTGGCACATAGGGTCCCAAAGAGTCAGACATGACTGAACAACAACAAAGTGCTTTACAAATATTATTTCATTTGATCCTTACAACTTTGGGAAGTTGGTGCTCTATTACCCCCATTTTACCAGTAAGGAAACTGAGGCAGACAGAGGTTAAGTGGCTTGCCCAGAGTCACACAACTGGTAAAGATCTGACACTGGATTGGAACTGTTCTGCTATTCTAGCCATGGTGTCACCTCGATGTCTCTTAAAAGCGGAGGTGAAGGGTCAGGGCACAAGGGAAAGAATCCTAGATTTGGAATCAGAAAGTTATGGGTTCGAATCCAACCCTGATGGCTTCTGGGAATGTACCCAATGGCCAGCCCATTAGCTTCATTGCCTCAGTTCCCTCATCAGTAAAAGTAGGACAGTATCCATGGAAAGACTCATGAAGAGTCTGACACAACTGAACAAGTGTGGTAGGCCCTGTGTTCAGTTTGGGGCTACAAGAAAGGCAAAAACACAGTCTCTGCCCTCCAGAAGCTCACATTCTAATGAACTAATGACCTTTAGGCAACTAAATGTGTTTAAGATACTAGAGACTTCTAAAAGAGCCTGGCCCTGGCTAACTCTTAGGAGATTTGCTCTCTAGCCTGGAGGTGGAGAAGTGGGGGGTGGGTAGCAGAAGAACAGCAAGTAGCTCTCCAAACAGTGATCTGAACCATCCAGGAGCTTGGGAGAGGGCCCAGCAGGGCCTTTTGTTATGATGAAAATCATGAGATTTGGGGTAGGGGGAGGGAGCAGGGTGGCAGGGGGAGAGGAAGGGAGCCAGACGAGGTGAGGAACAAGGACAGCCAAGAACTTTCTTGGCCTGTCAGGGGCTGGGAGTCTGACAGCATCTGTCACTCGGAAATCACATCTAATTGCCCTCTGGGTGCAAACTGAGGCTGGGAAGCAGTAAGAGAGACAAGGGAGGGAGCCCAGCCTGCCTGCGTCTGCCCCTGTCATGCTCAGGCTCACTGTGTTTGGGAGCTTTGCTCAGCCTGTTGGGAAAATCATTAGGTAAGTGTTAGTGGTAGAGCTGGGACCAGTTACAGTCATAACTCACCTTTCTTTTTCTATGGTACTTTTAAGGTTTATAAAGCACTTTTCTCATAGTGACCTTGTGAAGTAGGTAGGTCAAGGGTTATTATACCCATTTTTATGGAGAATACAGGCTCAAAGGGTATGAGTGACCTAGGTTGGAGGAACTAATAAGGTTTGGGGCTGAGATTTGAACCCAGATTTCCTGGCCCCTAGTTTCTATTTTGTTCTGCACCATAAAAGTCTGGTGATCCCTGTCTAAAACCCTCTCCCTTTGAGCAGTGGACCAAATTCAGTCATTTAAGATTAATTCTTCTGGGACAGAACTGCAGCTAGAAATTCTCATCTCCAAGGGCAAATTCAGTTGACATGGAGAGAAGCCTCAGACCCCAACCAACAAGACTCAGTGCATCTCTCTTTGGCCACCACAGGGCCCCCACTTTGGAGAATTACAAAGGAATTGATCTGCTTGCTGAAGGGGTATGAATGTTGTCACACTTTCAGGAGCTCTGTTTGCCCTACCTTGGTTATAGCTGTGCTTTGGTCAGTCAATCAATCAGCAAGCATTCTGCTTGGTTCTGGACATCCAAAGATAGAAACCCAGTCCCTGCTCTTAAGGAATTTATATTCTGTTGGAGAGACAACATGTAAATAAAGGTATATAAAAAAAACTATGTGTATATATACATACATGTATATTAAATACAAGGTCATTTTTTTGGGGGGGGGAGGGTGGAAAGTATTGTCTTCTTTAAAATTTCACTTTCCCCTGAAAGAGACCCCTAAGGTGGTTCTGCCAGTGATTGATCACTATACTGGGAAAAGATCAAAAGATCTGGGGGCTGGAAAGGACTCTTTCTAGCTGAAGGAGCTGAGGGACTGAGGGGTGATGGGATTTGACCAAAGTCACCACACACACCTGTACCTTTGGCACAGGTAGTAAGTGCCAAAATCAGGTTTCCAAACCACTGCTCATTTGCCTACATGGTGTAAGACCTCTGCCTTTCTTCCAGTGCCTGGGTTTCCTGGATTTCACAGTTTTCCCCATGAGTCAGGCCTAGTAGAGGGGCTCCCCTGTTCCACTCCCCCTCTCTGAAATGGATATCTGGCTCCCCATGATATTTTCCAGACCTTTTCTAATAATGATAATAATCCTTTGCATTTGTTAAGTGCTTTACAATTTACAAAGTGTATTCACCCAGAGGATCTCAAAGACCAGGCCTGGCCAATCCCATTTGCACATCAGACTGCACCAGGGCTAAGAGCTCTAGTAATAATGAGACAGGAGCCTCCCACCCAAGGAGGGAGACAGGCCTGCAACTGTGGCCACGGAGCCAAGGGAAATGCTCGAGCTGCCAAACTTGGCTAAAGAACAGGGACTTCTCAGCAGCCAAATACTTCACCTTGGGCCAGTGGGTCATGGCAAAGTATGAATGGGGCCCCAGGCAGGAGTTAATGAAGACTCCAAAGCTAACAGGCTTCCTTTCCCTGTTAAGAGCCCCCAACTTAGCTTTCTAGGAGCAGGAGAGCAAGTGTGTTAAAGGGACAGGAACTCGAGATTTGACCTCTCCCCAGAAATTCCCAAACAGTATGATCCAGAGACCATCAAGAAAGATATGAAATTCTCCTGGAGTGATGATGATTTGAGTAACATTGGGTTATGTTTTATTTTGTTATTGTTTATTTTGTTTTTAATGCCTGAAATGTCCATTGGTGTCCCCCACCAATGCCTCCTCACAGGGAGATGACATTTAGTTCTCAATTCTGTGTCAGAGAAACACAACCTCTGACCTAAACTCCAAGTGGAAAGACTTTCAGTATTGACCTATAATTGACTTCCTTTGGTATGCTGCTCTGGGGAGACTACGTCTGGAATATTATATTTAGTTCAGAGAACCATATCTTAGGAAGGAAGTTGGACTATTTAGAAGAAAGCAATCAGGGTGGTCAGAATCCTCAAGGTGATGCCATATGAGGACAGCTGAGGAAACTAGGGATGCTTAGTAATAGAGAAGACACAAAGGGGACATGGTGACTGTCTTCATGCATGTAAAGAGCCATCATTGGGGAAGAGGGATAAAACTTAGTCTTCTTGAGTCAGAACTAGGAATAATAGGTAGAAGGTGAGAAGAGGCAGCTTAGGCTTGACATTGGAAAAATTTATGAATAATTAGAGCTTCTCCAGAGGTGGAATGGACTGTCTTGGAAAGAGGTGGTTCTCCCTAACTGAGACCTTCACGCTGAGCCTGATATACGATTACTTGTCTGACAGATTGTAGAGGGAGATATTATTTAAGCATGGATTGGACTAGATGAGATTCCTTCTCTGAGATTCCTTCCAACTCTGAAATTGTGGGAATTCTTTACTCTGTTGTTCTGGGACCAACCTGGCTTGAGTGGCTCCTTCCTTGAGGTCTGGTTGACAGAGGATGAATTGCTTTTGGCCACAGCCAATTCATAGAGAACCGTGTTGGAAAATGTGGAGGTGTTTTCTATCTGTATCCATAGAGGAAGCATGCTTGGGGATGGAATTCTGGCTAATTACTGGTTGCCAGAAATCTCTGCCTCCTTCCTTGCTCACTGCTCTCATTAAGTATGAAAGAATTTGGTTCCGGGTGAGTGAAAAGCAATCATCAGTGGCTTCCTGGTGGGGGAGGGGAAGGAGAAAGGAGAAAGAGCCATGTAATATGTAATTTTTAGCAGGTTGTCCATTGAGACACAGTGAATCCAAAATTTAAAAGGGACAGACAGGTTATAGATTTAGAGCAGGAAGGGACCTTAGAATTCATCTATTCTAGTCCCTTCATTTTACAAATGTGGAAACTGAGGCCTACAGAGGTTAAGGGGTTTGCCTGAGGTCACACACAGAGGCAGAATTTGAACTAGATCATTGAATTCCATTGTGCCATATTGACTCTAGAATGAACAGAGGGACCACACACAGGATTTAGCTGATATTAACACAGGGCTTTATCATATATTCTCTCATTAGATCCTAACCATGTATCTGCAGTAGGTATAGTTATTATGATCCCCATTTTACAGAGGAATATCTTGAGATTCAGGGAGGTCAAGGGATCTCTCCATGGTCATGCAGCTCCTTAAGGTTAGAGGTTATGTATAGAGTAGTGGGCATTATGCTAGACTTGGGATCAGCACAAATCTGGGTTCAAATTCTGTTTCTGATACTTAAAGCTTGGTGAGTACTTACATGAGACAGTTGAATTTGACATTAAGAAGTTGTTGATGTTGTTCAGTTGTGTCCAACTCTTTGTGACTCTTAAGGGGTTTTCTTGGCAAAGATGGTGGAATGTTTTGCCATTTCCTTCTCCAATGGATTAAGGCAAACACAGGTTAAGTGACTAGCACAGGGTCACATAGCTAGTGAGCATCTGAGGCTAGATTTGAACTCAGGTTTTCTTTTTTTTAAGCAATCGGGGTTAAGTAACTTGCTCAAGGTTACACGGCCAGTTATTTCTGGGTGTGGTACTGAGTAGCTGAGCCCAGTTTGATCCAGGTCATCCCAACACTGGAGCCGGTGCTCTTACTCGCTGAGCCACCTGGCTGCCCCTATGAACTCAGGTTTTCTTGACTCCAGGCCCAGTGCTCTATCAACTGAGCCACCTGGCTGCCTCCTAGACATCAAGAAGACCTGAGTTCAAATCCTACCTCAGAAACTTCCTAGCTGTGTGATCCTGGGCAAGTCACTTTATTATCTACCTCACTTTTCTCATCTTTAATGGGGATAATAATAATACCTACTTCCCAGGGTTGTTGTGAAAATCAAATGAAATCATATTTGTAAAGTGTTTTGCATACCTTAAAGCAAAACACAATATAGATGTTCATTATACCTATTATCTCAGTTTCCTTATCTGCAAAATAGGGGTAATAATAGTAGTATTTGTTTCACAGGGGTGTTTCAAAGAACATAGGAGATAACACCTGTAAAAAGTTTGGCAAACCTTAGAGTTCTATATAAACACAAGTTGTTATTATTTAACCATAGCATCTCTTGATTTCAAGTCAAGTGGTCTTTCCACTATGCCAGGCTGGAGGGGACCTTAGAAATCACCTGGTCTCCTCATTTTATACAGGTGGAAACTAAGTCCCAGAGACATGAATTAAATTACCCAATTAAGAATTATTGTACTACCTGAAAGCCATGATAAAAGAAAAAGAGCCTAGATATTATCTTTCAAGAAATTATCATGGAAAACTTTCCTGAAATCCTTGAACCAGAGAGCAAAATAGAAATTGAAAGTATCCACTGATCACCTTTTGAAAGAGATCCCAAAATTAAAAACAAAACAAAACAAAAAAAACTCCCAGGAATATTATAGCCAAATTCCAGAGCTCCCAGGTCAAGGAGAAAATATTTCAAACAGCCAGAAAGAAACAATTTAAATATTGTGGAGCCACAGTTAGGATCACACAAGATTTAGCAGCCTCTACATTAAAAGATCAGTGGGCTTGGAATATGATATTCTAGAGGACAAATGAGCTAGGAGTACAACCAAGAATCACTTAGGAAACAAATCTGAGTATAATCCTTCAGGAGAAAATGGATATTTAAGGAAATAGAGGACTTTCAAGCATCCCTGGTGAAAAGACCAGAGATGAATAGAAGATTTGACTTTCAAATACAAGACACGAGTAATAAGGTATACAGGAAAGAGAAATCATAAGGTACTCAATAAGGTTAAACTGTTTGTATTTCTATATGGGAAGATGCTATTTGCAACTCCTAAAAACTTTATCATTATTAGGGAAGTTAGAAGGACTATATATAGACTGAGGGCATGGGAGTAAGTTGACTGTGATGGGATGATATAAAAAGAATAAAATTAAGAGGTGAGAAAGAGGGATGCACTGGGAGAAGGGGGAAGGAAGAGTTAGAATGGGGTAAATGATTTCATAAAAGAGTCACAAAAGAGCTTTTACATCGGAAGGGAAGATAGGGAGTGGTGGGCAATGCTTGAACCTTAATCTCATAAGAATTGACTCAAAACACTCAGTTGAGTACAGACATTTATCTTACCCTACAGGTGTGTAGGGAAAGAGATAAGAGAAAGAGAGGCTAATAGATGGGAGGGTGGATTAAGTGAGGTGGTGGTCAGAAACAAAGCACTTTTGAGGAATGACAGGGTGAAAGGAGAGAAAGATAACCAGGGGGGAGAGGAGTAGCATGGAGGGAAATATACAGTTCATAATCATAACTGTGAATATGAATGGGATGAATGGAAGTAAATAGCAGAGTGGATTAAAAACCAGAATCCTACAATATGCTTTTTACAAGAAACACACTTGCAGCAGAGAGGCACACACAAAATAAAAGTAAGGGGCTGGGGCGGAATCTATTATGCTTCAGCTGAATAAAAAAAAAATCTGGAGTAGCAATCAAGATCTCAGGTAAAGCAAAAGCAAAAATTGATTTAATTAAAAAAATAAGCATGGAAACTACATATAGATAATGAAGTAACATAAAAAATTTTACAGCATGTTTCTCTAATAAAGGTCTCATTCCTCAAATATAATATTGAGTATAGAACTGAGTCAAATTTATTAAGATAAGAGTTATTCTTGATAAATCATCAAAGGATATAAACAGGAAGTTTCAGAAGAAGAAATCAAAACTATAGTCATATAAAAAATGCTCTAAATCACTATTGATTAAAAAAATGCAAATTAAAACAACTCTTACGTGCCACTTATAAGAAATGACAAAAGCTGGAAGGGGTGAGGGAAAAATAGGTACAATAATGATATCAAATTAGACTCTACTTTTGGTAGAGTCATGAACTGGTCCAACCATTCTAGAAAACAATTTGGAACTATGTCCAAAGGGCTATAAAACTTTGCATTCCCTTTGACCCATTGAGATCACATGGCTGACCACTACTAGGTCTGTATCCCAATGAGATTTAAAGAAAAAGGAAAAGGGCTTATATATATATATATATACAAAAATATTTATACCAGCTCTTTTTTTCCTCTCTTTTTTTAGTTTTTAGTTTACATAATTCATTTCCACAAGATTTTGAGTTACAAATTTTCTCCCCATTTCCCCCTACCCACCACCCCAAAACAGTGATCCCACTGAATATTGCCTGCCCCAATCTGCTCTCTCCCATATCTTTCCCCATCCCCCTTCCGACTTTCCAGTAGGGCATGGTGGATCTCTATGCCCCAGTGCCTGTATACCTTATTTCCCAGTTACATGGAAAATAATAATTATACACACACACACACACACACACACACACACATATTTAAACATTTGATTTTAAAACTTTGAATTCCAGATTCTTTCCCTTCCTCCCTCATCACCCACCCTTACTGGGAAGATAAGCAATTCAATGTAGGTTGTACATGTGTAGCTATGCAAAACATTTCCATAGTGGATATATTGTGAAAGACTGACTAAATTTTCCTCCATCCTATCCCACCCTCCACTTGTTCTATTTTCTACTTTGATCCTGGCCCTTTTCAAAAGTGGGTGCTTCCAACTCCCCCCCCCAGCCTTCCCTCCCTTCCATCATCCCCCCTTTCATCACCTTCCCCCCCTACTCTCCTGTAGGGTGAGATGCCCTATTTATTGTGCATGTCATTCCCTCCCTAAGTCAAATTCAGTGAGAATAAAGTCTACTCATTCACTTTTGCCTTCCCATTCTTCCCCTCCATAGTAATAGTTTTCCTTGCCTCTTCTATATGAGATAATTTACCCCATTCTGTCTCTCCCCATCTCCTCTCATTATATTCCTCTCTCACCTCTTAATTTCACCTTTTAAGTATTGTCCCTTCCTATTCAATTGGTCCTGTGCCCTCTGTCTATGTATACCCATACATATATATATATATATATATATATATATATATATATACACCCATATATCCTCCTATATAGACATATACATGTATGTGTATATATATACATACATATATACACACACACACACACACACACTTCTATTCCCCTCAACTATTCTCATACTGAGAAAAGTTTTATAAGTTACAATTATCATTTTTCCATGTAGGAATGTAAATAGTTCAACTTTGATAAGTTCTTTATGATTTCTTTTCCCTGTTTACCTTCTCATGCTTCTCTTGCTTCTTGTATCTGAATGTCAAATTTTCTATTCAACTCTAGTTTTTTCATCAAGAATGCTTGAAAGTCCTCTATTCCACTG
Source organism: Petaurus breviceps papuanus (assembly GCF_028583685.1). NCBI lineage: Eukaryota > Metazoa > Chordata > Mammalia > Diprotodontia > Petauridae > Petaurus > Petaurus breviceps. Next base: position 585,414 of record NW_027187360.1, on the reverse strand, counting down.
AATGACCATATTTTCCCCTGAAACATGATACTCAGTTTTGCTGGGTAGGTGATTCTTTGTTTTAATCCCAGCTCCTTTGACCTCCAGAATATCATATTCCAAGCCCTTCAATCCCTCAGTGTAGAAGCTGCCAGATCGTGGGTTATCCTGATTGTGTTTCCACAATATTCAAATTGTTTCTTCCTGGCTGCTTGTAATATTTTCTCCTTGATCTGGAAACTCCGGAACCTGGCTATGACATTCAAATGCAATCAATGCAACCAATGCAGCTTTGCAAACACCCTTACATGTTGCTGCCAGATGGACTCACAGTAGTAGTACAAGAACTTTTGGTGAAAGGAGCAAGTGTGCTTGCTATAGATGAAAATGGGTATACCCCAGCTTTGGCTTGTGCTCCCAATAAGGCCTATTTCATCAAGTAGCATGATACCGTCCATAATGTTCAGTGCCATTAATCGTTACACTTATACCTCAAAGACTGTCACCTTTGACCCCTTGCCAATCATGCCCAGTGAGCATAGCTCTTACTGCAGTTTCAACAACATTGGCAAGGAAGATGGTGTATCAGCAATGCCATATTCACAATGCCTATGGAGATTACAGATATGCTGATATAATTATCCATCACAAAATACATCATGCTTGCCATATGGGGGAATAAACTAGAAAATTATTAAGATACCAAAAGACTGAGTCCCAAAACCAAAAAGTGAAAGCCATCAGAGTAGTTATGACATTGGCACAGGTAGATAAAGTAGAAAGCACCCACATTTTCAAGCCTTTAAAACAGAACAGGCTACCTCAGGCAAAGGTCCTCCTTTCCCTACTCACAGCAACCACCCAGCGTCCTGGAAGCGCGCTCCCAGCAGCTCTGGCCCCTGGCAGTCCTCAGCAGGAGTCCTTAGCAGAAGTTTTGGCTAACTCAAAAAGGGCTTCGCGCTGCCGCTGCTTCTGCTGCTGCTGCCGCCGTCGCCACCACCGCCAGCCGCCGCAGGAGCTCTAGTTTGGCTTCCACTTCCTCTTGCTCTGCCCCTTCCTGCTACGTCAGCAAGTCCAACGGGGCATGGAAAATCTTTAAATCCCATAACCCTTACAGATGGTTACCCATACACAGAAAGGGATGAACTCAATGATTCTGATTCCAAGATTTACTGGGCAGCTTCTGTGCTTGTGTGAAGACTTGAGTCCTGTCCTGCAAAGAGTACTCAATATTCAAATACAAAATCAGCTTCAAGGAAGAGGGCTCATGGTGGATGGTCTACATGCTGACATGTAGAAGAAGATTTTTAAAGCCAAGTTTTACAAGAAGAGCTACTAGATAAAGTCTTGAATTGAACTTGACATTCAGAGCTAAAACTAACATCAGAACAACTTGGTTTAATTTGGTTTTGAGGGGCAAGGCATAATTTTGGGTCACTGTACATGCTAGTTTGTGTAGACAAGCAATACTATTGTACAAGATAAAAGGACACTACATTTAAAATCCTATCAATAAAACTAATTAAATCTGAAGGCAATAAAAATTTGGTACAGTAGGCATTGTTGCGCAGCAAATTGCCAAAGGACCAAATAGCTTAAAGGTTTTTTAATCTAATAACTTTTTGTAGAAAATGGAAAAGATTAATTGAAAACTTATCTAAACCAAACTTTAATACTTCTAAAAATGAAGTCCAAATTTGGTTTTAAAGTTTGATTTTAAAAAATAAGCAAAAATCTGAGAGACTTCTGACACTGTATGTACAATGAGAAAAAGCAGATATATTTTTAAGTTTTGTTTTTTCTTTTAGATAAAAATTTTAAAGAAAAATTGTCATACTTTTATAATGTTAAAATTGAAAGCCAGCTAACTGATGCAGTCAGGGTGATACATGTACAGTGTAAAAAATAAAATGGAGTTGGGGGGAGTCCAAGACAATTATTGTTGCACAGTTTTAGATGGTTAAGTTTAAAATTGAGCTATTGTTATTTAATATATGCTGAAAAGACTTCGAGGGGAGAATGAAACAATGCAAATTAGAAGGTCATTTCTTGACACCCTGTTGCAGCTGTTTGTCTGGTCCTGGGAAATTAATTTTTTTTCCAGCAACTCATCTACTTTTTTATAACATGTACATTGGTTACTGAAATTATTTTTATGCCTCCTCATTGCATTTATTTTGCATTATTTAAATCCTGGAGTATGATATAAAAAAAGAATCAAAAGTACGTATAATGTCAGGTTCTTTGGAAGAATTACTTGTTGTACAACATTTTTTATATGAACACAAACATGTGGCTCCTGTTCAGGTGTGTGTTTTATAACATGCCACTGTTGAGGGGAAGAAGAAGGAAGGGGGTGAGGGTAGCTGTCTGCCAGAAATTTCCTGACAAATGGAAGAGAGTTCCACAACTTTTCAAAGAAAGCTGAGGTTTGAGCTGTTAACAACTTTATTTGATTCTGCTTTAACTATAACTCACTTTTCAAGTGAAATTGTTCAGAGATGTGCAAGGCCATCTTGCATGTCCAGAGAAAGTACCCTAAGTTGCAGCAAATGGATTCCTGATTTTATTCTATCCTTTTTTTATTGTGAAACTGGAAACCTTAATGACATTGTAAATTATCAGCTGGTTTTCTGAACATAAAGTGTGAAAACATAGAACAGTATTTTGATCTATTTGATAATTTTGTGGGGTTTTTGAAGAATTAATGAGCATGTACATAAAAATAGTGACTGCTTGAATACTGTCATTTACTTACACTCTTTCAGTACATCAAGATTCCTGTATATTTTATGGAGTATAATAAAACCCAGATGTGAGTTGTATTTAAGAACTATGTATTTATATCTGCGTACATTACCTAAAATCTGTTTTTGAAGAAACATTTCTAGGGTTTTGAAAAAAAAAAAAGAATGCTTGAAAGTCCTCTATTCCATTGAATTACCATATTTTCCCCTGAAACATGATACTCAGTTTTGCTGGGTAGGTGATTCCTGGTTTTAATCCCAGCTCCTTTGACCTCCAGAATATATTCCAAGCCTTTCAATCCCTCAGTGTAGAAGCTGCCAGATCCTGTGTTATCCTAATTGTATTTCCACAGTATTCAAATTGTTTCTTCCTGGCTGCTTGTAATATTTTCTCCGTGATCTGGGGACTCCAGAACCTCGCTATAACATTCCTAGGAGTTTCCTTTTTGGGATCTTTTTCAGGAGGTGATTGGTGGATTCTTTCAACCTCTATTTTGCCCTCTGGTTCTAAAACATCAGGGCAGTTTTCCTTGAGAATTTCTTGGAGGATGATTTCTAGGTTCTTTTTTCGATCATGGCTTTGAGGTAGTCCAATAATTTTTAAATTATCTCTTCTGGATCTATTTTCCAGGTCAGTGGTTTTCCCAGTGAGATATTTCACATTGCCTTCTATTTTTTCATTTGTTTGGATCTGTTTAATGGTATCTTGATTTCTCATAAAGTCACTAGCTTCCACTTGCTCCAATATAATTCTGGAGGAATGATTCTCTTCAGTGAGCTTTTGAGATTCTTTTTCCATCTGGCAAATTCAGCTTTTTAAGACATTGTTCTCCTCATTGGCTTTTTGGGTCTCTTTTGCCATTTGAGTTAGTCTATTTTTTAAGGTGTTATTTTCTTCAGTCAGGTTGTTGACTCTCATTTCATAATTTTCTTTTTTTTTTTTAAGCAATTGGGGTTAAGTAACTTGCTCAAGGTTACACGGCCAGTTATTTCTGGGTGTGGTGCCAAGTGTCTGAGCCCGGGATTCGATCTCCAGGTCGTCCCAACACTGGAGCCGGTACTCTTACTCGCTGAGCCACCTGGCCGCCCCTAAGCAATTGGGGTTAAGTAACTTGCTCAAGGTTACACGGCCAGGTTTCTGGGTGGGTGCTAAGTGTCTGAGCTCGGGATTGGATCTCCAGGTCTTCTGAACACTGGAGCCGGTGCTCTTACTTGCTGTGCTACCTGGCTGCCCCCATTTCATAATTTTCTTGCATGGTTCTCATTCTCTTCCCAATTTTTCCTCTACTTCTCTTATTTGGTTTTCAAAATCCTTTTTAAGCTCCTCTATGGCCTGTAACCAGCTTGTATTTTCCTTTGAAGCTTTTGGTGCAGGAGTTCTGACTTCACCATCTTCCTCCTGTTTCATGCTTTGCTCCTTTTTGTCCCCAAAAAAGAATCCAAAGTCAGACCGCTGTGCTTGCTTTGCTTCCTTTGCTTGTTCATGTTGCCACTCAATTACTTGACTTTTGAGCTTTTTACCACAGTAGAACTCTGCTACCAGAGAGGAGAGCTTTACCCCAAATCACTGGCATATTTGCAGCTGCCGGAGCTATTAGTTGGCTGTCCTCTCTGAAGCCTCCACACGCTCTGGCATCTGCTCATATACCCCAGGATCTCTACCCTAGACAGTGATCCAGATCCAAGCAGGTTAAAGCAAGAGCGATTACCCCTCAGACTGGTCACTTGGTCCCCTACAATCTGCAGGCCAGGAACTCTGAAGCAGCCACTAGGTGGTGGCTGCACAGCTGCAGAGTCCCAGCTGCTTCTCCCTCCAGAAGGCAAAAAGCTGGATTGCACTGCTGGACTCCTGGTTCCCCAAATCCACACTTCACTGACCTCTCACTTTGTCCTTGGCATCTATAGGTTGATAATTCTGGAACCCACCACAGCTGCTTGTGATCTGAAGTCCCTCTAGCTGGTGCCTAGTCAGGCTGCCCTAAGGCTGAAACCTTGGACTCACTGTGGACTGGGCTTGGCTCCCGGAGTGCTGCACCTGACCCTTCCTGCCAGCCTGCTGGACTGTCCTCAGCGGGAGGTTAGCTTCTCTCTGTCATTTTGTCGGTTCTGTAGCTCCAAAGTTTGTTTAGAGTCATTTTTTACATGAATTGGAGGAGATAGAAACGGGAGCTATGAGGAAGTCCTGTTTCTACTCTGCCATCTTGACTCTGCCCCTATACTAGCTCTTTTTGTGGTAGCAAAGAAGTGGGAATTGAGGGGATGTTTATCAGTTGGAGGAATGTTGAAAAACATATGGAATATGATTGTGATAGAGAATTATTATTCTGTGGGAAATGACAAGGGAGGTGGTTTCAGAAAAACATGGCAAGACTTATATGAACTGATGCACAATAAAGTGAGAAGAACCAGGAGAGCACCGTGCACAGTAACAGCAATGTTGTGATAATGATCAACTGTGAAAGACTCAGCTACCTCTGATCAATACAATTATATAAGACAATTCCAAAGAACTCATGATGAAAAAATGTTTTCCACCTCTAGAAAGAAAGCTGATTAATTCTGAGTGAAAATTGAAATATAATTTTCTTTATTTTTCTTGCTTTTTAAAAAAGTAGCCAATATGGAAATGTTTTCCATTGTTTCACATGTAGAAATGATATCGTATTGCTTATCTTCTCAATGGGTGAGGGAGGGGTAGGAGGAAGGGAGAGAATTTGGAAGTCAAAATTTGAAAAGAAAAGAATGTTTAAAATAAATAATATTTTAAAATGGTAAAATGTTGAATGTTGAAAGGGAAAAGAAAATTGTGGAAGGAGGGGCCCTGGAGCCCCTATTCTCAAAGCTGTTATCTTAGACTTTAAAACTTTGATCCTGTCAGTATAGGTACTCATTCCACGGGTACAAATCACATTCCTTTTGGATCTTTTCATCCTCCTTGATTTTTGTTTCTGTCTTTCTGTAAGCTATCCATAATCTACCTAACATGGTAGAGGCCTTCCTTTAGACCTGTTAAGTCCTTGGCATTGTCAGATGGTTCAAGCTTAAAACTGACATGATTTGATCAGTGGGAATGATATTAAAGAAGAGGTATCACCTCTGTTTTTCAGATGCCATAAAGACCATGGGACTTCGCCAGCTGATTTGCAGCTGAAATCTTCACTATGCATGGTCTCCTGCATTAGAATAAGAGCTCCTTAAGGATGGGTATTGTCTTTTCTATTTGTATCCCCAGCACTTAGCACAACATTTTATGTAGTAGTAATACTTAGTAAATGCTTTATTCATCCATTGATTACTGTTTCATGGGCACTACACAGTACTTGGGCTGTCCAGCTTGTCTCTCTTACTCTGTAGGTGACTGGCTCACTTCTGGTCAGATATATCCTCAATTTAATCTTTTACAACCCTCCTGGTGCTTGGGTCATTGAGAGTAATAAAACATGGCTTACTTTCTCATCCTCAGTATACCCTGACGTCTCCCAGCCCTCCCACAGTACAGAAGGTGAAGCAGATGTCAGAGAGCAGAAGAAATTTACTTGAGACCACAAGGCTGTTGAGTAATAGAACTAATTTTGGAACCTGGATCTCTTGAATATGCTTTTCACCCCCAGATTCTCTTCAGTAGGTCATCTTGCTCTTCTATGAACATCCTTTGAAAGAAAAAGGTGTTAGGGAAACCCAATAGACTCACAGAACATTAGTGTCAGAAGGGACCTAGGAACACAGACTAGAAGGGCCCTTAAAACATAAAACTGTTTGAGTTGGAAAAGACCTAGAACATAGAATGTCAGAGCTAAGAAGGGCCTTAGAACACAGAATTTCAGAGCTGGTCGGGGCCTTAGAATTCAGAATATTAGAGCTAGGAGAGAGCTTAGAACATAGGACACAGAATATCAGAACTGGAAGGGACCTTAGAACACAAAATTGAATCTAGGAGAAACCTTAGAACAAGAATGTCAGAGCTGGGAGGACCTTAGGACATAAAATGTCAGAGCTCGGAGGGGCCTTGTCAGTCAATAAAACAGTTGACAAACATTTATTAAATGCCTACTCTGTGTTAGGCATTGTGCTAAGCACTAGGAACAGGAAAGGCAAAAGACAGTCCGGGCTGTCAATGATCTCATTGTCTTGTGGGAAATGTGAAACATAAAATGTCTAGAAGGGACCTTAGAGAGATCATCTAGTACAATCCCTGTACTTTACAGAGGAGGGAACTGAAGCTCACAGAGCAAACCTTGTATAGGGTCACACAGTGAGTCACTCAAATCCAGACCTCCAGATGTCCGCTCAGCCAGCATTCTTTCCATGATAACAGACTGATTCCAAGGTAGGACATTGGTCAGCACCAAGTGAAATAACTCTGCTCTTTCCAGGGCTCCCAAACACCCTCAGGAGCCAAGTTGAGACTGAGGCCTCTCCCCTGCAATTTCCTGGCCCCCATTCCCTACCCCACCAGCTGGGGCTGGTGGCTACCTTTTTTTTCGGAGCTAGAACAAAACAACAACAAAAAACCCCCAAGAGAAACAAATCTGAGAAAGATCACATTCCTGGCATTTCAGCACTGGGTGACACATTTTACATCATGCTCATGTTTTTGTTATGTCAGCAGAACGTAAGCGCATTAGGCTGGTGGTGCTGATGGTGCTCCAGAGTGGCCTGCAGTCTTGCTGACAGCCCTGCCTGAGGCACGAATTCTTAGGGAAGTTAAGGAGAGGCTTCAGCAGCCTTGGGTTTTCCTGGGCTCTTCTATGGCATCCTCTGGAAGGACCTCTTTGGGCCAGCCTGACTGAGAACAGTCAAAGTGACAGGGATGTCATTCTGGTCACATCTGCTTCTTCCCTATAAGGGAGGGGATCCCTGCAAGGTTTGTAGGATCCAAACTCCTTAGTTGATCTCCTCAACACAAAATTCTCTGATCTCAGATCCTATAAAACGTTTTGTACTTATCCTATGAATTTATCAAGTTCTAGTATGTATCACAGTTATTTGTGTACATGACTGGTTTCCTCTAGTAGGGTGTGAGTTTCTAGAAAGCAGGGACTATGTCCAATTAATCTTTGGATCTTCATCAGTACCAAGAACAAGACATTGTACATAAGAAGGAATTTGGTACAATGGAAAAATGACTCGTGAGTCAGAGGGCCTGGAATCAAAACCTGCTTGTGTTGCTCACTACCTATGTGACCTTCCAAAGTCCCTTCCCCTCCCTGATCCTTAGTTTCCTTACCTGTAAAATGAGTGGGGCTGGACTAGATGACCTCTGATATTCCTTCCAGCTTTAGAACTAGGATCCTATGACGGTGGACAGTAAGTGTTGAATGAGTGAATATGTAACATACATTCTGAAGCTATTCTCCAACTCCAACTCCAACTGACTGGTTGGGTTCCCAGAGCAAGGCTGCTCTATGTCTCCTCACAGTCCAGGGTAGCCTTGAGGTGTTGGAGGGTGTATTTCTAGTACTATGAATTGTGAGCCCCCACTGGTGTTTTTCTTCCCATGATTATGAGTGGATATAAATTAGCAAGCCAGACTTAATTCATTTTTAGAAACGGGAACTTAGGATGATAAATCACCAATGAGTTGGTACAACTCGTTGTAACCCACAACAATCCCACAAAGGTCTATGGGACACTATCCCACAAATACACACAGAGTCCAGGGAAAAGTGGGCACAAGATTAGAACATGGCAAAGGCGGAACAGTTTGTAAAAGTCAAATTAATAAACATTTATTAAGCACTTACTCTGTACCAGGAACTGTGCTAAATGCTGGAAGTCCTTTTGCTGGAGTCCTTGAAATATTCCTCTTAAATATGGTGCAGCTTTGCTGCTGAACTCCTTGTAGAGCATTGATTCTGCCTTTCCTCATTGCTTCCTGATGCAGATACTACTATCAGTTTTCCAAGGATACTTCTAGGATGTGGATAAAAAAATAACCCGAATCCTCTGTCTTCCGAAGTTTATGAGACTCTCCTCCAGCCAAAGGAAAGATGAGGTCACTGAGGTGCCTCCTCCTGCCCTCAAATGATTCCATGAATGGGGCAATGGCTAAAGCCTTCCGCTACTGAACTCCCAAATACTACACTGATTTAGCTCTAAACTAGCTTCATGTGTTTATACAGCCCCCAGAGGGCTTGACTAAGTCATTTAACCCATCCAGTAGTTTCCTATGGCACCTAGAGAAAATGAAGAGATGTCCGTCCAGGCTTCATTCACAACTATGAAGAACAGAGATATATTCTTACTTGATAAACTCATCTAGGGCCTAGCATCTTGTCATTTACTTTAAGTGAGGTGGGAGTAATTGTCTAGGTTTAACCTGCCCCTTACAAATGGAGGAACGGGTGACCCAAAGGTATAATGGAAGTGCTAGAAATTTCAGGAGAAAACAGCATGGTGGAGTAGATAGAGATCTAGTCTTAGAGTGAGAAAGATCTGGGTTCAAGTTCTTCCTGTAACATACACTGACTGTACCATCCTGGGCAAGTCACCTAATCTCTAAGGGTCCAAAGACACTCAAGTTTCAGTCTACAAGTTATAGAGGAAGTGCTCAACTACATCAGTAAAGGGAGTTTTCTCACTTGGGTATTTCCTGTGCCAGTGAAGTCACAGGCCCTGACCTTATCCTTATCCCTGTGGTAGACTGTGGATAGACCCCTCAAGTCTCATGCCTTCTCTCTGTTAATTATTTCCTCTTTATCCTATATGTAGCTTGTTCATATAAATTTGTTTGCATGTTGTCTTCCGCATTAGACTAGAAGCTCCCTGAGGGGAGTGACTGTCTTTTGTCTCTTTTTGTATCCCCAGTGCTTAGCACAGTGCCTGGTATACAGTAGGTGCCTAATAAATGTTCATTGATTGGGGAATGGAAGATACCTTTGAGTCTTCCACAAAGAGTAGTAGAACTTCCTGTTCTGCTCATTTGCAAGGTGGGTTCTTATGATTAGATTTCACTGACTCACAGATTCTCCAAGATGGACAAGAACTCAGAGGTCATCAAGTCTATTATGAAACTGAGCAATTCAACTCCCTACTTAATCACAATAACAACAGTAACTAGCACGTATATACTTTTAAGGTTTCAAGGCATTTTACAAATATGTTGTTTGATCATCACAACAACCCTGGGAGGTAGGTGCTATTCTTATTCCCATTTTATCGATGAGGAAACTAAGGCAAAGAGGTTGAATGACTTGCCCAGGGTTAGCCAGTAAGTGTCTGAGGCTAGATTTGAACTTGAGTCAGCCTGACTCTAGGCCCAGGACTCTATCCGCTGAGCTACTTCAACAACCTTAGGAAGTCATCACTCACTCTCTGCTTAAAGACTTCCAACCCCCACCCCCTCTGGAGGCAGCCTGTTCTACTCCTGCATAGCTCTAATCATTAGGAAGCTTTTTCTGACATTGAGCTAAGATTTACCTCTCTGAAACTCTTTCATTGCTCCCAGATCTGTCCTCTGGGGCCAGATAGAACAAGAATAAATGTCCTTCCCTAAGACAGTTTTTCAAATATGTAAAGAAGGCAATCACATCCCTCTTAAGCCTCTTCTTTTCCAAGTTGGACATCCTCATTTCCATCAATAGATCCTCCAATGCCAAGCTTTTTAATTCTTCAGCACCTGGCATATTGAGCACCTGGTGCTCAATAAAAGCTTGTTAATCAATTTTTCTCACCGTCTTAGTTACTTTCCTCTGGATGCCCTGAGTTCATCATGCCCTTCATAAAATATAGTGCCTCTTTCTGGCCATAGTTATCCAGATGAGATCTGACTAAAAATGTGGGCTGGCATCTCAGCATTGGGGTACAAAGAACACTAGGGATCATGGGACGGGTAACCCCAGGAAGGTCCTGGAAGGGAAGAGACTTCTGGAAAAGCCCATCTTCCTTACCTTGGCCCCATGCTCCAGGACTTGGATCTGGGCACCAGATGTTGGAGACCCCAGCAGAACAAGGGAGCTGGGGATGAGGCACTGACAGCAGGAAGGTCTCCCCAGCTCAGTTGGATAGAACCCAGGACTGCCTACAAGTGACTAGGCTTTCCCTCTCAATAACAGTCTTTTATTTTTAAGCAACAATAATTCCCTGAGGACCAAAGGGCAGGAGGTGGGAATGGGCAGAAGTGGCACATTTTGGTTTGGAGGCTAAGTCAGTGTACTAGAAGTACCAGATGCTTGGGCATTAGGCCTGATTTTGCACAGACTCACTGTGGGATTTTCCACATACTTCTCTGTGTTTTGATTTCCTCAGGGGTTATCATCAAGCCAGGTAATAATCTTAGATCAAGGTTAATGCTTTCCTATCTCTGATGATAGGGGACGGGATCAAAGGATGCTATATGTTGAGGATTTATGTCCCAAACATGCCCCAGGAAAGGCTACCCCTGCAGATGGCTGTGGACCAGAATCAAGGGAGCATCCAGCAACAGGCTAACACTGTGCTGGACTCTCCGTCTGTGTCCCAGGATACCACACTAACTGTATGACCTTGGATAAGTCACTTCCTTTTTCTTAGTCTCAGTTTCCCCATGTATAAAATGAGCATGTTAGAATTGGTGATCCTTTTTAAATATGACATTCTTTGAGTCTTCTCTTAGAAAAGATGGTAGGGATAGGCAGCAGAATTGTTACTGTAATTCGCTGCTGATTGAATTTGGCATTGATTAGAGCCTTGGTCCTTTAATATATGACTCAAGGGAGTTCTGATCCTTCTACACGGTATTCTGATTACAGATTTAGGAGCTTCTGTAAAGTTGAAGGGAGACAGATGAAATTCATCAAGTTTTTATTAAATACAAGCTTAGAATGGAAATTCAGAGTTGGAAGGGACATTTAATCCATACCCTACCCCTCCATTATCACTTCCTTCCCTCCCCCACCCTCCACTTTACAGACAGGGAAATTGAGGCCCAGAGAGAGGGATTAACTTGTCCATACTCATACACAGAGCAGTTTGTGTCTAAGCTAAGACTCAAACTCAGGGCTATTAGTTCTGTGCCATTGACTTAGGTCAGTAAAGTAAGAGGACAAGGAGGCATCAATGTAACAGACTAGAATTAGCAAATAAAATTAACTTAGATTGAATCTCTCCACTTCCCAGTCTCATCCTTCAGCTTATATCACCATCACCAAGCTTTGACCCTCTCCCTTCCATGCCTATAGCCTGAGCCTCTTCTGTTGCAATGGAGAAACAGTATGGTTTGGTACCCTACAGGGATAACCAAGAGATCTGGGTTCGAGTCCTTACTATAATACTTTAACTTTGGGCAAATGACTTCTCCTTTCTTGGTCTCAGTTTCCCTACATATAAAGTGAGGGAGTTAGATGAGGTATGTTCTAAGATCTCTTCCATTTGTGACATTCCATGCTTCTAATAACTGGATTTCAATTGGATACAAATAGGGAGTTCTTTTCCCAATGTGATTTGCTCTGGGATGTCTCCTGCTGAGGATAACCCATTTTACCCAGAGCCACTGAGGCAGGGAGTGGAAGGAAGGGTCCAGCAGGAACAAGATAGCTCCTCACTTTTAGGATAGCACCTGGATCCTGCCTCCCTTTTCAACATTTCTACTGCTTTATTTTACAAAGTACTTTCACCACAACATCATCGTGCTTTATCCTCATGAGAATCCTGGAAGGTAGAGTGGGGGTGCTTCACAGATGGGGAAGCTGAGGCTCAGGAAGTGAGGTGATTGTCTGCCTCAAGTCACACAGCCAGCATCTGTCACACCTGGTTTCATATTGTAGTCATCAGTATGTGAGCTGCTGTATGGTTTTAGGAAGAGGAAAGCTATTGTCAGTCTCTGCAGAATTAAAAACAAATATCACAATAGAGCACCGGCCCTGGAGTCAGGAGGACCTGAGTTCAAATCCGGCCTCAGATCCTTAACACAAAAACTAGCCATGTGACCTTGGGCAAGTCACTTAACCCCAATTGCCCTCCAAAAAAAGAAAAAAACAAAAACAAGTATCACTCAGAGGGCAGTGGAGAGCAACATGTAATAAGGAATGAAATCAAAGGACCTCCTCCACGAAGCGGCTGATTGAACACTATGGCCTATCATATGCCAAGAGCAAGGGAGAGCTGCTCAGGCGCCAGCAGCTTCCCTGCTATTTCTGCCTTCATTTCCCTCTCAAACCCGTTCATGACTTTCCCAACATCAAGACTTCACCCTCAACTGGGCACCTTCACCTCCCTCTCACCAGCTTTTCAGTTCCCTTTATGGGTTGTCTTTCCCCGTTAGGATGTAAGCTTCTTGAGGGCAGGGCCTGTCTTTTTGTCTGTATTTGTATCCCCAGCACTTGGCACAGTTAGTAGGCCTGTCTCATTCCACCCACTGGACTATAACCTTCATGAAGGGATAAGTTGAATTTCTTTCATCTCTCTGTTTGCCCTACTCCCACCCCCAATGCTCATCATAGGATCCTGCATAGTCACCTTCTCAACAAATGACTCCTAAACTTCGAAGTAAGTGAGTCAAAGCAGGGCCGCTAAAACCCTCAGCCCCTGGTGAAGGATTCCTCTACCTGAGAGAACATGAGGACTCTTCCTGAAAGGCATTTCATAGGATCATGGCACGAGAGAATGGGGAGGGCCCTTAGGGATCAATCACCTGGCCCAGACTTCTTTTTCTTTTTTGCTTTTTTGGAGGGCAGTTGGGGTTAAGTGACTTGCCCAAGGTCACACAGCTAGTTTTTTTTGTTAAGTGTCTGAGGCCAGATTTGAACTCAGGTCCTTCTTACTCCAGAGCCAGTGTTCTATTCACTGAGCCACCTAGCCACCCCTATTCTATGATTCTAAGTGGCAGAGCCAGGATTTCAACTCAGGTCCTTTTCCTCCAAGTCCAAGGTTTTCTTGTCTTTCTCCATCAGAATGTAAATTCCCTGAAAGTTGCAACTGTCTTGTTTGCTTGTATTCATGTTGACAGCATTTTGCACAGTGATTGGCGTATAGTAAGTGCTTTATTCTTTAGTTATTTCAGTCACATCTAACTCTTTATGACCCCATTTGGGGTTTTCTTGGCAGAGGTACTGAGGTAGTTTGCCATTTCCTTCTCCAGCTGATTTTACAGATGAGGAAATTGAGGCAAACAGTTAAGTAACTTGCTCAGGGTCACATAGCTAGTAAGTGAGATTGAATTTGAACTCAGATCTTCCTGACTCCAGACCCAGAGCTCTATCCACTGGGACACCTAGCTGCCCCAGTAAGTGCTTAGTAAATTTTTTTTTTCATTCATTCGATCCTCTGCATCACACTTCAACTTCTCCATCCCTTCCATTTTGGGGCTGTGTCTTCTCCATGGAGGATGATTATCTCGCTATCAGCAGCTCAGGCCCTGGCTCTTGACCAGACAGTGCTAACTCTTATTGGTATTGCTGTTGGCACATGCTGAGCTTCCATAAACTTTATATACCCCACCACTGGCCTTAATTCATTTCTTATGGCAGCAGCTCCCCATGAGGGGCTGGAAACAATTCCTTGCCTGGGAGTAGACATTCCAGGCTGAACTCTTCTCTGCTCCATCTGTAAAACAGGGTGGTTTAACTTTGAGAAGGAGCAACAGCTCTCTCTCTCTCTCTCTCTCTCTCTCTCTCTCTCTCTCTCTCTCTC
>NW_027187360.1:520083-571071 GCF_028583685.1 Petaurus breviceps papuanus | reverse complement strand
CTCTCTCTCTCTCTCTCTCTCTCTCTCTCTCTCTCTCTCTCTCTCTCTCTCTCTCTCTCTCTCTCTCTCTCTCTCTCTCTCTCTCTCTCTCTCTCTCTCTCTCTCTCTCTCTCTCTCTCTCTCTCTCTCTCCTTCTCTCTCTCTTTCTTTTTCTCTGTCTCTGTCTCTTTCTCTGTCTACTCTCTCTCATTGTCTTTCTTCTCTGTCTACTCTCTCTCTCTGCCTCTCTTTCTTTTTCTCTCTCTCTCTGTCTCTCTCTGTCTCTGTCCCACTCTCTCTCTCTCTCTGTCTCTCTCTCTCTCTGTCTCTGTCTCTGTCTCTGTCTCTGTCTCTCTCTGTCTCTCTCTCTCTCTGTCTCTCTCTCTTTCTCTCTCTCTGTCTCTCTCTCTCTCTCTGTGTCTCTCTGTCTCTCTGTCTCTCTCTCTCTCTCTCTCTCTCTCTCTCTCTCTCTCTGTCTCTCTCTCTCTCTGTCTCTCTCTCTCTCTCTCTCTCTCTCTCTCTCTCTCTCTCTCTCTCTCTCTCTCTCTCTCTCTCTCTCTCTCTCTCTCTCTCTCTCTCTCTCTCTCTCTCTCTCTCTCTCTCTCTCTCTCTCTCTCTCTCTCTCTCTCTCTCTCTGTCTCTCTCTCTCTCTCTGTCTCTGTCTCTCTGTCTCTCTCTCTCTCTCCCTCTCTCTCATTGTTATTAGCCACTTAGGGACAGGAGAAGCAGGCAAAGGACTGGGACAAGGAATCAAAGATAGTCCTTACTACAAAGAGATACTTCACATGAGTCTAGAGGTGTGTTGCAGGGTTTAAACATCTTATCTTCAGGCAGGCTAGCTCTCTCTCCATGATTGGGCAGATGTCTGAAAACTGTCCTACTGACACATTCTTCTGGGGGAAGTGGGAAGGAAGGATAGGGAGGAGTTTATTAAGCTTGGAAAGGTTTGTTCACTAGGGAATCTCCTCCCCCCTCCCCATTGCCTATCACAGATGATTGACAGCTGTAGTCAGAGCTCAGGATTATGGGGGATCAGTGGAGATCATCTCATTACTTTCATTAACCCCTGAGCTGAATTTACTCCTTTTCTCTCCTGGACAGGCTCACTTGAAGGTTGATGGCCACAGCCTGGGGCTGTGAAAGTCAAAGCTGCCACATCATAGACCCTCAGTCATACCCCAATAAAGTTTTAGCAGAATAGGGACCCTTCAAACAAGCCCTAGGAATGATCCTTCAATTAAGCTGTGAGACTTCCTTGGCTTTTGCCAGTTTCACTTAATCAATGAGATTAAGGTTATTTAATGTAGCAGAATACACCCATGAATTCTCTTTTTCCATCACTCCACATTGAAGGTCAGCCCATTTACCCAATATTTAGATACCATTTTGAACCCAAAGCTCTGTCTGGTACTTCGACTCCTGCTCCCTCTGAGGTTCTCATGGAGACTAAGTCTAGGTGAAACATTCAATATTCCTCAGATTATAGCTTTCCCCCCCAAAACCCCTGTAGCTTCCCAAATCCCACCTTTACCATTTATAAGTCATGTAACTTCTCTGGGACTCAGAACCATTTCAGGAGCATGTTTTTCCTGCACTTTAGCTATCAATCATTCTTGTGCTCCTCGACTGCCTCCCACTGAAATCTTGGACTCTGCCTCTGGGATGCTGAACTCTCTGATAGATGAGCTTTTGCCTTACCTTACCTAGAATTATGACACTGCTCCCTTGAGTCACTCTTTCCCCCCTCCTTCTAGCTCCCCTTTATTCACCTCCATGAGAATGTAAGCTCCTTGAGGTCAAGGATTGTCTTGCCTGCTCGTATTTGCAACCTGAGTACCTAGCACAGGACCAGGCATAGAGTAAGCACTTAGCAAATGTGTCACCATATATCCTTCATTCCTCTGTAAGATGACGTGGTGGGACTCTATGGTCTCAAGGTCTCTTCTGGTCCTAAACCTAGGATTCTACAATGCTATGGAAGGTGAGGTGAGAGCACAGGGAGAGGCGCTCCAGTGTGGAGCCCTCCCCTCCAAATTAGTAGGATTGGAGAGGATCAGAGGGAATCACCCTGCCACAATCCCCTGCCTTCAGCATAGTGTAGCACAAAGATCCCCAGCTTGGGAGTCAGGGAGCCTGGGCTCCAGAGATCCTACAACTTCCACTGACCTCATGGCCCCAAGCACAGAGTCTTTCTGGTCACTGATTTCCCTGGCGATTAAAGAAATGCTTGGGACTAAAAGCTCTATAAGTTCTGTATTCCTGGATCCTTTCTAGTTTGGAGATTCTGCAGCCTGCATTTCATGGTATCTACTCAACTAGATGTTCTCGAGGCACTAGTGTGGTGTATGTAGATGGAACACTGGGCTTGGAGTCAAGAAGTTGTTGTTCAGTCGTTTCAGTCGTGTCCGATTGTGACCCCTTTTGGGGTGTTCTTGGCAGATACTGGAGAGGTTTGCCATTTCCTTCTCCTGCTCATTTTACAGATGAGGAAACTGAGGCAAACAGGGTCAAGTGACTTGCCCAGGGTCACATAGGCAGTGAGTGTCTGAGGCCAGATTTGAACTCAGGAAGATGAATCTTCTTGACTTCAGGACCAGAACTCTATCCACTGAGTCACCTAGCTGCCCCAGGAGTCAGAAACAACTGAGTTCAGATACATACTAGCTGTGTGACCTTGGACAAGTCACTTAACCTTGTTTGCCTCAGTTTCCTCATCTATAAAATGAGCTAGAGAAGGAAATGGCAAACCACTCCAGTATCTTTGCCAAGAAAACTCTAGATGGGGTCAGACCTTGTAGCAGCAAGCACCCCAGTGTCCCCAGGGTGCCTGCTCACACAGGTTCTTGGATCTGCTTTGGTAAAGGAAAGCAACTCAAAATGTGTTAATAAGCTTACTTTAATCAGTCAAACATATATCATTTACCTCATTCAGGGGAAAAAGGTCAGCACCCTGAACTTCAAAGTATACAGGCAGAATTATCAAGACACAAACAGATCAAGTAGACAGCTTTCCAAACTGTCCAACCATTACATCCATACCAAATCAACATCTGGGTTTCAAAGCCGGGGGGCTCTGGACAACGGCTTCCCAGATTCCAGATCAAATCACAGAACACTTCTCAAAGTGAGCCCCAAAGCAAAGCTACACATCAGGGCTTATATAGCCTTCTCCTGGCTCAGAGAATGTAACAACCTTATTGACTCACTGGCCAATCAAGAAGTATCTACTGAAAAACAAGCCTCCCACCCCAGGCTCCAGGTGCACTTTAGCCTAGGGGCAGGGAAGATCTTTAAATTTACATTCCCATTACAGACCTGACTGAAACAACTGAACTACTACAGCAAAAATGGGGGTGATGGTAGCACCACCCTCCAAGGGTTGCTATGAGGACCAAATGAAATATTTGTAAAAAGCACTTACACAGGGCTTGGCACATAGTAGGCTCTATGCTTGTTCCTTTCCTCTTCCCTGTGTAGGCAATGAAAGCTGGAGTAGTCCAAGAAGGCTTCCTGGAGGAGATGACGCCTCTAGGTTCCAAAGAATAGGGCACAAGCAGCTTTCCCACCTCCTTGGGAGCAGCCCCTCCTCCCCAGCCCTCATGCAGTGAGGGGACCCCCATGCTACAGGCATTTATTTAGCCTGACCTAGCAGATCTAGTTTTGAGTTCTCTAAGAGCTAACCCTAAATCTGAATCCTGACCCCTTTCATTGATTTATTCCTTCCCATGTCTGACAGTTCCCATCCCAACCTCCTCTTGATAATCCTGCTCCAGGTGCCTTTTGATTGGGGGGGGGGTGTTGACTTCTTTTGTTTTGGTCTCTTCTAATCAGATGATGCCACAGGCCTGTTTGGAGAAAAATTGTAACCAGACTGGCTATGTCCTATGCTTGGATAAATAAACTCAAGTCAGGAGGAGGGAAAGGAACCATCTCACGTCAGTGATGGCTGTAGGTTCCAGAGGAGCTAGGCCCAGAAGGATGAGGTACAACATTTCTCCCTTGGGCCAGGAGGCCCTTGTTTTGTCTAGGAGAAAATCATTGTATTTGGGGTCAGAGGACCTGGGTTTTAATCCCATCTGTTACTTACCACCTATGTGACCTTGAGCAAGTCACATATCCCCTCTCTAGGCCTAAGTTTCCTCATCTGTAAAATGAATTGGATTGGACTACCTGCGTCTATATTCTCTGATTTTCTCTCCCTTATCCATCCCGTACTGCTGACTCTTTCTCTCTTTGAGTTATCCAGTGCCTAACTGCAGGCAGTTAATGAGGGGCAGGAGACCCGGTGACATCTGGAGTTGATTAGGAGGGTATTAGCTGTTCATGGGGATGTTTTGACTGGACTCTTCAATAGGATTTCTTGTACTTTATCAGTGTTTATTTTCTAATAAAGACCCAGACTTTAAATCAAGATTGCTGCTCTTGCTTCTTCTAAGCTGGAGGGAAGCCTAAAAAACCTTTCCCCCTGACCCCGGTGATGAGGACCTGCCAGTAGTGACAGAGGCGCGATTGTAGATAGCGACAGGGACACTGAGTCACAGGAAGCTGGAAAAGCCTAGCTCTTTAAGTCCAGTCCTTTCATTTTGTAGATGAAGGCTGGAGAAATTATTTCTCTAGGATCCCATTAATAGTAAGTGGCAGAGTTGGGATTTGAACACAGGTCTGCTCATTCCAGACTCAACACTTCCCTGGGTTGAGACAGAGCTCTGCTCTATAACTTTGCTTTATTGTTGTTGTTGAATCATTCCAGTTGTGTCCAATTCTTTGGGACCCATTTGGGGTTTTCTTGGCAAAGATACTGGAGTGGTTTGCCATTTCCTTCTCCAGTTCATTTTACAGATGAGGAAACTGAGGTAAACATAGTTAAGTGACTTGCTCAGGGTCACACAGCTAGTAAGTATCTGAGGCCAGATTTGAACTCAGGTCTTCCTGACTGCAGCCTGACATAGCTTCTGCACCACCTAGCTGCCCAAGATATTAAAAAGAAAGGGACTGGATCTGTGGTTTTGTTGGTGCAAGGAACTCTTGGCAAAGGAGCTTCCTCTACCCATGCAGGTTGACCCCCTTCTTTGCAATTTATAGTTTTAGAGAGCTGCCTAGATTCCTGAGAAATTCAATTACTTATACAGGGTCATTAAGTTTGTGTGTGTTAGAACCACAATTTGAATCTAGGTCTTCCTGGCTCCAAGGTGAGGTTATCTACTACAGAGCAATTATAAATAACAAAATTGCATCTTAAATTACTACCTAACCCAGGGGTGGGGAACCTGTGGCCTTGAGGTCACATGTGGCCCTCTAGGTCCTCATGTGCAGAGCCCTTTAATGGAATTCAAACCTCTAGGTCTCAAGCATGGTCCTTTAAAAGAATTCAAACCAGGGAAGGCTAGGTTGCACAGTGAAAAGAGCACCTGCCCTGGAGTCAGGAGGACCTGAGTTCAAATCGGGCCTCAGACACTTAACACTTACTAGCCATGTGACCTTGGGCAAGTCACTTAACCCCATATCCCTGCCCTTCCCCCTCCCCCCAAAAAAAACAAAAAAAAGAAGAAGAATTTAAACCACTTGAATTCAGTCAAAGGGTCTCATTTGAGGACTTACAGGGCCACATGTGACCTCGAGGCCACAGGTTCCCCACCCTTAACCTAACCATTTACAATCTTTTTCACTTACCCAGATAAGCCACCTATTCAAACCTGGGGGTGTTGTATGAGGTGGAGGTAGAGGTACTTTGATGGCATGCTGGATGGATAGAATGTTAGATTTTGAGTTAAGAAAACCTGAATTCAAATCCTGTATCAGACATTTACTAGCTGTGTGACCCTGGGCAAGTCACTTAACTCAATTTCCTCATCTGTAAAATGAGCTGGAGATGGAAATAGCAAACTATTCCAGTAACTGCTTAGAAAACCCCAAATAGGATTCCAAAGAGTTGGACACGACTGAAAATGACTGAACAACAACAACACATTCCACTACTGAATGCTGTGGGACCTTTGACCCACTCCATTTCCTATGGTTCGCCCCTCCTTAGGCAGCCTACTGACTCCCTGCTCCCAGAAGTTTTACCATATTGATGCCAGATTTAGGGAATTTATCCAATCAATCAGCTTAGCCCACAAAAGCTCAGAACTCCTGAGCTCAAGAGATCTACCAGCTCTAGCCTTACTGGGCTTACTGTACCAACACTCCCAGCTAGTAGTAATACTCTTATAGGCATCTTCATAGGGTTATTGGGAGGAAAGTACTTTGTAAACTTCAAAGCACTAATGAAGCTTGAGTTCCTAGCATTCTTCTTCTTCTCTGAATCTGTCCTGGTGGTGTGCTCCAGAAACAGAAACACTTTGTCAAAAATCCACAATTAGGAATTCCATGAGCAACATTGTATAATGCAGGGGTGGGGAACCTGAGGCCTCAAGGCCCCATGTGGCCCTCTAGGTCCTCATTTGCTGCTCTTTGACTGAATCCAGACTTCACAGAACAAAGTTCTGTAAAACTTGGATTCAGTCAAAAGCCATACCTAAAGGCCTAGAGGGCCACATGTAGCCTCTAGGTCACAGGTTCCCCACCCTTGGTATAATAGAAAGGGCACTGAATTGGAATCAGAGAACGTGGGCTTGAATCTGGACTCTGCTACCTAGTCCCTGGGTGCCTCTTAGCAAGGAAGTTCACCAAACCAAGTCTGATGTCCTCATATGAAAAATGAGAGGGCTGCTGACCTTTAAGACCCCTTCTTGTTCTGAATTCTATGCTCAGATAGGATTGGAAACCACTTTCCTTTTATCTTCACTGAAAAAGAAGTCACAGGTTTCCCTGTCATTATTTCCTCCCCTTGGCCTTGGGAGATAGCCAAGCAATAGGAAATATTTGAACATGGAAGCTTTCAAGGACTGGTTTGCCTGCTGCTCACCAGTGAAGTGTGACCCGGGGCGTAGGAATGCACCCACCATTAAAGTGCCATTAGCTTGTCTGCTTTGATCATGGCTGAGCACCATGGGAACACAGAATGTTGCAGGGACAGAATGAAATGCTTAGCAATGGGTAGGGCAGTTAAGATGTTTCCTCAGTAGGAGAGATATCATCTTGGCTAAGGAAAGAAAGTCCCAGGTTGGCTCTATCCTGCCAATGACTATGGTGTAGCGAGTAGTAGAAAGAACACTGGACTTTGTGTAAGGACATATGGATTTAAATCATGACTCTGTCTCCTTAAGGGACAGTCTGTCTCTTTGTGTTTCCTATGTGACCTTGGCAAGGTCATTTAACATCTTTGAGCCCCGTTTTCATTTATAAAATGAAAGGATTGCATTGTTACCTCTAAAGTAAAACTCCTGGGATCATGACACCCTCACTTTTACTCTACCCCACTCCCTATTTCCCTCTCCCAACTAAACTGACAGCTTAATCTACCTTACTATGCAATGTCAGTGAGGTCTCTCCTGGCCTCATCTGTTCTAGTTCTGGTTCCTCTGCTAACTCGCTGGGTGTGACCTTGGGCAAGTCATTTAGCCTTTCAGAGCCCAAGTTTCCTCATCCTCATCATGCATTTAATAACCATGAATTAATTTTCTCTTGTTTGCTAAGCACTATGCGAGGCCCTGGGGAAGAAATAAAGATAAGAAGGTTATGGTCTCTGCCTTCAAGGAGATTATACTGTTGTGCCCTTTTGTCCACGCATTTAATAAATGCTTGTTTTCACAACTCTTTGCTAATATTTATACTTTCAGTTTTGTTTTCTCATTTCATGACTAGAACTAGTATTTCTAGAATTTTGTCAAATAATATCTCAAAATTCCTTCAGTGTTGTACACATTTGAATCAGATGGAAGCAGTCCAACTCCTTCACTTTACAGAGAAGGAAACTGAGGCTTAGAGAGGGCAAAAATCTTCCCTCAGGATGTATGGCAGTGGAAGAGTCAGGACTCCCACCAAGACCTGCTGCTTCCAACCAGGGAGTTTATGTTCTGGAGTTGACTGGAGGACCCCTAAGATAGGAAAAATACAAAGCAGAAGGAAGCTAATGGTTCAGAAATTCTGTAAATCTACAATGCTCTCAACCAGGATGCTGGAGTCAGGACACCTGTGTCCTATCTCCCCCAAGGAGCTGTTGAAAGAAATTCACCAAGGAGGCACCAGGCATCTTTATCTGGCTTATTGAAGTGAGGCAAATGGGCACTTGTAGTTCTACACTGCCTTTGGGCTCTGGTTGTCTCTTAGTCTAAGTCAGGAGTTCTTAACCTGGGATCCGTGAACTTGTTTTTTTTTGGGGGGAGGGGTGTTTTGGCTTATTTTGGTTGTTTTTTTCTTCTTTTTTGGAGGGGGAAAACAGGACAATTGGGGTTAAGTGATTTGCCCAAGGTCACACGGCTAGTATGTGTTAAGTGTCTGGGGCCGGATTTGAACTCAGGTCCTCTATTCACTGTACCACCTCGCCACCCCAATTTATTTTGTTAATAATTAGATAACTATATTCAATATAATTTGCTTCCTTTGCAATTCCATGTATTTAATTTTATGCATTTAAAAATATTATTCTGAGAAGGGGGACCAGAGACTTCACCAGATTGCCACAGGGGTCCTGACACTAAAGTCTGAGGAATCCTGAAATCTAAGTCGATTACTTGGCCCAGAAAACTTGTAGCAGGCAATGGACAGAGGCTAAAGTTCATACTTGACACATGACTCACCAAATATCAGAATGCTATAAATGGAAGGTGCCTTAGTGGAGATCTAGTCCAAACCTCTCATTTTACAGAGGAGCAAAGTGCAGTCAGCTGCCCCAAATCACAGAGTAAATAAGTGAGAAGGCCAAGATTCCAATCCAGGTCCATGATTCCAGGTGCCACTCCTCTGCCTCTTCTCCCTTCTTGAGACTAAGATGACTCCCAAAAGAAAGGAGTTCTTCTGGTTGGAAGGGGATCCTGGGAAGTGTTTGGAGATAGGGGGATTCCATTTCTGATGCCTTCTGTTAGTGTGCCCAGTGGAAGGGCTTTGATACCCAGGGAAGGCTACCTCCCTCTGGCAAACCAAACAGATCTAGCTCCAGGACTGAAGAGTCAAAGGAACACTGCTATAGGTAGAAGAGTCATAGTTAGTCAAAGGTTAGCTCACACTTACCTTTGCTCAAGTGAAGGTGGCTGCCTTCATAGAAGTAGAGAAAGGTTATAGCTGCTCAGGGGGTAAGGTATTCCTCAGGTTCCCAACCATATCAAAAGTCTGAGAAATCACTTCATTTAAATGAATTGTCCTTTGCTTAGCTCCTACCTGGGAGAAATTGAAAACAGAACGACTGGGCTTCTACCTTTCCTGTCAATTGAGAATTTTGAGCAAAGACGGAATGAGGGTTGTAGCCTGGGATGCAGGTGGTTGGTGCTTTGAAATTAATACACATATTACAGTCAGTGTCTCTGATAAAGGCCTCATTTCTAAAATATATAGAGAACTGAGTAAAATTTATGAGAATACGAGTCATTGCTCAATTGATAAATGATCAAAGGATATGAACAGGCAATTTTCAGATGCAGAAATTAAAGCTATCAATAGTCATGGAAAAATGCTCTAAATCACTATTGATTAGAGAAATACAAACTAAAACAACTCCGAGGTACTTGTCATATCTATCAAACTGGCTAACATGACAAAACAGGAACATTATAAATATTGGAGAAGGTGTAGGAAAATTGGAACACTAATGCATTGTTGGTGGAGTTGTGAACCAATCCAGCCATTTTGGAGAACAATCTGGAACTATGCCCAAAGGGCTATAAAACTGTGCATACCCTTTGATCCAGCAATATCACTACTAGGTCTATATCCCAAAGAGATCGTTAAAAGGGGGAATGGACTCGTATGTATAAAAATATTTATAGCAACTCTTTTTGTGGTGGCAAAGAATTGGAGATTGAGGGATTCCCATCTCTTGGGAAATGGCTGAACAAGGTATATGAATGTAATGGAGTACTACTATTCCATAAGAAATGGTGAGCAGGCAGATTTCAGAAAAACCTGGAAAGACTTGAATGAACTGATGCTGAGTGAAGTGAACAGAACCATGAGAACATTGTACACAGTAACAGCAACATTTTGTATGACCAACTTTGTTAGATTTAGCTCTTCCAAGCAATGATCTAACACAATTCCAAAAGATTCATGATGGAAAAACGCTATCCATATTCAGAGAAAGAACTGATGGAGTCTGAATGCAGATTGAAGCATACCATTTCCTTTTTTGTTTTTTCTTTCTCCTGGTTTTCCCCTTTTGCTCTGATTCTTCTTTCACAACATGACTAATGTGGAAATATGTTTAATATGATTGTACATGTATGGCTTATATCAGATTGCATGTTCTCTTGGGGAGAAGGGAGGAAAGAAAAAATTCAGAACTCAAAATCTTATAAAAGTGAATGTTGAGGGAGCAGAAGCAGGAGTCCCCTCTTTTATTCATAGCCTCGCGCCCCTCAAAGTCAGGGCCAACACCCCGGCAAGTCTTCCCCAGCCAATATGGCAGCCACACACTGACTGGGGCACAGGGACTGGGCCAGAGGGGGAAACCACCTCCTTAGTTGGGGATTTCCTTTGCCATTGTATCAGAAGTCAGCAACACAGGATGAGTTGGGCAGGGGGCAACCCCAAATGAGTAGGAAACAGGAGGCTGGAAGCAAGTCTGCATGGGGGCAAGACTCAGAATCATGGTCGAGTGAGAAGAGTGTTCCATTTGGATGTGGAAGGCCAGGGTTTGAATCCTGGTTGTGTTACTTACCTTGGACAAGTCATATCTGATCAGTGCGAGCCTCTGGTTCTTCATCTATGACTTCTATGACTGGTTCTGCATCTCCAGCCTTTCAACATAAAACTAGAAGGACCCACGGACATTAGGCAGCAAGGAGGTGCCAGAATAAATGTTATTTTTTTTTCCAAGAGGGGAAGGCAAGGCAATTGGGGTTAAGTGACTTGCTCAATATCACACAGCTAGTAACTGTGTCAAGTGTCTGAGGTCAGATTTGAACTCAAGTTCTCCTGACTCCAGGGCTGGTGCTCACGTAGCTGCCCCTACTATTTTTTATAATAGCATAATTTATTTAATTTTTTCAAATTTTTTAACATTTTTATTTAAAGTTTTGAGTTTCAAATTCTATCCCTCCCTCCCTCCTTCCCCTCTGCACTCCCTGAGATGGTAAGCAATCAAATCTAGTTTAGACATGTAATGCTTTTATCATTATCATTAACATAGAATGTCAGAGACATAAGAAAGAATGTCTGAACATAGACTATAGGATGTCAAAGCAAGAAAGGGTCACAGATTAGGGAATGTTAGAATATAAAATGTAGAGTGTTAGAGCTAGAAGAAATTTTATGTAACATCAAGTCCCTTCCAGTTTTATAGAGGAAGACATTGAATTTCAAAATTGGGATGTGACTTGCCCAAGGTCACAGAGCTTATATGTGGCAAAGTTGAACCCAAGGTCAAAAATGCCTCTTCTTTGTTGTCGTTGCTCATCCTTCGTTCTCAGAGAGGATCAGTGAGGGGCTGATGTCTTGACTTGAATGTGAATTGGATTTAAGTGAGGCAGAATTGTGCAAAGTCATCAGCCTCACTGTCTCCTCCAGAGTCATGGAATTCCAGGGGAAAGGCAAGAGCCAGGATCGATAGTGATGGCCTAGGATGCAGGGGATAACCTTGGCTTTTATTTTCTTTTTAGCAGCTACAATACTGAACTTGGAGAGAGGGAGACCTGAATTCAAGTCCTAAGGCACCTATCATCTGTGTGTCCCTGGGTAAACCACTTAAACTCGGTCTGTCTCGGTTTCCCCATCTGTACGATGGGGATGACACTAGCCCGTATCTCACAGGATTAGTATGAAGATCAAATGAAATAATTTATGTAAAGTGCTATATAAAAATGAGCATTGTAGATTTACAGAATTTCTGAACCATTTTAGCCTCTCAGAGACCCTCATTAAAATATAACTGTAGGAAGGATAATATCTAAAGCTAATATTGAAATCATGTATCTGTGGGGGTGTCCATCAGATTGGTAAGGCTGACAATGAAAGAAAATGAGAAATGTTGGAAAGATAGTGGTAAAACAGTCACATTAATACACTTGTGAAGGAGCTGGGAATTGAAACAGCTATTCTGGAAAGTGATTTGGAATTCTGGCCTCAAAGTTAGGAAACTGTGCACACCATTTGACCCAGCTATGCCACTACTGGGCCTATACTCCAAAAAGATCAATGGAAGAGGAAAAATCCCTAAGCACAAAAATATTCTACAGCAACTCTTTTTGTGACAGCAAAGAATTGGAAACTGGGGGGATGCCCATCAAATGGAGAATGGCTAAACAACATTATGGTATATGAATGTAATGGAATACTATTGTGCTATAAGAGATGAAGAAAGGGATGGTTTCAGAGAAACCTGGGAATACTTGCATGAACTGATGCAGAGTGAAGTGAACAGAACCAGGAGAACCACTTGAACATTAGTGGAATTATAAAAAACCAAACAACTTTGAAAGACTTGAGAACTCTTGTCAATACCATGACTAACCATGATTCCAGAGGACTGATACTACATGGTTCATGACACAAAGGGGATGGACTCAGTTTAGAGAAAAAGACGTATATTTTTTGGACATAACTAAGGCAGGAATTTGTTTTGCTTTGACTATGACTGTTAGAAGGGATTTGTTTTCTTTTTATCTCCAAGGGAGGAGGGAGAAAAAATAAATCTTGGTTAATTGAAAGGACAATTTTAAGTATTGCTGGAGGTGTGACCTTAGTGAGGCAACTGAAGAGGTGGTTTGGGTAGGAAGAGGCAGGGAGAGGAGACTTGGAAAGACATATTGGAAAGAATACAGCACTGCAATTCAATAGATCTGGGGTTTAAGTTTCAGCTCTGCCATCTATTAATTACCATAGGTAACTTACTTAACCACTAAATGAAATGGACTACATTATTTCAAAAGGCCTCTTCCAGCTTTGACATTTTATGTTCTAAGGTCCTTGCCCACTCTGATTTTCTCTGATGTCCCATGGTCCTTTGCAGCTCAAATGTCCTTCATTAGAAAAATCTTCCCAATTGTAATATTCTATGCCAGAAGGTCGCTTCTGGCTCTGACAGTCTCTCTTCTATGCTTCTCCAGGAGGCAGGTAGATAGATGACAAAGATTAGCTCTTTCTCACATTCTAGGATTTTTCTAAGAGTTGCCTCTGAGCGGTCCCACAAGGAGTATAGAAGATCTCCAAGTTTCTTTTCACCAGTCCCTAGGAAAGATTAGATAGCCCTAGGTTTATCCCTTTCTTGAAAAATGGTACCTGAAACCAGAAGGATTCTGGGAAATAACCTCTATCTCTAAAGGTGAATAGAAAAGGCAGAGGGATTTCCTGGGCAATCAGAGCCATTAATGCTGAAGAGAGATAAAACAATTACCTTAATTTTGCTGGAAATCTTAGTCACTCAATAAATATTTAGCTAGCCTAACAGACGTCTACCCAGAATGGTTTCCTGAAGGACTGCTTGTCACTGGCACTTAGCATTATCATAGATCTGCCCAAGGCAGGCTTGAGTTTCATCAATCGACTATTTTTTTTATATGATCTTCTGTCTGTTCCCTTATCCCTTCAAAATCTAGGTCTAGACAGTAACATGGAAATGTGCGTAAAGGAGATGGAAGGGTAGCAAAAGAAAGGAAGAGAAAAGGAGAGAGATGAAAGAGAAAGGAGGAGATGAGGAAAGGAGAAGAGGGGAAAGGGACTGAGTAAGAAAAGAAAGAAGAGGAAAGAAGATATGGAAAAAAGAGGAGAGAAGCAAAACAGAAATGGGAGGGAGAGAAAGAAGAGGGGGATAGGAAAATGAGAGGTAAAAAAAGAGAGAAGAGGAGAGGCCAGAGGGAAAGAAGGGGGACAAAAAAGGAAAGGGGAGGAGATAGCAAGAAAAAGAAGAGAAAGAGGTAGAAGAAAAATAAAAAGAGAAGGAGAGAGGAAGAGAAGAGAGGAGAATTGAAAGGGATTTCAGAGACCATTAAGCTTAATCATAATGCAGCATATCTGACAATAATTATCCAACCTTTGCTTGAAAACCACCATAAAGGGGGTGCCCATTGTCAACCTATTCCACATTTGGATACCTCTAATGGTTAGGGAGTTTTTCCTTATATTAAACTGAAATCTGCTTCCTTGCAATTTTTATCCCCTGCTCCTGGTTTAACCCTCTGGAGTCAGTCAATAAACATTTATTAAGCACCCAGTGCATACCAGACCCTGTGCTAAGTGCTAGGGGTGCAAAGAAAGGCCAAGAAAATCCAAAACAAACAAAAAAAACCCAACCCTGTTCTCAAGGATCTCATGGTCTTAATGGGGAAGACAGTATATAAATATCTAAGGACAAATGAGATATAGATAGGACAAATTGGAGATAATCACCAGAGGGAAGGCACTGGAATTAATGGGGATCAGGAAAGGTTTCCTGTGGAAGGTGGGATTTTAGCCAGAACTTGAAGGAAACCAGGAGGAGATGAGGAGGGAGCACATCCAGGCAGGAGTGGATAGTCAGTGAAAATGACAGGGTGTTTTGTTCAAGGAACAGTCAGGAGGCCAGAGACACTGAATTGCAGAGTATGTGAGGTATAAGAAGACTGGAAAGATAGAAGGGGTTGGGTTATGAAGGGCTTTGAATGCTAAACAGAGGATTTTATATTTGATCCTGATAGGGAGCCACTGGAATTTATTGAGTAGAAGAGTGACATAGATCTGTGCTCTAGAAAGAGTGGGAAGCAACGAGATTGGAAATCTAACCAGGAAGACTATTGCTATAGTCTAGGCAGAAGGGGATGAGGGCCTGCACCAGGATGATGGCAAGATCAGAGGAGAGAAGGGGGCTTACTTGAGAGATGTTACAAAGGTAAAGTCTACAGGCCTTGGCAACAGGTTGGCTATAGAGAGGGTGATGAGGCAGGATAAGGAGTCTATGACGGCACCTGGGTTTCGAGCCTGGGTTACTGGGAGTATGGTGGTGCCTTCAAAAGTAATAAGGAAGTTAGGAAGAAAGAAGGGTTTGTGGAGGAAGATAATGAACCAGGCAGAACAAGCAAAATCCCTTTTCCTCTTAATAGCCCTTCAAGTATATGAAAACAGTATCTCCCTCTGAAATACCAAATGCCCCTTTCCCCTTCTCTCTTCCCTCTTGGGTTAAACATTCCCAGTTGCTTCAACTGATCCTCCTATGGCATGATCTTGAGGCCCTTTTCCATTCTGATTGCCTTCCTATGGATAATGTCCCATATTATCAATGTCCCTCCTAAACTCTAGTGTTCATGCCTGAACACTGCTACTCCAAGTGTGCCCTGACCAGGGCAGAGGACAGTGGAATTGTCACTCTGCCTCTCAGTTCAGTCTAAGAGCACATTAGCTTTGGGGGGACTACATCACCCTATGGCTCAGTAGAAGGAAAAACCAAAGGAGGGAGGAAGCAAAGGCCAGGTCAAAAGCTAAGGACATCTGACTCTCAGGCTCTTTTTCCTTCAGCCTAAACCACCTTTACTTTGGTATATTACAAAAAATGCCAGGACCAGGAAAGCAGAGTAGGAAAAGACATGGTCACCCCCATTAGAGTCAGAAAAATTAAGACACAGAAAGGTTGAAATGTCTTACCCAAGGGCGCACAGTCAGCTGGGATAGAGTTAAGCTTGAGGCCTAGCTCTATTGATTTCAGAGCCCAAGGCAGATTAGGAACAGGGGGAACCCTTGGAGTATCAAGATTCTATGCTGCCACCTCCAATGACAAATCATTAATTTCAAGGTAATGGCTGATACAAAATGAGCTTCAGACATGAGCAACCCAGGGAAAGCAACTGCCCAGATTTTCCTCTGTACTAATCTGTCTCTGTCCAGAACCCTGGAGCAAGAGAACCTGGAATAGTAGTAGTAGTAGCAGCAGCAGCAGCCAAGACAAGAACTTTATTGGAGAAGCCAGGAGATCCTTTCCCATAGTTCCCATTTCATTGAGATCACCAAGGTGGCCTCTTCCCCAGCCCTAGACTGCAGCCACAAGCTAACTCAGGAAGCCCCTCTCCATGGCAATGACCCATCTGCAGCCCTAGGGATGAGAGCAAATCAACACTTGTGATTTATTGATGTCTTACACAAATATTTATGGGGCTGCTTCCTCCCAGTGGGCCAGCTTGTCTGATATCCCACTAATTTCAGCACTCCAGTTGTCATCAAAAATGTGGGACTGAAGTTGTTGAATTTGTGTGTGTGTGTGGGGGGGGGGGGTGTTTGTATGGGTGTGTTTTCTCTGGAAATCTGAGTGCTCTTCAGGGGCATTTATGAGCCCAAGGCTGGTGACTTCAAATCAGTATTTAGGTGAAGGTTACTCCACCCAATGGCAAGTCTACCATGAAGCAGAATGGGAGGGTCAGTACCAGATACAAAAAATGCTTAGGAGCTCACAAGGTGATAAAGTTGTGACTAGGTCACAGGGATAACTACTTATTCTGGTACCTCTCCCATCCCCAACCCCATTAGATTGTGAGATCCTTGGGGAAAGGTGTGGTGAAGTCACACACTTATCAAGCCTGAATGGGCTAGTGAAAACATTGTTTTTGCTGTTGTTTTGTTGGTCGTTTGTTTTCAAAGAGGACCAGTGATGTCAGAGAGATATATTGACTTGCCCATAAATTGGATTTAAGTGAGACAGAGTTGCACAAAGTCATCAACCTCACTGTCTTTTCCTTGAATCATTAAAGTTCATTGACAGGATAAAAGTCAGGATGACTAGTGATGGCCTGGACCATCAAAGTGATCCCTATGCTGAATCTCAAAAACCAAGGATTCTAGGAGGCAAAGGTGAGGAAGGAGCTCATTATAAGCATGATGATATCAGTGCAAAGCCACTGATGAAATGTTGGATTGAGGGGAAAGCTAAGAAGTCAGTACAACTGGAATATAGAGTTTGTGAAGGGGAGTAATATTGAAAACCATGGAATTAGGGTTTGGGCATTGAGAGGCTTTAAATGCCAAGCTGAGAAGTTTGTATTTTAATAAATAAATAAGTAATTTAATAAATAATTATTTAATGATAATATTTAATAAATAATAAAAATAGCTAGTATTTATTTGGCACCTACTATGTGCCAACCATTTTACAGATATTTTCTCATTTGATGCTTACAACCCTGGGAGATAGGTACTATTATTATCCTCATTTTATGGCTGAGGAAATTGAGGCAGAGAGAAGCTAAGTGACTTGGCCAGTGAGGATAAATCTGAGGCTGGATTTGAACTCAGGTCTTTCTGGCTCCAGGCCCATCACTCTCTCCACCATGTCACCCAGCTGCCTCTACAGGTAATAGGGAGCCACTGGAGGTTTTGAGCAGAGGAGTGACATGGCTTGGCAGCTAGGTAAAGACTGACTTGAAGAAAAGAGATGCTGGGATCAAGGAGACCAAGTAGGAGGTGATTACAAGACTCAAGCAAATAGGTTAAGTAAAGTCCTAAACACAGGTTGTGGCATGTAAGTAGAAAGAAGGAGATGAATCTGAGAGATGTTGGGGTGATAAAATCAGCAAAAAATGGTCAACTGATTATACATGTTTGCTTGACTCTTGTAATCTCTCTTCTTCCATTAAGCCTTTACATAGCCAACAAGTCATGTCACTCCTCTGCTTAAGACCTCTAGTGCTCCCTATTACCTGTAGAAGCAGCTAGGTGACACAGTGGAGAGAGTGATGGACCTGGAGTCAGGAAGACCTGAGTTCAAATAGAGTCCAGTCTATTTTCCCAACTATGGTCGTGCATCATCACCTGCCCTATGAACATTCCCTGGATGTCTAGCAAGCATCTCACATTCAACATCAATGTGGCCAATATGCAACTCATTATCTTACCCCCTAAAGCAATCCCTCCTCCAACCTTCCCTGCTTCTGCTTAGGACACTATTGGCCCTCCAGTCACTCAGACTCACAACCTATGTACATGGTGATAGCTAACAATTTTGGTAAGCAATATAAAATCCTTAAAGCCATTTTTAAGCTCATGATTTGAAAATAATACAATTTCAGTTCTACATGAAGGAGAATTAGGATTGGGGCTTACAGGATAATAACAATGCATGTGGCCTGGTAACTTCCCATTGAAGAAATATATTTTTGTTAACAAGGTGCTTAGTGTAATGGAAATGCAAATTTAAAGATCTTCCCTGCCCCTAGGCTAAAGTGCACCTGAAGCCTGGGGTGGGAGGCTTGTTTTTCAGTAGATACTTCTTGATTGGCCAGTGAGTCAATAAGGTTGTTACATTCTCTGAGCCAGGAGGAGGCTATATAAGCCCTGATGTGTAGCTTTGTTTGGGGGGCTCACTTTGAGAAGTGTTCTGTGATTTGATCTGTATTCTGGGAAGCCGTTGTCCAGGGCCCCCCCCCCCCCCCCGCCCCCGGCTTTGAAAAACCCAGATGTGGAAACCCAGATGTTGACTGGGTATGGATGTAATGGTTGGACAGTTTGGAAATCTGTCTACTTGATCTGTTTCTGTCTTGATAATTCTGCCTGTATGCTTTGAAGTTCAGGGTGCTGACCTTTTTCCCCTGAACGAGGTAAATGATATATGTTTGACTGATTAAAGTAAGCTTATTAACACATTTTGAGTTGCTTTCCTTTAACAAAGCAGATCCAAGAACCTGTGTGAGCAGGCACCCTGGGAACACTGGGGTGCTTGCCACTACACTTAGGTAAGTTGTTTCCAGCTGCTGAAGGAGTATAGGAGTACACAAACATTAGTACCCTGGGACAAAGCTCCACTTACCCTGTCCTAGTTACAGCTCTGCTTTGATATTAGCTTTGACTCTGAAGTTGTTTACATTGTTATCTATCGTTCCCTCCGGACGCTGCTCCTAGAGAACAAAGAAGAGAGGGCCAGGAAACAGAGGCATGGAGGAAATATCCACACTCCAGTGGATGAAAGTCTGAAAAAGGAAGTTTAAAAGGACCATTTGGAGGAGAACCAGGAGGAAGCAGTGACATGGAAGGAAAGAAGGAAGATGATATCCAGAAGGAACAATAGACAACAATGTAAAAAACTTCAGAGAGATCAAGAAAGATGAAGACTAAGAAATGGTCATGGGATTTAGAGATACAGAGATGGTACGGTGACTGGTGCTGGTGCTAGACTTGGAGTCAAGTCCTGGGTTCAAATGTGATCTCAGACACTTACTACTTGTGTGACCCTTGATAAGTAATTTGACTTCTCTTTGCCTCATTTCCTGATCTGTAAAATGGGGATAATAATAGCACCTACTCTCATAGGGCTGTTGTGAGAATCAAAAGAAATAACCCATGTAAAGCTCTTTGCAAGCCTTAAGCCACTATATAAATGTTTTTCCTCCTCTTCCTCTTCTTTTTCTTGTTCTTCTTCCTCCTCCTCCTCCTCTTCTTTCTCTTCTCCTCTGTCTCCTTTTTCATTATCATCATCATTATCACAGTGTAGATCAATTGGAGTGACCTGTTTTAGTGGAGTTGGGAGCAAGACTGCAAAGGGTTGAGAAGGGAGTGGGAAGTGAGGACATAAATGAACTGAGTGTTGATGATTCTTTCTAGAAATTTGGCAGTGAAATGGGGTGAGTGATAGAGGACATTAGCTTGAAAGGAAAGCGGAGTCAAGTGGAGATATTACAAGAATGTAGTCGAGCTGAACATGCTTGTAGAGAGTGGAAAAGGATTCGGTAGGTAAGGAATGATTGGAGATGAGAGAAAGGAAATGATTGATGGGGCAAGTTCTTGGAGAAGATGAGAGCAGGTAGAATAAAGGGCCCAACTGGAGAGATTGACTTTGGCAAGAGAGGGCCATTTATTCCTTAGGGTAAAGGAGGAGAGGATGGATGACAATGTTGAAGGGTTTTGAGGCATGGGGTAAAAGATATTAGGGAGCTCGCTTGGGTGGCCCGCGTTTTCTCAGGAAAGTAGATGAGAATATCTATGAGGGAGAGATGGGTTACTTTAACATGGTCATTGTCAAAATGTGGTTCTTTTCAGGGAATCCATGAGACCCAAAATTATTTTTGTAATAATGCTAAGATGTTTTCATTTCTATGCATTAAATTCATTAGATGTAACTCAATTTAAACAAAAACTCTTTAGGTAGTCCTCTGCTTTTAAGAGTGTGAAAACCAAAAAGCTTGAGAACTGTTACATTAAGCATTTGATTCCCTAGGAAGTTTAGAACAATCACAGAAGTGGGTGGGATATGTGGTCAATCGAAAAGTAATAAAGGCTTGACTGTGCATTGGTGAGAGCCCAGCAGTTTATATGCATTGGTAACAGACCAGACAGGTGGTGAGACTTTGCCAGGGTCATTCAGCAGCTGGGGAATATCGGCAGAGAAGGCAGATGATGGGGGTCAGTTAATATTGAGAACCAGTACAGAATGAATGACAGAATAAAGGGTCACATGAATCAAGAGCAGAGAACAGTGTATTAAATTGGTTTACTATAGGCAAACCGAGATAAGTGACTTGCCTAGGGTCACACACCTAGAAAGTGTCTGAGGCCAGATTTGAATTTAAAAAGATGAATATTCCTAAGGAGACCCAGAACAGATGTTTGTCACCATAAGAAAGGGTGTGCTCTAAGGCACATCAGAGGAAGAAAAGGACTGGGGAAAGGGAAGAGTTGAACTGGATGGGGGATAGTTGAAGGGTAAGAAGATTTTCACCTGGGGCATCTCTTAAGTCCCAGAGATATGGGGACCAGGAGATGCACATTTGCTAACCATTGAACTAGGGAAGTAACTTCTCCCTTCATGGTCCTATGATGGTAAAGGGTACTGTTGTATCTGGCGTTTTGCTTTCCAAATATTGGGGAGTTGGGGATAGAAGTGGTAAGGAATTCAGGATGGGGGTTCAGGTCCCCACTGAAAGATGGAAAGGAATGAGGAATGCCCAGAATATACTTCTCATGGCGCTAGACTTTCATCTGAGGTTCCAAGAGCTAAAGGCCTACCAATCAACCTATGAACCAATCAACAAACATTTATTAAGCATCTACCCAGTGGATAGAGCTCTGGGCCCAGATAGATAGTGGACCCAGAGTCAGGAATGCTCATCTTTGTGAATTCAAATCTGACCTCAGACACTTACTGTGTGACCCTGGGCAAGCCACTTAACCCTATCTGCCTTAGTTTCTCATCTGTAAAATGAGCTAGAGAAGGAAATGGCAAACCACTCTAGTATCTCTGCCAAGAAAACCCCAAATGAAGTCATAGAGAGTTGCACATGACTGAAAAACGACTTAACAACAGTGTCAGGCATTGTGCTGGGTGCTGTTAAAAAGTCAAAGATGAAAGATTCCCTACTCTAAAGCTTACATTCTAATGGGGGATACATGCATGCACATCATATATGTATATACACACATATGTGTATGTATATATTTGTGTGTAGGTGTGTGTGTGTATACAGAATAAATGTAAAGAGAGTAGGTGCACATAGTTCATGGCATTTCATTACAAGGTATTTAGGGAGGGCACTAGCTATGAGGAGATTACAAAAGATTTCACATACAAGATAATGCTTGAGTTGAGCCTTGAAGAAAGACAAGGACCCCATGAGAGGAGGGTGAAAAGGGAGTCATACCCTAAATGACGAGGAGAAACTGGCCCCAAAGTCTGAGCTCTAATTCCC
Source organism: Petaurus breviceps papuanus (assembly GCF_028583685.1). NCBI lineage: Eukaryota > Metazoa > Chordata > Mammalia > Diprotodontia > Petauridae > Petaurus > Petaurus breviceps. The sequence goes on along the minus strand of NW_027187360.1, from coordinate 549,427 downwards.
TACTTGCCTGCACTTGCTGTACTGGATTTCTGAACTTTGCTTGATCCTAAACAGTTTGCTGTGGTGGGAAGAGCTTTTGGCTACATGTAAGGAGCTCTGAGTCCTAATCTCACCTCACAGTTGTCTGTAGGAACTGGGGCGAATAATTTTACTTGGACACATACTCTGGGGTGGTAAAAATGTAACTCGTATTTCAGAAAGAACCCTGGACTTGGGGTCAGAAGGTCTGGGCACAGATCAGGACCCTAGCATACCCAGGGTGGCTGCCAACACAGGTTCTTATATCTACTTTTTTAAAGGAAAGCAACTCAAAATGGGTTAATAATCTTGCTTTAATCAAACATATGTCATTTAACTAGTTCAGGGGAAAAAATGTAAGCACCCTGAACTTCAGAGAATACAAACAAGTTACAAGCAGAATTTACAAGCAGACAAGAGAAATAGATCAACAGACAGGCTTCTAGCTGTCTGACCATTACATCCATACCTAGTCAGTTACCAGAGAGGGAAGCACCAACATCTGGGTTTTCAAAGCCAGGGGGCTCGATGGCTGCCCACCGTCTTGTCTAGTCAAATCACACAACTCTTCCCAAAGTGAGAACCAAAACAAAACCTCACATCAGGGTATATATAGCCTTCTCCTGGATCAGAGAATGTCACAGCTGTCTTGACCCACTGCCCAATCACAGAGCACCAAGGTATGGGCATTCCTGAAAAATAAGTCTGCCACCACAGGCTCTACGTGACCACATTCAGCCCATTAGGGGGCAGAGTCTATTTTCAAATCAGGGAAGGTTCTCAGAGTCATTTAAGCCTATCAAAGGGCCTAGGGGCAGGGAAAACCTTCAGATTCCCATTCCCATAACACGTGCCCAGCTAGTAAATGCCAAGGAAGGGTTTGAATTCAGGTCTTCCCAGTCCCAAGTCCAGTGTTATTTTGCCACCTCCCTGCCTCGTATTAGGGATTTCCAAATTTCCTTCCAATGCTAACATTCTGACATTCTAGGTGCTATGTGCTCAGCCACAGAATCATGGATCTAGAGATGGACCCCTTCCCCTTCTGTGCTCTGTGTTTTAAGTCTCTTCCAGCTCTGACATCCGATTCCACGGACATTTATTAAGCACCTATTGTATGACAAGGCACAGTCGTAGGGATGTGTGCTGGCTCTGGGGAAAGAGGACTAGATCTGGAAGGAGAGAACCCGGAATTGAATCCTATGTCTGCCATTTACTACCAGTGCAACATTAAATAGGTCAGTTCACTTCTCTTAGCTTCAGTAACCTCACACTTAGCATTGGGGATTTGGGGCAGCTAGGTGGCACAGTGGATAGAGTGCCTGCCCTAGAGGCAGGAGAACCTGAGTTCAAATTCAACCTCAGACACCTACTAGCTATATGACCCTGGGCAAGCCACTTAACCCTGTTTGCCTCAGTTTCCTCATCTGTAAAGTGAGCTGGAGAAGGAAATAGCAAACCACTCCAGTATCTTTGCCAAGAAAATCCCAAATGGGGTCATGAAGAGTTGGATGTGACTGAAAAAACGACTGAACACACACAGTTCGGGGACTGTACCATGTGAGTAGGGCAACACACAATAATAAAATGCAAAGTAATAATAATAACGATGAGAGCTAACATGTGTATATAGCACCTACTATGTGCTAGGCACTATGCTAAGCACTTTACAATAATCATCTCATTTGAGCCTCACAAAGATCCTGGGAGGTAGGTACTATTATTATCTCCATTTTACAGATGAGGAAACTGAGGCAAACAGATTAAATGCCTTGCCCAGGATCACATAGCTAGTAACTATCTAAAGCTAGATTTTAACTCAGGTCTTCTTGACTCTAAGCCCAGCACTCTATCCACTGCACCACCTGGTCATCTACTTATTTTTTTTTTTTTTGGAGGGGAAAGGTAGGGCAATTAGTGTTAAGTGACTTGCCCAAGGTCACATGGCTAGTAAGTGTTAAGTGTCTGAGGCCAGATTTGAACTCAGGTCCTTCTGACTCCAGGGCCGGTGCTCTATTCACTGCACCACCTAGCTGCCCCTAGTCATCTACTTATTATTCACAATAAGTAATTATAAAGTAATTTCAAGAGGGAGCAGAAGCTAAGAAATGAGAGAGGTGGCCCCTGAGCTGTGCTTTGAAGGAAGCTAAGGATTCTAGAGGACATTCTTATGTTATGAGGTCCCTTCAAGTTCTAACCTTTTACACTTCCTGTTCTAATGACTTCTATCTTTGTTCTAAGGGCTCTTCCATCTCTGACCTTCTAGGACTGTAGGATTCTGGGACCCAGAATTCTGGAGTAGTGAGGAGAGGAAGCTGTCCATACAGCACCTTCAGGTAACTCCATTACAGGAAACACAATCAAAGGAGCCTTTCCACCCCCCACCCCCAGACAAAACCAAGTGGAGGTGGTACCTGCCTCTTAATTGGATTCTGTTCTTCTTCTCTCCTTATTGGCATTTTAAAATGCAAGTGTTCATTTAGAGAAAGAAACTGCATTAGGCCCACTCTGTGCCTAGTGCAGGTTTCCATTTTAATTTGGGTTCATTATCTTTTCCTCTTATTAAGAAAAGTAAATCTGTTTTGTGTTTTCATTATCCCATTAGTTGAATTTGGCTCATCAGTAGCCATGGAAGGCCGCCTGTAAATAGCACCATTTTCATATTCAGCAGAGGCCCAGTCTCACAATTAGAGAAAGTGGCGTGATTTGAAAATGAGTTACAATTGATTGTGTTTCAAAGGAAACGAAGTTTGGACCTGGCTAATTGCATTCCGCCTAAACATTTGAGCCCAAATGAGACCACAGGAGGTTTGGGACACGTTGGGAAAATAACAGAATCTGCCTTGGAAATGGCCCCCAAATTGCTTAATGTGATAGAGGCAATCCAATTAAGGCAGGGTGCTAATGACCCTGCTGTCTTTCTGGGGTGACTGGATGAAGTTCTCATCTTGAAGTCCCATAAACTTGAGCCTACTGATGGGCCTCTAAGCGGGCACAGGTGAGCTTGCTCCATTGCTAAGTACACGGTCCGTCTGTGTCACACGAGTCACATTGGATTTTACAGATGGTCTTCTAGAGTTGTTTCACTTTAAGTGGGTATGACTACAGTTGACAAAACACCTTCCACTTGACAAAACATTTTTAGATACTTTTGCTCCTCCACAAAATTCTGTGACAAAGTAGATCAAGTAGCAGAACAAGAGAATGTCAGAGGCCAAAGGGCTCTTAGAACATGGGATGTCACAGCTGGAAGGAGCTATTGAATAAAGAACATGAGAGACTGGAGGGTCATTGGAGCATGGAATGTCAGGGCTGGGTAAAGCCTGAGAATATAGAAGGTCAGAACTGGGAGGGCCCTTAGAACTTAGAACATCAGATATGGAATAGTCCTTAAACCATGGAAAGTCATAACTGAAAGGAGCCTTAGGACATAGAAGGTCAGAGCAGAAACAGCCCTTAGAACATGGAAGGCATAGCCAAAAGGAGCCTTAGGACATAGAAGGTCAGAGTAGAAAGAACTCTTAGAACATGGAAGGTCATAGCTGGAAGGAGAGACCATAGAAGATAATAAGAGTTGTGGGGTCTTAAAATCATCTAGTTTAGCTCTTTTATTTTTTAGAGGAAATTAAGACATGTCAAGAAAATACCTTCAGGACAGGGACTGTTTGCTTGTTGTCTCTGTATTTCCAGTGGAATTTATTGAGGAGGAGGACTCCATGATCAGATTTGAGCTTTAGGAAGATCATTGCATCAGAATAGAAAATGGATTGGAGTGGGGGGAGACTTGAAGTGGAAAATCCAAATAGAAAGCTATTACAAGGATCCAAGTGTAATGTGATGAGGGCAGGGACTGTTTTTCCTTCCCCAGTGTTTAGCATAGGCAAAGGCACAGGAGAAGCAGTAGAGAAAGCATATTCAAATGAATCTATGATCTCCATGGATTGGATGTTCTCTTCAATGATGCAGATTGCAATCCATCCATGCCTATCCATCCTATATAACTCTTATCTGTGTCTTCCCATTAGTTTATCACAGAGGATTCATCTAAGGTGCTGGAGGTCTTAATCTGTTTCTTAAATCTCAAAGATACTAGTAGAAGTTGTGCAGGGCTTAAAGTATTAAACAGAAGACTTTGATGTTAGAGGTCATAGGGAGTCCTCAGAATTTATTAATGTGGTATTGTGGTCCGAACTGCACTTCAGGAAAATTTCTTTAGCAGCTGAGTGAAGGAAGTATTAGAATAGGTGTAGATCTGAGTCTAGAACAACCAGCAGGGTATTGCTATTATCTAAGTATGAGGGGCTGCACCAGGGTGGTGGCAGCATCAGAAGAGAGAAGGGGGCATATACAAGAGATGATGTAAAGGTAGAAACATGATTTAAGAGATTTGATCTGTGGGGTGAGTACAAGTGAGTAATTATACTGAAGTTATAAGCCTGAGTGACTTAGAGGATGCTGGTACTTTCAACATTAATAAGAAAGTTTGGAGGAGGGGAAGGATTTATTTAGGTTGTGGGGGGCGGGGGTAATGAGTCCTATTTTGGACATAATGAGTTTGAGATGTCAATGGGACATCCAGTTTGAGATATCCAATAGGCAGTTGAGATATCCACACTGGCACACCCAGGATGGCTGCTAGCACAGGCTCTTAGATCTGCTTTACTAGGAAAGATAACTGTTTAAGGGGTCAACAATCTTTTTAAAATTACATTCACAGTTCAGGGAAAAAGTCAAGACTGAACTTCAGAAAAAATACAAGTAGAGAAATAAAGACCAACAGACAGGGCTCTGACTGCCTAAATTAACTGTACATTTTACAAACATCCTTGAATCGAAAGAGCCTTTACATCTGAGCAGTTGGGGGGCTCTGAACCACTCAGAATCTCGACCAGGGAATCATGAGATCTCATAAGCCAGCCCCAAAAACAAGGTGTGAAAGCCTTCCTACAAGCAAGCCTCTCCTAAGGAAGTTTCCCTTAATGAGCTCCATTTGAGTACTATTAATGGGTGGGAACAATCTTAAATTCCATTAACACTACAGAGAGATTAGGGCTGGATATACGTTGGAGAATAATCTGTATAGAGATGATCATTAAATCCATGGGAGCTGATAAAATCACCAAGCTAGATAGTATAGAAAAGAGAAGAGATCCCAAGACAGAACCTTGGGGAATATCCATGGTTAGTGACCATAATCTGCATGAAGATCCAGCAAAGAAAAATGAGAAGGAGCTGCCACACAGGTAGGAGGGTAACTAGGAGAGAACAACGTCAAGAAAACTAGAGAGTAGAGAGCATCCAAAAGGAGAGCGTGATCCACAGTGTCAAAGGCTGCAGAAAGGTCAAGAAGGATGAGGCTCAAGAAGGATGAGGCTTAAAATAACAGGTCATTGTTAACTTTGGAAAGGCACTTTCAGTTGAATGATGAGGTTGGGAGCCAGATTATACAGGTCCAGAGGTGGGTAAGAGAAGTAAAGGCATGTGGTATAGAGGCTTTCTTTAGGAGTTTAACTAGGAAGGAGAGGAGAGATAGCAAACAATAGTTTATGGTAATGTTCAGAGGAAGAGAGAATATTTTTTTCTTTTTGGAGAGGGGAAGGTAGTGCAATTGGGGTTAAGTGACTTGCCCAAGGTCACATGGCTAATTTTTGTGTTAAGTGTCTGAAGCCGAATTTGAACTCAGGTCCTCCAGACTCCAGGGCTGGTGCTCTATTCACTGTGCCACCTAGCCACCCAACAGAGAATTTTTTAAGGTTGGGGGAGACAGAAGTATGTTTGTAAGCAGCAGGGAAGGAACCAGTAGACTTTATTGTTTGTTGTTGTTGAGTGGTCTCAGTCATGATTGACTTTATGATGCCATTTTGGGTTTTCTTGGCAATTACTGGAGTGATTTACCATTTCCTTCTCCAGATTATTTGACAGATGAGGAAACTTAGGATGAAATGGAAATAGAATCAAATGATCCGCCCAGGGTCATACAACCATTAAGTGTCTGAGGTCAGATTTGAACTCAGGAAGATGTGCTTTCCTGACTCCAGGCTCAGCACTCTATCCACTGTGTCACCTAGCTGCCCCATCCAGTAGATAGGGAGGGATAAAAGATTGAAAAGAAAGAGTGGGGATAACAGTGGGGGCAATCTGCTGGAGGGAAGGGATCAAGGGGGCATGTGGAGGGGTTGACTTTGGCAAGAAGGGACATCCCTTCATTAGAGACAGGAGTGAAGGAGAAGAAAGTGGAGGAAGGAGGAGTGGAGAAGAGAGTTCTTTGAGAATGACCTCAGCCTTTTGGGTGAAACATGATTGCAGGTCTTTAACTGAGAGACTGGAGATGTAGTAGGAGGCTTGAAAGAGGACAAGAAGGTTTGGAATAGGAGCTCTGATGAATAGGATGACAACTTGATTAGGAAGGTGGAAAAGGATTGCCTTCTTGTGAGAACGAAGTTGAGATCATATAATAGATTTACCCATAAGTATGGTATAGCAGGAAAAGCAGTCAATTTGGAATCTGAACTCCTGGTTTCAAAGTGGGCTTTAGTTTTTCTTCTAAACCGAAGGGATTGAACTAGATATGCTCTTAAATCCCATCTCTCACATTCTATATTCCAAGTCCCAAGTCCATATTATAATTCCAATTTTAATTTTATTATTTTTGACTGATCATCTACATTCTGAAAGCCCTCACTGAGATAGTAGCTGGGTTGGAAATGAAGAATTTGGACCATTTAGAACTTAAAAACTTGGATTCTCTCCCCTACCCCCTTGAGCAGTTTCTCTTGAGCAGTAAAAGAAGTTTAAGAATATTTCTGGATTTCGATTCATTTTCTCTCCTCCTCTAAAAAAAAAAGTAAGTTAAAGACGTGAAAGATGGTAAATGCCTCTTTGATTGACAGCTGGGGATGGTAAACATGGTAAACTAAGGAAGGAAGACCAGTATCCCTGCCCCAGCCATCAGCTGCCCCTCTGCCGGCAGCCAACTTGTAATAAAGCCCTCCCTAGGGCCTGGCTTCCAGAGACAGTGCTGACATGTAGGCAGGTCCTGGCCACACAATAACAAATGCAGAAGCTGCTGCTTGCTCTTGTTAAGGGGACAGTAGGCAACCCCATGTAGCCCGAAGACCCCTGGGTACTGCCATCTGACCTGTAATTGAACCCTGTTATATGTGTTGTCTCCCTTAGTTTAAGTCTGGGTTCTTTGAAAGCAGGGCCTATCTTTTTTTTTTTTTAATTTGTGTTTCCAGCACTTAGCACATAATAAATGTTTAATGAGTGATTTTTCATTCAAGAAGTCCTAGGCTAAAGGTTCAGATTCTGTGGTTTGAGTGGGACCTTAGATAAATTATTCCCTTTCTCTCAATCTTCAATTTTCTTACCTGTAAAATGAGGGAAGTTAAACGAGATGATCTCTGAGGTCACTTGCAGCTCTAAAGTTCTATGGTTTTGTGATTCCCTGAGGATCCCCTGCCATGAGAACCACAAATGGTGTCTGCCGAGAAACCTATACTCTCTTCTACCCCCTTGCTTCTCCCCCACTCCTGGGCTGGCCCAGATCCAATGGGGCACTTGCCACTGAATGCCTTTCCTCTGACCCATCCCCCTCCCCACTCCCAGACAGTCTAGAATCACGGGACAGATGGTAAGAAAGGACAACATGATGTCATACACTGCTTACATTGCTAAGATGAGATTGGGATGGCCAATTCTAATCCTTCTGATGAGATGGAGAAGCACCAGGTCTTACCATCTGCCCTGCAGCTATGCCCTCCAGAGCCTGGGCACTGTGCTCTGATCTACTGATGCCCCCCAGGACCTCTTAGGATCCTAAGCCTCACCATGTGCTCACTTGCTGTACCCTTAGGAGTCTGGACCTTCCCAGCTGCCCTATAGCTGAACTCTCTTTTTTGTGTTGTCCCCTCCAATTAGAGTAAGAGCTCCTCAAGAGTAGAAGTTAATTTTTTTTTCCTCCAGTATGTATCCTCAGTTGCTTGGCACATAATAAATGCTTTTTCATTCATCCATCTGTCTATTTGTCGGTCCATCCACCCATCCATTCACTCAAACATGTGCCTGTTGAGCTCCAGTACACATGCAAAGTCTCTCCAGGGTTCCCCACAGCCCAGCAGCTTGGCCTTTATCACTGTGATTCCTCTCTCTGCTATCCCGGGTTTAGGGCTTGAGTAGCAACTGCATTCTCTTGTACACACACACACACACACACACACACACACTCTCTCTCTCTCTCTCTCTCTCTCTCTCTCTCTCTCTCTCTCTCTCTCTCTCTCTCTCTCTCTCACTGGCACATCGATGGACACATAGGCAAGGCCATGAATATGCTGAGCCCAGCAGCTTTTGAAATAGCATGGATTGTAAAGTGGGTGCACTGGTCTCCTTCCTCTTACAGGTCCTCAAGAAACCCAAGTAGTCTCACCTGTTTGGGAGAAGAGAAGGCTGTCTCAGCTGTGGCAGGAATCCTGGACAGAGAGACTCTGGAGGGCTGGATTCAAGTCTCTAATCTTCTACTTAATGGTACTATGACCTTGGATGAATCACTTTGCTCTTTCTAACTCAGTTTCCTCTTCTCTAAAATGGCGACATAATGATCCCTAACCTTCCTTCTTCATAGTAATTAATAATAACTCATATTAAATGACACTATTACTATATGCTAACAAATAATTTGAATGTATACTCCAAATACATAATTGAGATAACTTGAAGAAGAATTCGACAAACAGTAGTACCTTTTATGTGTGTTTCTTGCAAAGAGGGTGTGTAGGGGTAGAGAGGTAGAGATTTCAAAGGCTTTATGGGATCTGCAATTGTAGAAGCTCTTAGAGGCTGTGGGGTGTGTGTGTGTGTGTGTGTGTGTGTGTGTGTGTGTATGTGGGGAGAACCTGCACCCTTGAGTTCCTCAGGTAAGGCCTTCTGACTGAGTCCAAGTTTTACAGAACAAATCCTTTTATTTGTTCTGTGAAGTTTGGATTCAGTCAAAGGCTCACACATAGGGTGGCTAGCTGACACAGTGAATATAACACCAGCCCTGGAGTCCGGAGGACATGAGTTCAAATTCAGCCTCAGACACTTAACACAAAAAACTAGCTGTGTGACCTTGGGCTAGTCATTTAACCCCAATTGCTCTGCCTCCCCCCTGCAAAAAAAAAAAAAGCAAAGGGCTACACTTGAGGACTTAAGGGACCCATGTGGCATTGAGGCCGCAGGTTCCCCACTCCTGACTTAGGAGATCAACCACTTCATTTTTACAAAGAAAGACAATGAAGCCCAGAGAGGGGAATTACTTTTCCCAAGGCCACACATTTCCCCCAAGTAATTGAGCTAGGATTTGGACGTAGGTCCTTTGATTGCAAATCTGGGGCCCTTTCCACTACAACACAAAATTTCAGGGAGCAGATCTATCTCTTCAGAGACCTTCTCAGTCAAGCATCTGGGTTTATTGACAAAGAAGCTGAGAGGCCTTGGGAAAGTGGGACTGGTAAACTTGATAGGCTTGTTGTGGGGAGGTAGGGAGTAGGCTGTTCTGGAGCAGGGGAATTCCAGGGGTTATCTTATCAGAAGATCAGTGGTACTTATCCACTCCCCCCAAAGCTATGTGAAAAACACTACTGTTAGGGTGAGTGGTGGCCATTTTAATGAGAGCCCTTTAAATCTCTTCCTTGGTAGGAACTCAATATTGTGGAGAGAAACCCTGTACAAATAAGCTCTCACTTAGCTCCTCAGCTCTTACTGCTTGCTAATTACTGGGGCTGCTATTCCCAAATCTAACTAGCAAGGCTGCCAGTCAAACCACAGTCTCTCCAACTCAGTCAAAGCTATAAAGCAGCCAATTGCTCCATGCTTCCCCTCCCCCAGTCCCTGTATGGCCCCTGTAGCAGGGTTTATGTATTGTCCAGGACCTATTAATTATTTTAATATTTTTGAAGCACCTAAGGCACCCCACCCCCACTCACACTCTGGAGCCCTAGAAAAGCTACCCCAAGTACAAGGAAATATGTGGGTCCCAAATTCATTCAAAACCATAGCTTGTGACTCTCCACTGAAGTATTTACTTTTACCAGTTAGCTTTGGAAGCAATTAGTTTCAAACAAAGGTATTTAATGAAATAGCTTAGTGAGAATCAGTTAATCAACAAGCATTTACTAAGTGTTTATTATATGCCACGAACTGTATTAGATGCTAGAAATACAAAGCTGGAACAAGTGATACTCTCAAGGACCTTATAGGAGCACATGTTTCCACAAATATTAAACCATCAATCAATATGATGAAAACATGTGTTGGGATCACAATGTAGAAAATGGGTGACAACATACCCATGCCTAAGGAATATTGGAGGGACACTCACATAAAGTAACACAAAGAGACACAACTTATTGCTTCAAAAAATCAGGGTCTCTAATGTCTTCCAGGGACATCACTGGGATAGTCTTGTTGGGGCGGCTCCCTGTTGGGTGGGGTGGCATCCTTTTTGGGTGAGCTGTTCTACTAAGTCTCATAAAGACTTCATTTCTACTTCTCTGTATCTGTTTTCTCTGGCAAAAGGGGGAGGCTGTATCTAGAATACCTTCTTCCCACCCTCTCTCTAACTATTGAAATCCTGGTCACACTCTTAAAGCCTCACTCAAATGTTACCTTCCCTCCAGGAAGCTTTCTCTGATATCCCCAGCCCTAAATGACCTTTTTATTCTGCCAATCACCTATAGTTCTTTACTTCTCTTTTAGTTATCATACTATTCTAGTTTGTTAGTTATTATACAATTGTAACCTGGGCTGCCTTTGAGCAAATTTTATATATTGTCCAGGACCTATTAATTATTTTAATATTTTCGAAGCACCTAAGGCACCCCACACCCACTCATACTCTGGATCCCTAGAAAAACTACCCCAAGTACAAGGAAATATGTGGGTCCAGTTTGAGCATGCCCAGTTTAGACATCATGGAGCCCAATGCATCCACTACCATGTGGGTAAGAGTAGCTTCCTTGATTGGCTTCCTGTATCTTTACAAGCTTGTAGTTTTTTCCTGCCATATTTTCATCTTTGCTGTCATCTTATCTGTAGCTGCTGTTTGCTTTGCCCAAGTGGCCTCCATGCACTGAACCAGTAAGAAAGGAGGGATGGATATAAGTCCCCTGCTTATTTTTCTTCTCTTTTACCCCAGGATTACCACAGGATTACAAACCAGCAAGCCTGACTCCAAGGTCACAATGACTCCAACCCCAAGTCTCTGGGGATCACTTCTGGCATATGAAACTAAAGACAAACAATACAGAATAGAAACAGACACCCCCAAGCCCATTTCTCTGGTAAGCAGGGTAAGTCAAGTCCTTCCCCCTCCATCATCCAGTTCATAGCATACTCAAAGAAAAGAATAGAACCAAAAAAAGGGGGGGAGGCAGAAAAAACCACTGACTCAATCTCACCATTTTAAAAGACACAGCCAGCCAACCAAGGATGCTATCCCTATCCATGTAGGAAGAGACACAGCAGGTTCCATGCTATCCAAACGGGGCATGCTCAAAAGTCAGCCTGGGTTACATTTATAGTGTATTTATATCCTCAGCTGTTCTGCTTTCCCAACTGAGACTTCTTTCCATCTACTCTGCATCTATCTTGTATGTACCTAGCTGTTTACATGTTATCTCCTCCATTAGAATGTAAGCTCCTTGAGAGAAGGCACTGTGGTGTTGTTTTCTTTTCTTTCTTTGTATCCCCAGGGTGCCCAGTGTCTAGCCCATAGAAAGCACTTAATAATTGTTTATTGAATGAATATTAGTCATCGCCCCTCCACATTTTGGCCAAACAATTACATGATATCAGGATCACTGAGTCTTATCATTTGTCTGATCACTGCAACCTAAGGTCCACTTGGCCTTTCTGTCTGCCTGTATCATCAATGCAATATTCCCAGTGCCCATAATCACTAAATATACCTGTATAGTCCTTGATTGCAAAATATAACATATAGAAGAAGCAAGCAACACATTTATTCAGACACCAGAAAAATTGAATCCCCAAACCAGTAAACCGATTCCATCAGAGTAGCAAAGAAGCTAATAAGCCACAAAAATACAGAGCCACAGGATCCTTTAGCCTTCCCACAAACCAACACAAAACCAATATTTACTCACAAGCCTATCTGTCTGTCTCCCTCCCCAACTATCTCACTGTCTCTGACTGTTTCCTGTGGGCTCTGCTCCACCCTTCAGCAAACTCCTCCCACCATAGGCTCCATGTGATTTCATTCAACCTGTTAGGGGTCAGAGTATATTTTCAAAGCAGGGAAGGTCTTCAAATTCCCCTAGTCTAATTAAGGGGCAGGGAAGATCTTCAAATTCCCATTATCATTTCACTGCCCTGTGATTGAATCCTCCTATATTTGTTATCTTCCTCCTTATAATGTAAGCTTTTTGAAGCCATGCAAAGTCTGGATTACCCTAGGGCTCAGCATAGAACTTTGCACATAATAGTGCTTAAAGAATGTTTTCTCATTTATCCACTCAAACCAATTTACTGTTATAAGAATCTACTAGGTGTTTGCTATATTCAAGGAAAATATGAGAAAGAGTTCCTGCTCTCAATGAGCTTATGGTCTAATGGGGGCTACAAGATGGAAACAGTTCATTAATTTCAGGAAGGAGAGAGCACTGATTAGGGGAATGAAGAAAGACTTCCTATAGGAGGTGACATCTGGGCTGAGGTTTGACAGAAACTAGGGAGAATATTCCAGGCATAGGGGATATAGTTTGTGAAAAGTTAAGATTCAAGGGTGGCTAGTGAATAGAGCACCGGCCCTGAAGTCAGGAGAACCTGAGGTCAAATCCAGCCTCAGACACTTAACACACACAAAAAAACTAGCCGTGTGACCTTGGGCAAGTCACTTAACCCCAATTGCCCTACCTTCCCCCTCCAAAAAAGCAAATAAAGTAAAATAAAATAAAAGTTAAGATTCAGAGGTGGGAGATAAATTGCTGAGTTTGGGGATTTGTAAGTAATTAAGAGTGTACAATCCATGGAAAGTGAAAACTGTCTGGAAGGGTGGGATAGAGTCACACAGCCTTTCTTGAGTCCTTGGTATCTGGCGCATAGTAGGCACTTAATAAACATGTGTTGACTTCACTTTAAAGGACAGATTTTGGAGTCTGCATTTTAGCCTAAAGGCAATAGGGAGTCTTAATGACTCTTGATGGGGGAATATCATGTTCAGACCTATGCTATAGGAGTATATTTTGACAGCTGTAGCAGACTGATTGAGGAGAGAAACTAGAAGTAGACTTCCCTCCCAGCTCTTGCAAACTTTTCCACCATGAAGAGCAGTCTTCTCATGCTGGTCATTTCCTAAGGAAGTTTAGCTAACATAAATCAAATACTATAATTAGGAGACCAAAAAAAAGGAAAAAAAAAAAGGTAGGTTAGCAGTGGTTGAGCTACAAGGAACATGTGTGTGGGGTCATCATAGAGGAGATGTGTCTGAGCTCTCCAGACAATTTCTAGGGATACATGGGGCTCAGAGCTAAAGGATTCATGGTTGAGATGATGAAACAATCCCTTTGCTGGCCACTGAGCAGGAAGAACTGCTAACTCAGGGGATCTTAAAAGGGGAGTGACTCTGTCACTGACTCTGCAGGTGGCCTCATGTAATTCTAGGGCTCCTCATATGTAGTCAAGGAGAGGTGATCCTTTTTGATCCCAGAAGCATGGAAACTGCTTTTCATGTAGCAATTGGGAGGTGGGGGTGGGGTAGCTCTTAGCTAACAGAGCTTTCGGATGGGCCTCTGGCTGCCTCTTCTGCTTCCTGTTCCTTTACCTGAGGTAACTGAGCAGCAATCCTGAGGGGGACATGTCCTGGCTTGGAGGAAACCTCCTGAGTTAGAAAGGTCAGAGATCCTAGATCCTCCTGTTAGGGGTCATCCCCCTCCCCCACATTAGAAAGCACTGTAACCAGTCAATACTTGACCTGTTTGTTGAGCAGGAAGATATAGCAGCCTGAGGGTAACACCACTTTAGAATATAAACTCATTTCTAAAGTCATATGGATGAGGATAATGAAAGATTATGATCAGTATACCACATAAAAACAATGATATATAGAGGGGAAAAACATGTTTATGACATTTAGAGAAAGACTCAAAGGCTTTAAGTATAAAACTAGAAAAAAGGGTAAAATAGGTTGAAATTAGGAAGAATATGTCAAATTTTCTGTAACAAAGTCTTTTATCCATTAATGGCAGTAAAGCCACCACATCTGAACTCTAACATCACAGCTCAAATGTGCTAATTGAGGAAATTAAAAAATGGTACTCAAGAGAACAAAGCTAAAATAATATCTAGACTATACAAATTGGAGATCTGTGCTTGGGGTGACACAAGTTAGAAGGAATTGAGAAAGTGATCCTTAAGTCATGTCTGACTCTTTGTGCTCCATTTGGTGTTTTCTTGGCAAAGATAGTGGAGTAGATTGCCATTTTCTTCTCCAGTTCATTTTACAGATGAGGAAACTGAGGCAAACAGGGTTAAGTGACTTGTCCAGGATAACACAAATAGTAAGTATCTGAGGAGAGATTTGAACTCAGGAAGATGAGATTTCCTGACTTCAGGCCCTGCACTCTATCCTACCTGCCCCAATTTAAGACTGTTTGCAAGCAAGGCAAGAGTTCCACATTGTAACTTGGGAATGAAAGTATAACTGAAACACAATGAACTTGCTACTTATTGTGTAATTGGTTCGATTGTTTTCCCTGCTTCCAGTGTTTCTTTTCCCTGTCTAATCCATCCTCCCTATATCTTCCAATTTAGTACTCCTAAGGCATAGATCTGACCGTATCACTCCTTGCCCCAAAATCCTCAGTGGCTTCCCATTGCCTCCAGGATAAAACTCCTTAACTGGCATTTAAGGTCCTACACAATCTGGCTGCCATCTAGCTTTCTAGATTTATTTCATAATACTCTCCTTCCTAAACTCTTTGTTCCAGTCAAATTGTTACTAGCTACTCAATTTGTTACTATTCTCGCCCTCCTCAAATTATCATGTGTACTTGTATCTCCCTAGTAAGACTGTAAGCTTCTTGAGGGCAGAGACTATTTTATCTTTGTTTCTACTCAGAGCTTAATACTTGTTCTGTGGATATTAGCCAGAGAGTGAAAGGGGAAAAATTTACTAAGATCCAAGAATCAAGAGAATCAATTAAAAAAAAGTGACCTTGAAGTACCAGATCTCAAACTGTACTAGGAAGCAGTAATCATCAACAATCTGGTATTAGATAAGAAATAGAATGATTGATTATGGATAAGATAAGGTATACAACATGCAGAAGTAAATGACCATAGTAATCTAGTGTTGGAGAAAACCAGACATCCAAGCTTTTAGGGCAAAAACTCACTATTTGACAAAAACTGCAGGGAAAACTGGAAAGCAGTCTGGCAGAAATTAGGCATTGACCAACATCTCACACTGTCTACCCAGATAAACTCAGAATAGCTACATGATTTAGATACAAGACACACAATCCTCAACTCCATGTATTTTTTTTTTTTATTGAGCAATCAGGGTTAAGTAACTTGCTCAAGGTTACACGGCCAGGTGTTTCTGGGTGGTTGCTAAGTGTCTGAGCCCGGGATTCGATCTCCAGGTCTTCTCAACACTGGAGCCGGTGCTCTTACTCGCTGTGCTACCTGGCCGCCCCAACTCCATGTATTTTCGTTGTTTATGCCCCATTCCTGGAATGCTTTCCTTCCTCATCTCAACCTCTTGGCTTCCCTGGCTTCCTTTAAATCTCACCTAAAGTCCCATCTTTGCAAAAACTTTTCTCTAGTCTTCCTTACTCTCAATGCCTTTCTCCCTGAGATTATGTCCAGCTTTTCCTGTATAAATCTTGTTTCTAAATAGTGTTTGCGTGTGTTCTCCTCCATTAGGTTGGGAGCACCTTGGCAGCAGTGACTGCCTTTTGTCTTTGTATCCCCAGGGCTTAGCACAGTGCCTGACAACATAGTAGATACTTGGACTTGTACCAGTAGGTACTAAATGATTGTTGACTGACTAGAGACTTAGTCTTTTCTTACCTTTCCTCTCATTATTATTTTGAGTCAGGGACTTTTTTTTTCTTACACAGTATGCCCAGTCATTGCTGCTCCCCAAACAAATAAGGTTTGTCTTGAAAGAAAAGTCTTTCCCTGGTGATTCATGTGGTGTGGACTCTGAGGATGACCTTGCAGGAACCTAGCTCTTATCCCAGTAGAGTAGTGATGGCTATGGGAAGGCCAAGTCAGGTCTTCCATTACAAACATGACGGGATGATGTCAGCTCCTTCAAGGAGCCACGGCTAAAGATCCAGAGGCTCCCCTATAGAGGTGTCAATACTTAACTTCATCACCCAAGGAAGAGAATTTTCAATTACTGGTAACGTGAAACAAAATAGTGGGAAATAGCAAATAGCAATCTTTTTAAGGCAACCCTGGGGCCACTTCCAGTTGACCTCATACATTAACCAAGCAGGGCAATTTTTTACTTGACTCTTTTCCCCTGGGTCCTTAATAGCATAAAATAAAAAGATTTTAGATAAGATTTCATTCTGTGAATCAATTGGTAAACCACAGTGCCTTCCTGGTCATTCTGGGCTCGATCTAATGGAAACTTTTTTTTTTACGAGAATGTCAATGCTAAGTTGGTTCCTATAGCAGAAAGCACATACAAAGGATCCAATTACAGCTGGAAATCACTGGCTTCTAAAAAGATATTGTTAACTCTATGTATGCCATATTCCCAAGGACTGGTGGAAAGCTTAAGGTGTAACTTAATTCCTTCTTCCTCTGACCTCTTCCCTTAGTACACCATCTTGTCAACTCCTTGCTAGAAATAGCAAAATAATATTTTCCACTAATAGCTCTGGTCAATTCAATTCAATAAACATATATTATGTGCCTACTTTGTGCAAGGCACTCTGCTAGATTCTAGAGACTCAAAGATTAAAATGAAAGACTGTTGCAATCTTCAAAAAGCTTACAATCTACTGAAGGTAAAATAGGAATTCCATGAAGATGATTCCCAAATCTACAGCCTCCATTTCTCTTTCAAGATCTAATCAAAACTCTTCAACTATGTGATGGACATTGATGTTCCATAAGCATCTCAAAGTAAATATTTCCAAAACATAATGTGTTATCCTTCCCTCTAAACTCAGCATTCTTCCTAACTTCCTTGGAAGACACCTCCCCCACCCTTCCAGTCACCCAGGTTTGCAGCCTCAGAATTATCCTTGACTCTTTGTTTCCTCTTATCCCCCATAGATAATTAGTTGCCAGATCTTGTTGGTTTTGCCTCAATGATATTTTCTATCTTCTATCTATAGAAGAATCTATCTTCTCTCCAGTCACTGGACCATCACTCTAATTCAGGTTACTCACTTAGTGGAAACCTAGAGGAAATTGAGGCACAAAGGTGAAGGCCCTTGCCTGAGTCACACAGGTAAATGGTCAAGTTTGGACTAGAACCAAAGTTTTCTTTGCACTGCACCAAGCTCTCCAAGAAGAGGCCCCATAGCACCAAAATGTGGTGGAAACAGCACTAGGCTTGGATTCGGGGTAGGCAACCAGACAGTATTTGACTAGCTTGACTGATATTTTAGCACTGTAGCTGTTTGCCTGTTATTGGAACATCATGATTAAGTTAGATTTTGGTGGCCTTACTTAGAATAAGAAGATCTGAATTCAAGTGTTCATAGCTATGTGGCTTTTGGTAAAAATGTTTCTTGGCTCCAGTCCTTCATCTCTAAGAAAGGGGCTACATACTCATGCTACCTGGACGGGCAGTGTGGATATGGCAGAGGCATGCTGAATTTGCAGCCAGGAAGACCTGGATTCATTTCTTGCCTCTGAGGCTTCCTAGCTATGTCTTTAAGTCTCAGTTTCTCATCTGTAAAATGAGCATAATTGTACCCTTGGCACCTGCTTCACAGGACTGTGAGTCTAGGACACCAAGTGCCTTGCAAACTTTTAAAGTACTATATACATTTCAATTATTATTACTGCCTAAGAAGCAGCATGGTATAATGGATACACCACTGATTTCAGAGTGAGAAAGAATTGGGTTTGAATTCTCTGACATACTGGCTGTGTGACCCTGGACAAGCCACTTAACCCTGTTTGCCTCAGTTGCCTCATCTGTAAAATGTGTTGGAGAAGGAAATGGCAAACCGCTCCAGTATCTTAAGCCAAGAAAACTCTAAGTGGGGTAATCATCATTACCCCAGACCTGACTAAAATGGCTGAACAACAAAAAGGGCAGTTTTGCTGACTTGCATTGGCAAAGGAGCTTTTTCATCAAGACGTCTCTACACAAATTAAAATCACAAATACTCCTTTCCTTCCCCCTCAAAATTACTTGTATCAAGGGTTATCAAAAGGACCAAATGGGAGGAAGTATGAAAACAAGCTGTAGCCCAAGGGCAAAGCAAGAGGAGCTCCTGCCAGGAGCAGGTCACCTTCCTCCTCTCCTCTCCAGCCCACCTACCCCTCACATATTGAAGGGTTTCCAAGAGCCCACCAGGCACCTGCTTCAGGGAGTACTAGCTCCCATTGCCCAGTTCCCACCAGGCACTGGATTGCCCCTCTTAGATGTATATACACTCTCTCCCCATCCTAGTCCACCCCTGTTCCTTCATGAGGTAATAATACCCAGAGCTTCACTCCAGATTTCAGACCCGTTGAAATGACTTTCATTGGTCCAGGATCTCCTGCCCTGTCATTGTTCTCCAAGGTCTGTCGGGCCTATCTAACCTGCCTTGGGTCCTGGGCCTTTCCATCTGCCCTGAGGCTACACTCTTCTATTTGTGTCATTTCCCTTAATTAGAATAGGAGCTTCTAGAGAGCAGGTTCTTCCCCTCCTTCCTGTTTGTTTTCCCAACACTTAACACAGTGCCCAAGTACTTAATGAATCCTTTCCTGTTGCATTCTGCCTCATTTCAAGTATGTAAGGCATTTATAACAGTAAGGTGCCAATATACTTGGGAACTGCTCTGATTATCACCAGCATGGAAGACACGCTCAAAGAAAATAACACTTTGGGCCTAAGTGCCATCAATGAAACAATGTCATGCAAGCATTTGGCAAACTGGGAAGTGCTGCTCTATGGAGAGCAGCGGTAATAACCCGAACCGAGTAGCAGAGCAAGCCTTCAGAGTTAAACAGTGAAAGGAACTAAAATAGAAGGACTGATCTCAGGCTAAGTCAAACTGGCAGTGGCTTGCCTGTTATAAGGCTCAAATGCTCTGGACTCCATGAATTTTCTGAGCTCCAGATAAACATAATAGAGGGACTCTAGATAACAACATTGCAGGCCTCCAGGGCACAGACCACATTATCAGAAGTGGAACTAGGCCCTTCCCTTCTCTTTTGTGGCATGAGACAAACGAGATTCCTTCCTTCCTTCCTTCCTTCCTTCCTTCCTTCCTTAATTCCTTCCTTCCTTCCTTCCTTCCTTCCTTCCTTCCTTCCTTCCTTCCTTTCTTTCTTTCTTTCTTTTTTTCTCTCTTTCTTTTTTTTTTTTTTTCCTTCCTTCTTTCCTTCCTTCCTTCTTCCCTCCCTCCCTCCTTTCTTCCTGTTTTTTTTCCTACCACACTCCCTTCTTTCTTCCTTTTCCTTCTCTCCTTCCTTTTTTTCTTAAGGACTAGCAGTTTCTACCTTGATCCCCACTGAGAGTATTCCTGCAAAGATAATGAATTCCACTTTGACTTTCTGTAATAGTCTCCATCTTTCCCCTCCCAGCTACCTACGCCTTTGTCTCTATCTATAGGAATAATACAAAATCCAATTCACTCTCTTTCGACTCCAATAGAACTGAACAACAAATTTACCCTATATTAAAGTCTAAGCTATTTCTAGTTTTGTTACTTGCTTTGCTAGAGATGTCTGTTTTCAGAATTAAGTCTTCATTCATTTAACAAATATCATTCAGCACCCCCTCTGTGCCCAGCACCAATCAAAGAAGCATAAGATCTGCCTCCTGCATGCAGAAAAATTATAATCTAGTTGAAGATCTGAGATATAGACATATTAAATCATTAAGTAATAAGGAGTAGCAGAGATCCAGGTGTCACAGAAGGAGGAGAATAGCATGAACTGGAGTAATCCAGAAACCCTCATGGAGGGCATGGGGCTTGAGCTAAATGTGAAGGATAAATAGGGTCTGGATCAGTAGAGGGGAGAGGCAGAGGACACTCTGAGGAACACAGGGAGTCAGTGAAGAAGAGTATAAACAAAAGCTTCAAGGCATAAAATTAATGTAACATATGGGGGAACAGTGAGGAGAGTGTTATTAGAGAGCAGAGAGTTTGGATTTAGTATTAGAAAATAAGGTCAGACATGTAAGTTGAGGCAGGGTAGTAATAAATAAAAAAAACCTTAAATTTATATAGTGCTTTGAAGTTTGAAAACTTTTTTTATAACAACTCCATTTGGTAGGTAGTATAAGTATCATTTCCCTAATTTTACACATGAGGAGACTAAGGCACAGAGAGGTTACATGAGTTGCCAAGGTGTGGCGGAGTCAAGATTCAAATCTAAGTCTTCAGATGTCCACCCAGTAGTCTTTCTAGAACCTTGAGTTCTAGGCTCACTGGTTTAGATTATATTCTCTGACACTGGGGACCTATTGAAAGTTCATGAGCAGGATAGTGACAGGTAAAAATGCTTTAGGGACAAGATTTCAATCTGATAGAAATGTGTTATTTCTTATTCCATCTGCACTTCATGGCATATACCAACATAATCTCTAAAAGGTTACACTATAGATATAGGAAGTCATATCATAAACAAATTAGAGGGGTGGCTAGGTGGTGCCATGAATAGAGCACTGGTCCTGGAGTTAGGAGGACCTGAGTTCAAATAGGACCTAGACACTTAACACAAAAAACTAGCCGTGCCACCTTGGTCAAGTCACTTAACCCCAATTGCCCTGCCTTCCCCCCTCCAAAAAAAAGGTAAAAAAAAAAAAACAAAACAAAACAAATTAGAGAACCAAGGAAGACATTGTCTTTTATATCAATGCATAAGTGAAGAGTTCTTGATCAAATAAGGGATAGGGAGAATCACAAAAGATAAAATAAATAATTTTAATCACATAACATTTTTAAAAGATTTTTGTACAAACAAAACCAATGCAGATAAGTAAATAGGTTACTGCAAAATTTTTTTTTAAATTGTAGCAAGTCTTCTTATTAAAGGCTTACTATATTAAAAAGTAATGAGGCAGCTTGGTGGTGCAATGAATAGA
Organism: Petaurus breviceps papuanus; assembly: GCF_028583685.1. Classification (NCBI taxonomy): domain Eukaryota; kingdom Metazoa; phylum Chordata; class Mammalia; order Diprotodontia; family Petauridae; genus Petaurus; species Petaurus breviceps. The sequence goes on along the minus strand of NW_027187360.1, from coordinate 528,135 downwards.
GCACTGGTTCTGGCCTCAGTCACTTGACACTTATTAGCTGTGTGACCTTGGACAAGTCACTTAATCCCATTTACCTTGCCTTCCCCCCTTCAAAAATAAAATTGATTCATAGTTAGAAATATGAGAGCCATTTCTCAATTCCTCATCCTCAAAAGGATATGAACAGGTAGTTCTCTAAGAAAGAACTCCAAGCTATCAATATCTCTATGAAAAAAATGTTCCAAATCAATAATAATTCTAGGAATCTACCTTTAACCCATCAGGTTGATAAAGTTGAAAAATAAAGAAAATTACAGGTATTGAAGGGTCTATAGGGAAAGTGGGCACAATATTGTACTGTTAGTGGAGGTGTGAATTCACCCATCCATTCTGGAAAGGAATTTGGAACTATGGTCCCTAAATCATTAAGCTGCACATTCCCTTTGATCTAGTAAAACCACTATGAGGGGGGCGGCCAGGTAGCACAGCGAGTAAGAGCACCGGCTCCAGTGTTGGGACGACCTGGAGATCGAATCCTGGGCTCAGACACTCAGCACCACACCCAGAAATAACTGGCCGTGTAACCTTGAGCAAGTTACTTAACCCTGATTGCTTAATAAAAAAAAAAACAAGAAAAAAAAAAACAACCCACTATGAGGACTACACCATCAAAGAGATCAAAGAAAGGGGGAAAGGATCCCTATATATAAAAATACACATGACTACTCTTCTTATGGCAGCAAAGAACTGGAATCTAATGGGGTGCCCATCACCCCCTTAAGTCATGGCATATGAATATAGTAGAATACTATTTGTACTATAAGAAATGATGAAAGGGACAGTTTCAGAGAAACCTTAGAAGTTTGATATGACCTGGTACAGAGTGAAGTGACCAGAACTAAGAAAGCAATTGATACAATAAACAACTATGAAAGACTTAAGAACTCTGATCAATGCAATGACCAGCCACAATTCTAGAACGAATATTGGAGAATACTACTCACCTCCTGGTAGGGCAGCTATATGGTGTGATGGTGTAGTAGATAGAGTGCTGGGCCTGAAGTCAGAAAGATTCATCTTCCTGAATTCAGATTTGACCTCGGATACTTAATTAGCTATGTGGCCTTGGGTAAATCACTGAACCCTGTTTACCTCAGTTTCCTCATCTGTAAAATGAGCTGGAGAAGGAAATGGCAAACCACTCCAGTATCTCTCCCAAGAAAACCCAAATGGGTCTCAGTAAAACCCACCACCTGACAGAGAGGTAAGGGGCTCTACACACAGAATGAAACATACATTTTTTAACATGGCCAGTGGGGGAATTTGTTTTCCTCAACTGTACATATTTTTACAAGGGTTCCATTTCTATTTTTCCTTCTCATAGAAGGGGGAGATAGAAGTGAGAGAAAAATGCTGATTAAGTGAAAAATAATTTCATAAATTACAGGATCTACCAGACTCACCTCAATTTCTTTCTCTTTTTTTTCTCTCTCTCTCTCTCTTTTTTTTTGGACATGATTACTAAAAAGCTAGTAGATGGGGGAGTGTGCTGTGGATCTATTTTACCAAGATTTTAACAAAGGTATTGATGAAGTGTTTTTTACTATTCTCATGGAGAAGATGGAGAAGATGGATTGTATAATAATTCAATCAAGTGGATTCAGACCTGGTTGTATGAACAAATTCAAAGAGTAGTTGTTAATGATTTAATGTCAACTTGCAAGGAGGTCATCAGGGGGACATCCTAGGAATCTGTACTTGACCCAGTGTTTTTTACCATTTTTTATTAAGTCCTTTTTTATAGACTATATTAAGAGTGAAATTAAATAGGAATGAATGTACAGTCTTATACTTTACAATACACATTAGTAGTAGTAGTAGTAGTAGCAGCAGCAGCAGTAGTAGTAATAGTAGTAGTAATAACAGCAGTAGCAATGGTAGCAAATGTTTATGTGATGCTTTAAGGGCTTGCAAAGCACTTCACATATAACATTTCATTTTATCCTATATACAAAAAGACCAAGTTTCCAAGTACAGGATGGAGGAGGCAAGGTTAGATGGCAGTTCTGAAAAAGATCTGGAGATTTTAATAGACCACAATCTTGAATATCAAGAGTGTGTTGTAGCTACTCCAAAAACAGGTGTAGTCCTGGGCAACACAAGAAGATGCAGAGCTTCCAGAGGTAGGGATGTGATCATTCCACTCTACTCTGTTCTGGTCAGGCCTCATCTGGAATATTCTGTTCAGTTCTGGGAACCACTATTTAAGATGGAGATTGATGAGCTAGGGAGTGTCCAGAGGAGGGCAGCAGCCAGGATGATGAACAAGGGCCCAAAGCCCATGTGATAAGAGGAACAGTTGAAGAAACTAGCTATTTTCTGGAGAAAAGAAGACTTAGGGGACAAAGAAAAGTGAGTTGTCTTTATGGACTTGAAGGATTGGCATGTGGAGGAGAGAGATTCGATTTGTTCTATTTGTCCCAGAGGGCAGAAGCAGGAGCAATGTGCGGGAGAATGTCAGGAAAGACTTCCCAATAATCTGAATTGCTTTGAGAAGTGTTGGATTCCCCCTCCTTGGAGGTCATTAGGCAGAAACTGGATGATCCCTTGCTGTGGACACTATAGTGGGAAGGCCTTTAATGGGTGAGTTGGACTAAGGGGTCACCAGTGATCCTTCCAACTCTCCAACCTGGTGATTCTGTATTCACCCTTTCTAACTCCCCACCAAGAGAGCCAATTCTGACCAATTAAAGAATGATTGTTTGAAAGACAAAGTGACACAGTGAAAAGAACGATTGTTTGGAGTAGGGGGAGATTGGCTAGAATCCTGTCTCTGCTCCTTACAAACTATGTAACCTTAGGTCAGTCACTTCCCTTTTATCTGGGGGCTCAGTTTCCTCTGGGAAATGGTTGGCAAACTTTTTTTCTTCTCATGGCATATAGTCTTTGCTGTGAGGAATCATAGCATATTAAACGGTTAACATGGCAACAAAGGCAGTCAGGCTCCCAAATCTATCTGGGTTTGGGGATCCTTTTACCTTACCTTCTCCTCTCCCTCTCCCTTTCTCTCTCTGTGCCTCTCTCTCTCTCTGTCTCTCTGTCTCTGCCTCTGTCTCTGTGTCTCTGCCTCTGTCTCTCTCTGTCTCTGCCTCTCTGCCTCTCTCTCTGTGTCTGTCTCTGTCTCTTCCTCTGTCTCTCTCTCTCTCTCTCCCCCTCTCTCTTCACCACGACTCCTAGAGGAGGCGACTTTGTACCTCCATAAAGAGAGATACTTTGTGACTTTCCCAGTACCAAGCCTCAAGAACTGGAGATGAGTTTCATGATGCACTTGGCAAAATTCACAGGCTTGAGAACCACTGCACTTGATGGTTTCCATGATCCTTTTCAGATCTAACATTTTACGAACCTTCTGACAGTGAGAGGCAAGTGTGGCAGTGTGAACAGAGACAAATCCCACCTCTGTGACCTCAGGCAAGTCACCCAACCTCTAAGCAGATCTCTAGGTAGCTCTAAGATTACAAATTGCACAGCCAAGAGCTGACTTTCATTGGTAAAGGGAATTTCTTCACCTGTAAGTTCCCTATAGGATGAAATCTCAGTTCTCATGTTTCCCAAACAGTTTTGGGACAGGATTTCATCTGGGGAGATGCTGCTGAGATGAACGTAAGTCCTCAGTGAGAGGAAGAAGCTAGTAGGGAGCCTGCAGGAGGTCAGCGTTGAAAAGGGCAAGAAAAGTGTGGGGATGGTACTTATCTCCTTTCCTATCCACTGCTCGCTTTGAGACTTTGTCTTTATCTCTTTCTCCATCTGACCACGTATGTGTGCTTCTCTCTGTGTATCTGTGTCTCTGTCTTCCCCTGCCCACTGGTTTCTTGGCTCTTTATGGAAAACAAAGTCAAGAGGAATCATGAAGCCGAGGAATTGCTCTACTCCAGAGCTGATGCTATTTGTGCTGAGCTTGGGGACATTTGAGACATGTGGGAATGTCAGAAATGCCTGGAAGCCAAGCATTCTCACTCGAGGGCCTGCCTTGCTTCATGAAGTGGGTCAGGCTGAGCCAGCTCAAGCTGCCAATCAGCCAGTTTGGGAATGGGGAATTTGGGGGCTTTTTATGGCTCCCTGCTACTTTGAATCCTTTGGGGTTTCCCTGGTTGTTGTTACATACCTTCTGGAAGTTGAAAATGAAGTATGATTCAGGGAAGCCAGAGAAGCATTGACCCTTAGCATGGAAAGGAACCCAAAATGTCACCTAGTCTAACCTGACCTTGAACCAGAGTCCACCCTGCAATTCACTCCCAAAGTGTCATCTGTCCTTTGCTTGAAAACCTCCAGGAATGAGACAACCTATTTCACTTTAGGCCAGTGATGATTCTTAGGAATGTTTTCCTTACATTAAGCCTAAATTTTCCTCTGCAACTTTCACTCATTACTCCTGGACTCGCCCTCTGAAGCCAAACAGAACAAGGCTAATCCTTCCACATGGATGGCAGCCCTTTAAGTAAGTACTTGGAGGCAGTGACCAAGAGCCCTCTAAGACACCTCTTCTTCAAGTTAAACCATCTGCAACTCTCTGAACCAGTTCTCAAATGACATGCTTTCGAGGCCTTTCACCATCCTGACCACCCTCCTCTGGAGGTTCTGATCTCTCTAGGACCAGCTCAGCTCATTTGAGTGACCTTAGGTATGTCATTGCATTAAAGATCTAAAGATCTGGAAGGGACTTCCATTTACTCCAATTCCCTCTCAAACTCACACAGCTGAGTAAATGGCACACACTGTCAGGACTCAAACTCAGCTCTTGACTCCAAGTACTCTAGTACTTTCTTCATCTGTAAAATGGGAACAATATCTATTCTACTTAGATTACAGAAGGAGGGAGAATTCTGGAACTCAAATTTTTAAAAAAAAGAATGTTGGTGGTGCAGCGAATAGAGCACTGGCCCAGAGTCAGGAGGACCTGAGTTCAAATCTGACCTCAAACACTTAATACTTACTAGCTGTGTGACCTTAGTCAAGTCATTTAACCCCAATTGCCCTGCCTTCCCCTGCTCCCCAAAAATAACAAAAGAAATATTAAGATTTTTTGTTTAGCTGTAATTGAGAAAAAATAAAATGAAAGTTAAATGGAAAAAAGAGAGGAGGAGAAGGAGCGGCAACAGTAGCAGAACTTCTGGTCCAAACTTGCAAAATGTTCCAAAGCTGGAAAAACTGAAGCCTGGAAAAGGGAAGCAACATGTTCAAAGGCATAGAGTCAGTTAATGGCTGAGCTGGGACTAAGAACCCAATTCTCCTAGCTCCCAGAAAGAAGATGACTTGACAAAGAGAAAGAGGGTCTCTTGACCAGAGGCATGTTCCATGATAAGAGTGATATAATATGCCTCAATCCCACCACTGGAGGAGCCAAATGAAGTGACCGATAGAAAAACTCAGAGTTCTCTAAATCCAGTTTCATGACCCTCTCCCACCCCATGTAAGGTGTGAATTTGTTCATTTTTTCTTTTTTGGGGGGTACATGTGCACATGTTCCACTATCACCCTCTTTACCATTCTTTCTCCTTTTCAATCAAGCAGGAAAGCAGCATGGTACCTCCTTTAGCAGAGCCTTTTTAACCTCTAGTTTGAAGTTATGATGTCAGCCTTCAGGCAGTGGCCATGTGATGTAATCAGTGATGATGGCCCCAACTCAGCCACAATTCCACCCTCTACTGCTTGAACTCTAGTACTACAGGGCAGGATTTTAACTGATTTGACCTTTTGGGCAATTGATTGTCTCAGTTTTCCTATCTGTAAAATGAAGATAGTAATTAGAACCTACCTCATAGGGTTGCTGTGAGGATAAAATGAAATATTATATGTGAAATACTTAGTATACCCTTAAAGTGCCATATAGATGTTTGCTACTGCTATTATCGCTCTTCTAGTACTACTACTACTACTACTACTACTACTACTACTACTACCACTACTACTACCACTACCACTACTACTACCACTACTACTACTACTACCACTACTACTACTACTACCACTACTACCACTACTACTACTACTACTACTACTACTACCACTACTACCACTACTGCTACTACTACTACCACTACTACTACTACTACTACCACTACTACCACTACTACCACTACTGCTACTGCTACTACCACTACTACTACTACTACCACTACTACTATTACCACTACTACTACTACCACTACCACTACTATGGCTACTACTGTTGATACTGTTGCTACTGCTGCTACTGCTGCTACTTCTCCTTTCTTTTTCACATTGAATTTTTATTTTATTTTTTTCCCAACTACACCTAAACAAAAATTTTTAACATTATAAAAAAATTTGAGTTCCAGACATTCTCCCTCTCTCTTTCTCGCCCCTCACCCTTCACTGAGAAGGTAAGCAATTTCACATAGATTATACATGTACAGTCACATAAAACATTTCCTTATTAGCCATGTTGCAAAAGAAAGCTTCTGTTACTACTACTATTCCATCACCCACTACTACCAGAACAGATCAGCAGTTATATTGCAAATTATAGTCTCAGAGGCCTGGGGAACCAAATTAAGTGATGTGTCCAGGGTCACCTAGTCAACATGTTTCAGAGGTAGGGCTTGAACATGGCCAGGTTGCCCTGATATGAGTCTGGCTTTCTATGGCATGCTGTCCCAGCCAAATATAGTCTAGCCAAGCCCCACAGTAAAGTCATAAAAATCTTTTATAGCATCATCGTAGAGTTTTAATGTGGATAACAATCATTGTACCTCATCCATCAAAGTCCCCTTCTGATGTCTCATCATGGCATGGAAGTGACCCTGATTTCTTAGAATCCATTCTTTAGTAATGCCCAAACTCAGGCAGGTTATACCAAGCTTGGAAGGGCCCAGGGGCAGACTGAATCCATGTGTGTCTGTTGTCTAAAGATAGGTCTAAGTGCAGAATGGCTTGTCGCCCTCTACAGCAGGGGTGAGGAACCTGAGGCCTCAAGGGTCTCTTAATAAAGAGAATAAATTAAAAAGAGCCTTAATAAAGGGAATAATTAAAAAATGGCCTTAATGTGGGCCCCATAATAAAAGGATTTGTTCTATGAAGTTTGGATTCAGTCAAATAGCCAGACTTGAGAACCTAGAGAGCCACATGTGGCCTCAAGGCCACAGGTTCCCCACCCCTGCTCTAGAGGGTTGGTCTCTAGGGGCTAAATGTTTTAGTCAGTACACTTGTGTGTGTGTGAGGTGACTAAGATGTGTGAGGATGGGCCATCTGCAGGATTAGAGGAAGGACTCACACCAGTGAAACTGAAGGTGTTTTTAAAGTAATGTCCTATAACATGGTTGCTGTGAAATGAACTAATTGTCCACACCCATCTTTCACTGACTAGTCCCAAGATCTGGAATTCTCTCCTTCCTCATCTCCACCTCCTTGCTTCCCTGGCTTCCTTCAAGTTTCACCTAATGTTCCTCTTCTGTAAGAAGTCTGATCACAAAATCTCAGAATTACAGTGTTAGATGAACTCAGTGTCCATTTAGTCCCACCTGTGACTGAATAATAATTCCAAGAACATCATATACTTGACACACAGTCATCTATGATCTATGTTAAAGATCTCCAGGAAGGGTAAACCTACTATTTTCCCAGATTTCACTTAAGCATATCTCTGATTGTTAGAAAGACTTTCCTGGACTGGTCATTAATTCTGTGTGGCCATGAGCGAGTCACCTAACCTTTGTGGACATCACTTTCTTCATCTTTAGAATGAGGACAGAGGAGGTGGCATTGAAGGGTAACAGTTGTCAGGAAAGCTCTTGGCCAAAGAAATCAGTTCTCTCTTGCAGCAATCAAGAATCACTCAGCTGAAGCCTACTATGAATTGATTACTTCTAAGTGCTGGAACCTAAGCAACTTTGAAGCCCTCCTTCGGTGTCTTCAATTCTCTCCCCCCCCCCCCCCCCCCCCCCCCCCCCCCCCCCCCTCTTCCCTCTCCCCCTCTCTCCCTCTCTCCCTTATTAGAAAAATACCCACAAACTGACCGAAACATCCTACACACACTATACGAACACTCACACC
>NW_027187360.1:500027-519983 GCF_028583685.1 Petaurus breviceps papuanus | reverse complement strand
AAACATGAGAATTCTCTACCTCGCGGCGTTCTTGTTGTTTTTTTCTTTCTTAGGTGGGTAGCCATCGTACTTTGATCCCCCCTCTCCTGTTTTTCCCTTTCCCCCCCCCCCCCCCCCCCCGAGCTCCCATGTAAGGTTTTTCTGCCTTTTTCTTCTTCCTAGGTCTTATACATTAAATGAGAACCTCCTGATTCTCAGAGATTCATGTTTCACTTATAAATTCACAACTCCCCAACCTTTTCCTATCAAATCAATAGTCCTTTTTAAAAAAAATCTTACCTCAGTCTCCAAATGTTTATATGGTTTCTTTCTTTTTTTTTATTTTACCCTCAGTCCAAAAAAAGATTACAAATGAATTGAAATCCCATCATGCTTATAACTCTGAAGGCTTTACCATGAGCATTCATCACTTTGGTACCTCTAAGCTGTGTTTGGTACCTTGAAACTGGCATCTTCAAACTGTGAAAGTGTAGATTCATTTATCTAGTTTTTAATAAATAAAAGATATCTACCTGCCTACTTAAAGCATCAAACTGTTCCCACACAAATGAAGCATCATCTTAAATCATTCACGAATGGATTTGAATCTTTATATCAGATTCTTTTGTCCAAATCTTAACTGAAAGCTGTTTCTTCATACATATATATTAGTAGCTGCATTTTAAAATAAGGTTTTTTTTGCTACTCTTTAGCTATCAATCATCATCTTTAACAGCCACAACATCTTACACTATTTATTAATTAACATAAATCTTTTCCTATACAAAAATATTTTCTGCCCTTTTCATCACCAAATTGCAGGATGCCTCACACTATGAATGAGTTTCTAAATCCCACATGAAACCACCTGATTCAAACCTTTGATCTGTATCCATAGAAGGAGAACCTGGAAAATGGAATAAGCTGATTATCGTTTGCACTTTGTCCATCCACCCAAGACTCCCTATTGGTCTAATGTTCATGGTCTAGGACAAAGAAAATTTTGTTTCAAGAACCCTTCTTGAATTAGATTCTTCAATTTTTAAATTAATTCTTCATAGAAACCAGTAAGTTTCTTAAAAGTTCCATCTATGTCAAGATCTTTCTTGATTTTCCCTAGTTGTCAGAGTCCCTGTCTCCCTGTCAACACAGATTCAAGAAGGTTTTCAGATAGCAGTAGTTCAGCATAAGAAAACATGGGGCTCACAGCAAGATAATAAAGCAAACCAACTTTACTGAGGTTTCCTTTGGCCTTCTAGCAAGTCAATGAGATTACTTTATTCCTTACACACCCCAAATTCTGTTTATTTACTTTTTACACACCCTATGTGTACTTACCTGTGAATGAGCTGAATCCTCATAGAAGAATATAAGCTCCCTATCACTTCAGACCCCTAAATTTCAGATCCTAAGTTGCAACAACAAAAAATAACAGCCCTGAAAGAACTGGGCAGCCAGGTAGGGGCTAGTTGGGCCTGCCCCTGTTAAACAACTCCTCTCTCTCAAAGGTCTCTGGAGGATAACCCCCACTTTCCTGCAAGATACAGAACCCTGCCCTGGCCCACCCCAAGGCTTGCATTAGTCAGTCACAGCTGCCCAGACTTTACATTTATTTTAGAAAATTACTTGGAAAGGGTCTAAAAAAATGGTTTCAGTTGAACTTTTGATAGTGGTATTGTGATGATTTGTGTGTGGTTTGCTGTGACATTGTGATGTTGGCCTGTTATTAATGTGTATGCTGGTGTGATGGTTTGATGCTGTGGTGTTGGGATGTTCCTGGTGATATGATGGTATGTTATTGGTGTGTTATTTGAGTGTTGGTGGAGTGACATCATGTTGGTGGTGTGTTGGTGAAGGACATTGTGATGTTGAAATGTTGTTGGAGTGTTATTGGCTGTTGTTGGTTTGTTGTAGTGATGTCGTGTTGCCGGCATGTTAATGGATCCAGTAAGGGGATTAGGGTTCAAGTTCTGGGCCTACCATTAGCATTTAGATTTTGGCCAAGTTATTCTCTCTCACAGGTCCTCAGTTTCCTCACTTGTAAAACAAGGGGGTTAGGCTAGATGGTTTCTAGGGTTCCTTCCATCTCTGACACTGTGTGAGTCAATAGGGCAGATAGTTCAAATGATGCTGACAAAAACTTTTGTAGACACTCAGAGAAGGGGCTGGAAAAGGCAGGACCTGCCTGAGCTTGGTCTTAAAAGATGGGGAGGATTTGACAATCAGAGAGAAGAGAGAAAAATCAGGAGAGGAGACTAGTGTGAGAAAAAGCATAGAGTTAGGAATGAGGGTGATTGGGATGTGCTGAGTGCAGTGAGGATAATCGATTTAGTTGGAGCAGAGTGTGTGTGTTACGGGGAAGTAGATTGGGGATGGATCATGACACTAAGGCATTTGCTTTGGCCATGGGAAACCATTGGGAGTTTGATGAATAGGACAGTGACAACATGAGAATGATATGAAGGAAGAATCGTTTGGAGCTACTGTTCACTGGATCATTTTCACACATGCTAATAAGAAAAGCTTTTAGCTGAACAAGCTGCACTTTCCGAATTTACAACATGTTTTTGTTTATATTTTTTCATTTGATTTAAGAGAGTGCTGTGAAATAGGTTGATTCCCCAGAGAATCTAGCACAATCTGCCCACAGGAATTGAATGGGGGAGGAAGGGAGGAAGCAGATGGGGAGAACGTTGCCATGACAACAGGATGCTGGGAGCATTGGTCTGGGGCTGGGCTAAGGAGAAGTGGGTGGAATCTGGACCCTCACAGGGAGGAGGAAGACTTCCCTCTCCTCCCACTTGATGTCAGCACCTTGAGAAGAAGCTCTGGTCTCTCTAGCCCAGCTCTGGTAGGGATTTGGTGTTGGTGTTGCTGTTCAGTCATGTTTGACTCTTCTTGGCCTGTGGATCATACTATCTATGGGGTTTTCTTGGTGAAGATACTGGAGTGGTTTGCCATTTCCTTCTCTGGTGGGTTAAGGTAACCAGAGGTTAAGTGACTTGCCCAGGGTCCCAAAGCTAGCTAGGTCGAATTTGAATTTGGGTCTTCTTAATTCCAAGTGCAGACTTCTATCCACTGAGCCACCTAACTGCCTCCTAGATAACAGAGGTTAAGTGATTTTCCCAAGGAGAATCTGAGGCTCACAAGATTTCACAATTGTTATTTAAACAGCAGACACACAAGACTTGGACTCAGATCTACTGAGTCCTAGGATAGGGCCATTTTGTTTTTTGTTTACCATAGTGCAGAGTGTCACATTTACGAAAAATTTACTCTGTCAGTGTTGACTGTGGGGTCCAAAAAGGGAATTAGGAAAGCTATTAGCTTTGCCATCAGAACCCAGGACAGGGAGGCAAAGCTGATGTGAACTGTGCCTAATGCTGTGAAGGACAGTCCCATAGCTCAAGGGTGAGAGCCAAGTGCAAAGATTCATCAGATTCCATTCCTGGAGACTGATGGGTGGAATTCACTGTTAGGAGTCTAGAGGACGGGCAAAAGGCCAGGAAGGCCCCAAAGGATTCCACAGACCAGGGATGGAACTAGGGTGGGGTCAATGAGAAAAATTCCATGGATTGGGTTTGAGAGGGAGTTTTTCAGTATACCTCCTGACCTAAAAACTGTACCCTGTTCCTGAAACCCCATAGAGAAAGGTCCCTGGCCACACAGAGAGAGAGGTGAGGCTTAGCAGGCTTGGCATGTGGGTCAGGGCTAGGCGCAGGACAAGCAGTTCTTGGCACTTCCCTCAGCACAAAAATAACTAGTGACCTTTGTGCCTCAACCCCTGAACAATGAGGTCACCAAAAGGACAAACTATACAGATCAAGTACATGCAAGAGGAGAGGGCTACCTTGTTCTGGGAAAGCATGGGGCTCAGCCACTGGGGGAGGCATTCCACATGGTCATGGTCTATTCCTAGCATAGAGATATTGTCATGACTCTCAAACGCAATAAGATATCAATTAAGGAATGCTAGAGCTGGAAGGGACGTTCAATGCACCTCAAAAATACAAGTCAATAGTTACGGTATGTTTTAAGTGCTGTACTGGGTACACTATGTCAACTTCTCACAGGGTTTGTTCTAAGAAGGAGACAAATGATTAGGTCGGATTCATGTTTTTATTTCTCTCAAGCTGGCTTGACATTTATTGCGTGGGAGTTCCAGAACTGGGCCCCACTAAGGGAGTGGGTTGGGGGCACAGGGTTATATGACCTTTGAGGAGTAGCTCTTCCCAAAGAGTGCCAATCAACTCCGATTGTTCAACACACTGGGAGGTGGGCTATATTAAAATGAGGGTCTTAGATATGTGACTTAGGTCACTTAATTTTGGTCAAAGAAACCCCAATTTCCATATCACCTATCTTGACAATAGGGAGGAAATATTCTCCCAGACCTGTCTGGGCAACACAATGAACAGGAATAGGCCCATTTAGATCTAATGTCTTTCTGAAGAAGGACTGAACTTTGAAAGAGAGAGTTATGGGGAAGCTTTGAGTCTCCAAGACAATGATTACTAGAAAAATCATTTTTCACAATTGCAAATCTCATCACAAGATGATAGGATGATATAGAAGTCATGTCTGGAAGTCAAAGACCTGTCCTATCTCTACCATTAACATCTTGGCTTCAGTTCTCCCTGCCCTGGAAAATGAAACCATTGAATCATTGGTAAAAGCCCTTCTACCTGTAACATTCTTTGTCACCTGTGATCTTAGGAGTTGTGGTTGTTAGCCACTTCTCAGTCCTATCTGACTCTGAGACCTCATCTGCAGTTTTCTTGGCAAAGATACTGGAGGTGTTTGCCATTTCCTTCTCCAGCTCATTTTAAGGATGAGGAAACTGAGGCAAACTGGGTTAAGTGACTTGCCCAGGGTCACACAGTAAGTGTCTGAGGTCAGATTTGAACTCAGGAAGATGAGTCTTCCTGACTTCAGGCCTGGTGCTCTGTGCACTGTGCCACCTAGCTGCCTGGTCTTAGAAGACTTGGGTTCAAATTCCATCTCTTCACTTACTAGCCAGGTGACCTCAGAGAAGTCACTTCAGGTCTCTGAGCCTCAGTTTCATCATCTATAAAGCAGGGAGAATATTTAACTACCTATCTCATGTCATAGGGAAAGCCTTTGTGAACCTTAACTTGATCTACAAATGTGAGTTATGTTTTAGGCCCCAACATCTCTACCATCTTCTGCCCATACCCTAGACAGGTTCCATGTTTGGTCAAATCCACAGTCTAACCAACATTCCTGTTGCCTAGCCTTTCTCCTACAACTCAAAGGAGGAAGTGAAGGAACATAGCTATCTCATGTGGTTGCAAAGCTAAAAAACTGGGATCACATATGCCAAGTGATTTGCAAACTTTATAGTGCTATGTCAATGTTATCTATCAATTTTTGTTTGTTTGTTAAGAGGCAGCATTGAATGCTGTCTGCATTGAGTACTTTATTTGGAGTCAGGAAGGTTTGAATTTGTCTCAGACTAGTTGAACAATCCTGGGTAAGTCATATGATGTCTCCGAGCCTCAGTTTGTAAATAGAGATAATAATAGAGGATCCAATAAAATAATATATGAAGTTAGGTGAAGTTATGTAAAATATGTGAAGTTATAGAAATGTTATCATCATCATGTTGCTAATAATAACTATTACAATTGTTAGATAGTGTGGTGCAGTTGATTGAACCCTGGATTCAGCATCAGGAGCACTGGGTTTCTGCCTCTTACTGGCATGTGACCATGGGATAGGTTAGTTTTTGTTTACTTTTTTTGAACCTTTGTTTCCCCATTAGTAAGATGGGAAATAATAATAATATATGCATAATTCACCTCACAAGGCTATTGTGAGAATGAAATATGTGTAGGGTATGCTACAATCACAAAGAGTTATATGAATGCTAGCTTTTACAAGCTTGCAGGGTTCTAGGCTTGCCAGTATTTCCAACAGTGTGAAAATCTTGAAACCATAGAAATATGGTCAAGGATTCCACATTGCATTCCTCTCTTCATTGGACACATGCATACCTCCCACCCTGGAGGAGGGACACTCCTGTCAGGGCCCACCTTTCCAGGACTCTGGGAATAGGATCTGGGGCAGCTGGTGACCTCAAGCAGGGAGGTGGGTTACTAGGGGAGCAGAGGCAGAATACAGTTTCCATGCTAACACTGCTTTCCAACCCTCTTCTGTGGCTGTCTTGTCTTGTAAAGAGACAGCTGATCAGTGATAATTCTGCATTTGCTGTTTTCCTGGCACTGAGCTTAGGTGTTGTTGACAATAAAAGCTAAGATAAGTACCCTAGGAGGCAGCTAGGTAATTCAGTGGTTAGAGCATTGGGCCTGGAGACAGGAAGACCCAAATTCAAATCCTATTTAAAAAACAAATTATGAGAGAGGATTCTGGGAAGATGGTGGAATAGTTCAGAAAATTCCAAGCTCCCAAGATTTTCCTTCACAAAAGAGATAAAACAGTGCCTCAGGGTAAACATCAATAGGTGAAAATAAATAAGAGAAGGGGTAGAACATGGGTCCTCTTGGGACAGTCAGAGAAGATCAGAAGAAAAATCCTGCCTTGTGCAGAGTAAACACCTCCAGGCTAGAGAACAATTAACCAGCAAGGGGCAAACCCTAGGGTTAGCCGAGTTGGGAGGCTGCCTCAGCCCCAGTCACAGGACAGTGAGCAGAATTGGGCATCTGAGCTGGGAAAATCAAGGGAACTTCTGCTGACAAGGAATGCCAGACCCAGCTGTGCTGCTGCGACACAGATGGGCAAGAAGGAGCCAGTAGACAACTGGTGACTGAAGAAGCAGTGGGGTGAGGATGCCGGCTGTGGACGCTTACAGGAGGCTGGAGGCCTTGGTTTGAGATCAAGGTCAGAGGAGACAACTGAAGAGGATCTGAGGCCAGAAGCACCATCCCCCATACCCCAAGACTAGAGGTGATTACAAAAAAAATTAAGCTATTACCCCAAAAAAATCACTGAAAAGGAGAAAGAATCTAACTATAGAGACTTACTATGGAATAGAGAAGATCAGGATTTGTCTTTACAGGAGGATAATGAAGCAAAGAAACCCTCTTCTACTCCAAAGAGAAATGTGAAATGGTCATCTGCCCAGAAAGAATTCATAGGAGAACTTAAGAAAAAACTTTGAAAATCAAATGAGAGAGATTGGGGGGGAGAGGGTAATAAGAACAGGGGGCGGCTAGGTGGTGCAGTGAGTAAGAGCGCCGGCCCAGAGTGGCCCAGAGTTAGGAGGACCCTGGATCAGTTCCGGCCTCAAATACTTAACACCCACACAAAAAAACTGGCCATGTAACCTTGGGTAAGTTACTTAACCCCAATTGCTTAAAAAAAAATAAGAACAGTCCAGGAAAAACAAGGAGATTATGAAAAGAAAGTCAATTAATTAGAAAAGGGGATCCAGAACCCATATGTACAAAAATATTTATTGTAACTTTTTTTGTGGTGGCAAAGAATTGGAAATTAAGGGTGTACCCATCAATTGGGGAATGGCTAAACAAGTTGTGGTATATGAATATAATGGAATACTATTGTGCCATAAGAAACAAAGAGCAGATGGACTTCATATCTACCTGGAGAGGCTTATACGAACTGATGCTCAGTGAGGAGAGCAGAACCAGGAAAAATTTGTACACAATTACAGACACAGCGTATGTGTGACAACCAACTCTGATAGACTGGACTCTTCTCAGCAACGCAGGGCTGCAAGGAAACTCCAAAAGACGCATGATGGAGAGAGATGTCTACACTCAGAGAAAGAACCAGAAAGAACAGAGTTTGAACGC
The DNA here is from genome assembly GCF_028583685.1 of Petaurus breviceps papuanus. Lineage (NCBI taxonomy): Eukaryota > Metazoa > Chordata > Mammalia > Diprotodontia > Petauridae > Petaurus > Petaurus breviceps. The sequence continues at coordinate 512,208 of NW_027187360.1, read as the reverse complement.
AGATTGAAGCAAACTACCTGCTCTCTTTCTTTTTCTTGTTTGGTTTGGTTTCCTTGTTCCCATTGTTCATTCCATCTGATACAATCCTTCTCTATAACCTGACCAATGTCTAATGTGAAAGTATCTGCAGATCCTTTACCTGATTGTATGCTGCCATGGGGGGGGGCGGTTGGTAGGGAGGGAATATTTGAAACTCAAGGAATTGAGGAACTGAATCTTGTAAACATAAAAAAAAAAAAAAAAAAAAAAAAAAAAAAAAAAAAAAAAAAAAAAAAAAAAAAAAAGGGGGGGGGGGGATCCAAAATCTTAAAGAAGAAAACAACTCTTTGAAAATCAGAATTGGGCAAGTGAAAGCCAACAAAGTCACAAGAGAACAAGAAATAATAAAACAAAACATAAAGAATAAAAAAAAGAAAATATGAAACATCTCATAAGAAAAACAACTGATCTAGAGAACGGATCAAGAAGAGAAAACATAAGAATAATTGGACGACCTGAAAGCTATGATCAAAAGAAAAAAAAAGAATCTTGATACAACAATACCAGAAATAATTAGAAAAAATTGTCTTGAAGCATTAGAACAAGAGGGGAAAGTAGAAATAGAAAAAAATCTACTGATCACAACCTGAAAGAGATTCTATGAGGAAAACCCACAGGAATATTATAGTCAAATTCTGAAACCCCTAGCTCAAGGATAAAATATTACAAGCAACAAGAAAAAAACTATGTTTTATTTTTTAAAAACTTTACAAGAACTTGTAACCAATAATAACATTGCCATAGACACTACAACAGCACTGTCAGCCTTATTAAATGTATTTTTCTATATACCATGTTTCCCCGATACTAAGACACTGTCTTATTATTTTTTTTGGACAGAAAAACACCAGAGGGCTTATTTTCAGGGGAGGGCTTATTTTAATGAACATTGACAGCAATTTTAATAAACAGGTAAATGTGAACAAAAAAATGTACCTTTATTCAATAATGAATTCAATAAAGAACAGGATGACGCGCTCACTGCTGCAGCTCTGATTGGATGCAGCTCGGAGCGCGGTGTGCGTTTCATGGGGGGGTGGGGACGGTGTAGCGCAGGGGATCACCTTCACTACAGTAGCAATCTCAATAGGGCTTATTTTCGGGGGAGGGCTTATTTTAGAGGAATCTTACACAGTAAGGGGAGGGCTTATTTTCGGGATAGGTCTTATTATTGGGGAAACACGGTACAGATTATCTATGCATCCATCCTCACTATATTTCCTTCCACTAATAACTGAAAATTTCAATGACCACACCCTATAGTGCCAATGAGATATTCAGCAGCTATGAATATATCAGTGTAATTCTGAATAGCAGAATATAACAGACTCTCCACATGGAAGACAGAACCAAAACATTTATTCAACACCAGAAAGTCAAATCCATCATAGTAACAAAGAAATCTATACACAATAACCATGTAGGGGGCACCACCATCCCCAAACCTTCCCCCTGCTAGGGGTTTCCCACAAATGAAAACTTACAACTCACTGCCTGCTTCCTTTCTCTCCCTCAGCTCTAACTACTCTGACCAGCTTCCTCTGGACTCTGCTCCACCCTTCCTATTCCTACCACTACAGGCTTCATGTGACTCAAACTCATGTGTCTTAGGTTTCCATGTGACTTAATCAGGTCACATGGGCCTATTAACAGATGGGAAAATCTTCCCATTTACATTATGTTACATAACCACCAACAAAAACAACCATAGAAATCCTATCATTAGTGATGATCTCATCCTTACTCTTACTACTATCTCCAATGTTCATTATTTTAGCCTAAACTTAAGAATTACAAGCCTTTATCCTGTAAAAATACTTTAATCAATTTATTTGGTAAAAAGAGACTATTATTGAATTTATAGTTCAAAGCTTACCTCAGCCCTTTTACCTATGTTCATTAATCATTGATTATTCTCAACAAACCACAATGAAATATCATTGATATTTCACCTATATCTCTTATTTGGTGCCTAAGCAGGAATAGTAGGTACTGCCTTAAGCTTATTAATTCAAATAGATTTGGAACCCTTATTGGTAATGATCAAGCTTATAATGTAATTATGACCACGTATGCTTTTGTCATGATCTTTTTTATAGTAATACCAGTAAGGATTGATGACTTTGTAATTGATTAGTTCCACTAATAATTGGTGCTCCAGATAAAACATTTACTCAAATAAATAAGTTTCTGGTTTTTTTTCCTTTTGCCACCCTCATTCCTTTTGTTACTTGCATCTTTAATGGTTAAAGTCAGTGTCACCACATGCCAACAATCTCACATATGCAGGTTCCTCCAGCAGATTTTGTAGCCCTAAAATACTGGTACCTAGCAGTTTCTCCAAAGCGTACTATGAGAGCTCAGAAATATTCACTTAAATTTTTTTTTTTAATTTAAGCAGATCTAGATTGTTTGCTTTATTGTGACATCAGTTTAGGCAACTTGTCTAAATACTTATGGACCAAAAGTCTACATACAGCAGGGGCAGGCTGTTGACCCTTGGTCTGTAGAATAGGATTTGCTTGCTAGCCTAGAACCCTGAAAAAGCAACCCCCGGCACTTTAGAGATCATAACCCTTGTGATGGAGAAGAGTGCTGGCTATGGGCCAAAGGCAATGACCCTTGAGTCCAAAAGAGAGCTTCACTTAAGGGGAACTTAGTGAGAACTCAATGAAAGAAGAAAAGAATTCCCAGTAAATTGAAGCTGTGATTTACTCCTTTATCACTGTGTGTTTTCTGTGCATGTGTCTCCCAACATTTTTGTACTTTAAGGTTGAACTCATTTTTCACATGGACCTTGTGTGTATAAGGAGAGAGTATGCCCCTGGTTCCCTGGTGAATTGGTTATATATATTTTTTTGCTTTTTGGAAAAATATGGAATGCTTCTTGAATTTGGGTGTCATCCTTGTTCAGGAGCCATGCTATTCTTCTCTGTATTGTTTCAATTTTAGTATATGTGCTACCAAAGTCAACATGAAATGTAACCTTTTTTTTTTTTTTTTTTTGCTTTTTGGAGGGAGGAGAAGGCAGGACAAGGTCACACAGATAGTAAGTGTTAAGTATCTGAGGTCAGATTAGAATTCAGGTCCTCCTGACTCCAGGGCTAGTGCTCTATTCACTGTATCACCTAGCTGTGCAGGGAATTGTTTTTCAATAACTGCTTTTTTATATATCTGATGTAGTAAACATTTTTTCTAAAAGTTAATTAAATCATGCCCATAATCTCTGGGACACACACAATGAGTCCTTGTGAGTCACATTACTAGAAAAATCCGGCCCCTAAGAGTTAACCCTACAACTTTGCATTGTAATAGTTGCCCTCTGGGAAGGAAGGGAGGCAGAGGAAGGGAGGAAGGAAGGGAGGAGGGAAGAAAAGGAGGGAGGAAGGGAGGAAAGAAAAGTAAGGGAAGAAAAAGAACTAAGGAAAAGGAAGGGAGAAAAGAAGGAAGGAAGAAAAAAAGAGGGAAGGAAAAGGAAGGAAGAAAAGAAATAAGCATTTATTAAGTGTAGGTGTCTGAGCCCACCAATGAGAGGAGGAGTTGGGGAATTAGCCCCAGAGGGAGTCCTACCCTCCTCAAGTTTATCCCCAAGGGTTTGGTATTTTACTACCTAGAAGATATGTGTCCTATCTTATACAAAAGTTATATATTCCTTCTTCCAAATCATTTGTAAAAAAGTTAGCACTCAGACCAGTCCTAGTCCTGGAGTCTGCCTGCCTCAAGCCCCTCCCCACTCTAATCCATCCTCTAGTCAGTCACTAGAATGATTTCCCTGAAGTCCAGGTCTAACCAGATCACTTTGGCTTTGATACATATCACTTCAGTCCAGCAGGACCATTGCCAGTGGCCTTGTCTTGCCCCAGGCCTCTGATGACTCTGGAGGAGAGAGTGAGGCTGATGACTTTGCATAGCTCTGTCTCATTTAAATCGAATTCACTTTGGAGTCAAGACGTCACCTCCTGACGTCATCCTTCCTTCAGGAAGGATGAAGAACAACCATCACCAATGGCAATCCAGTGACATTGGCCTCCTTGTTATTACAGGAAGAAGACACTCTATGTCTCAGCTCTGGGGATTTTCTCTGATTGTTCTCCCAGCCTTAAACACTCTCCTTCCCCATCTTTGCCTACTGCCTTCTCTGGCACTGTCTCAACTAAAATCCCATTTTCTACAGGAAGCCTCCCCAACCCCTCTTACTCCTAATGCCTTCCCTGTTTATTTTTTCCTATACAGGGCTTTTTTGCTTGTTGTTTTCCCCCATCACATTGTGAATTCCTTGAAGTCTTTTGTGTATTTTTGTATCCTCATCACTGAGCATGTGCCTGACCCATTATTCCAGAGGCAGAAGGATCTTGTGTTCACAGGAAAGTACCCGTGTATCCATGCTTTAGCCATTCTGTGTCTGCAGGCCCCTCCCAGCTCTGACATTCTATGTTCTAAGGGCCCTCTTTGCTCTGACATTCTATGTTCCAAAGTTTCTTCTAAATCTGACATTCTATATTTTTAGATACCTCCCAACTCTGTGGCATTCTATCTTCTAAACTCCCAATTTGAAACTCTATGGCCCATCTATGTTTCTGCTGAAGAATTTTCTAACACAATCTGTCCCTGTCCAAATCTTCATCCTGTCCTGGAAGACAACACACAGGACTCACAACTACAACTGCATCAGTGTTGGTTCCAATCCTTTATTTTGATGTCATCTTAGCCTAGACCTTCCTCCCCCAGAACGTGCAGGATACTGGCCCCAGGGCCTGGAATGAGTTTGAACCTCTCCAGGGTATACACCACACTCTCCCTGGAAACAAGTGATAGGTCTATCAATGTACTCATTCATGCTGAAGACCAAAGAAAGGTTCTGAGATGATATAAAGGAAGTTCCTCTTCTATGGGGATAGTTTCTACCTTCCTAGTCTCATTATAGCTTGTACCTTCCTAGTCTCATTATAGCTTGTACCTTCCAGCTAAACTAGACTTGTTTCTGTTCCTCACACTTGTCATTTTATTTCCCATCTCCATAACTTTGCCCAGACTGTCTCTCAAAACGGGAAAACTCTCATTGCCTTCTGATCTGTCTCTCTTAGAATTCCTAGTGTGGTGGATAATTTGCAGTGAAGTCCCCTCCATTCTGAAAAATCAAATCTAGAGTGGCTTCAGCATCCACTAGACCTAAGTTTAGAGGTCACCTGACCTTGCAGGAATCTGGAATTTAGAGCAATGGAGACCCTCCCCAGTGCCACCTCAGCACAAGACATGCCAAATAAGGACAGAAGTGCTTTCTCAAATGTACATTGGATGATCTACTGTTTCCTTGTTCCCGTACTTGAGGTAGATTGCCGGGTTTAGACTGTACACCTAACTTCCAGCCAATGGAAGAAAAGAGTCAGGAGGGGGGTGGGGGAGAATTCCGCATTAGGGCTTTATAACTTCCCCGTTTCCTTTTGTAAACTGCTTCTCCTCCCTGACCATTTGTCAGGAGGGTGGCCCTTTCTTGAGATCATATTAAACCATTCTTTTCTGCTTCCTACCTTGAGAAACCTCTGAGTATTATTTGGGTAAGGATTTCTGTTGCACACAGTTTTTGGGGTGCACACACTAGCTTCCTTCAACACCCACCCTCAAGCATCATTTTCTCTATGAAGCTTTCTTGATCTCCCAGCTGTTAGTGCATTCCTTCATTAAACATGACCTTGTGTTTACTTTTTTCTATATTTTCTATATACTTATATATGTACACATTATCTCCCCCAACAGAACAGTAACTTCTTGAGGGCAGGGAGTGTTTCATTCTTGGTTTGCTTTGTGTCCCCTGCCCCTAACACCTTCCCTGGTGCCTTAGGCAGCAAGCATTTATGAAACATGTATGTGTTAAATCCCTGTTAAGCACTGAGGATACAAAGGCAAAAACAGTTCTACCCTCAGCAAGATCCTTTTCCAACCGGGGAGACAATATTCAGACAGCTCTTTTCATACAAGATATATACAGTGTACATGGAATTAATCCCAGAAAGAAGATGCTTGGATAGGGATGGAAGATCAAGAAAGGCCTCCTGCAGATGGTGGGATTTTAGCTGAATGTTGAAGGAAGTCAGAGATACTAAGAGGTAGGTAGAGGTGAGGAGGGGAAAGCATAGCAGACATGAGGGACAGTGAATGCACAGGTAAGAAGGTGAGTGAAAAAATGATACAGGTTTTTTTGTTGTTGACTCTTTCAGTCGTGTCCAACTCTTTGTGACCTCATTTAGGGTTTTCTTGGCAAGAATACTGGAGTGGTTTGCCATTTCCTTCTCCAGCTCTTTTTAATGATGAGGAAACTGAAGCAAACAGGGTTAAGTGACTTGCCCAGGGTCACACAGCTAGCAAACATAAGGTCACATTTGAACTTGGGTCTTCTTGAGTACAGGCCCAGCGCTATATCCACAGCGACACCTAGCTGCCAATGATATGGGTGGGAAACAACAAATAGACCAGTGGTAGCCAGATCTTAGAGAGTACGGAGAGGAGTAAAGTATAATGCTTTATTTTTGATCCTGGAGGTAATAGGGAGCCACTGGGGTTTATTGAGTGAGGAGAGAAGGTGATGGTATACACTTTAGGAAAATAGTTTTAACAGCTGTGTGGGAGGATGGATTGAAAAAGAGAGAGGCTTGAGGCTGGGAGACCACTTGGAAAGCTACTGGAATAGTCCAGGCAAGAGGTGATAAGGGGATGCTGAACTAAGGTGGTGACTGTGTAAGTGAATTATTTCCATTTCCATAGTGAAAGATATGTATGTGTGTGTGTACACATGTATGTATATATGGGTGCATGTGTTTATGTTGATGTAAAACATATACATGTGTATATACTGCATACATACAAATACACAGATATAAATATGCACATCACACACACATATATGTAAAATTTACCAACAGATTAGATAGGCTGAACATCTCTCTGATTTTCCTCATAGACTGTTACTCTGTTAGTCATGACCTCTGATCCTCACTCCCTCAGTCTCCCTGTCTGTCCCATGTGGCCCCCTGGCTTCTTTCTGGAATCTTTTTCAAGGCCATTGGAAATAGGTCTCAAGCTTTTCTGGTGTGTCACACACTTCTAGCTTTTGGTCCTCCCAGGAGTTATTATAATAATGATGTAGTAGGCACGCTCAGGCATGTGCCCAGAAGAACTGAACAAACCCCCTTCACCTCTAGCATCTTCTAAACAAGGTGTGATTTCCCCTTGTCTGGAATCCTCATTGCCCCAGTGGTCTTTGTTTGCACAGTGATAATGAAGACCATTGAGGTGACATTATATTAACTGGCCTTAAAAGGGCATTGCATGTCCCTTTAAAAGGGACCCACTAGGGAGACAGATGCAGGAATGAGGCACAGGCACACACACACACACACACACACACACACCATGTAAACTTAGAAAGAGACATAACATCAAGTGTTTATTAAGCATCTATTATGAGTCAAGGGATGTACTAAGCACTGGAAATAGAAATACAAAGTATGAAATTATATAAAAGAATATAAATTTCTTGAGAATAAAGATAATTTCATACTTTGTATGTGTATTGTTGTTGTTAATGTGTTTGTCCTCTGTTTTCAAAGAGGACCATGACATCAGAGAAATGAGGACATGACTTGCAGTTGACTTTGATTTCAGTGGGGGAGGGCTGTGCGAGGTCACCACCTCACGTTCTCCTCCAGAGCCATCTGGGGCCAGTGACCAGATATTCATCAGGATGACTGGAGATGGCCCAGGCTGCAGTGGGAGACCCTGGCCCTTTTAGGCCAAGGTCTTTTCAGGTACTCACTTAGAGTGAGGTTATCCCCATTCAGTAAAGGGGCCCACCCCCTGAGTAACTGTATTTATATATCCCCCAAAAGAGGGGAATACAATCTGGTCAATCTGACTCTGCCCCAGGTCCCTCACATATGTATATGACAACATTTTATTTATATATGTATTTAAATGTGTATATATATATGTGTGTGTGTGTGTGTGTGTTGTGTATAAGTATGAAAATACACACATATGCACGTGTGTGTATGTATTGTGTGCATATATAAATACACACATACACATGGGTGTATGTGCACACAAACATATGTGTAAATGTGTGTGTGTATATATAGATTAAATACTTATAAAATAAAAACAAATTAGTTAAATATTATCCATGGTGATTAGGGAAGGAGGACATTAGCAATTGGAGAAATCAGGAAAAGGTAGCACTGAGCTGCAGTGTGAAGGGAGAGAGGAACCCCATGAAGCAGAAGTGAGGAGGGAGGGCATTCCAGGCACAGGGAATGGCTTAGTACAAAGTCATGGAGAGGAGAAATGAAGGACCTTGTGTGCAAGACAGTGGCCTGATCATAGAGTGTAGGAAAGAGAATGATATCAAATGAGGCTGGAAAGATAAATTAGGATCAGCTTGTGAAGCGTTCTAAAAGCCAAACAGATGAGTATATATTTTATCCTGGAGGTAACAGGAAACCACCGGAGTTAATTGAGTACAGGCGAGTGACGTGGTCAGATCTATGGTTAAGTAAAATCACTTTGGCGTCTGTGAGGAGGACGATTGTAGTGGGATGAGACTTCAGACAGGGAAACCACCTAGCAGGTTATTAAGTTAGTACAGAAGAGAGCTAATGAGGGCCTGCCTTCACCAGAGTAGCTAGATGGTACAGTAGTGGGCCTGGAATCAGGAAGACCTGAGCTCAAATGTGACCTCAGACGTTAACTAGCTGTGTGGCTTTGGGCAAATAATTTAACTGATTTCAGTCTGCCTCAGTTTCCTCACCTGTACAATGGGAATAACAGCATCTACTTCCTGGGGCTGTTGTGAAAATCATCTTCTCCCCCTCCATTTCTTTTTCAGTTCCCTTCCCAGGTTGGAATGTAAGCTCCTTGAGGGGCCAGGCCCTCTTTCTGCTGTACTTGTATCCCTAGTCCTTAGCACAGTGTTTGTGGCATATAGTAAACACTTAATAAGTGCTTGTTGACTCTGTCCCAGAACATGAGCTGTTCAGATGACTCTAAAGAGGAAGAAGGATGAGCACAGAAGAAAACCCTGGTGTGATAGTAATGGCAATTAAAGATTCCCCTGTATTGGCTTGGTTTTCAAATTGATTGTGTTAAAACCCAGAGCTTGTTAATCCCACCTGTGGGATGGACTTTTTGATGTGAAAAGAAAGTCCTGAACTGGGAGGAGCTGGTGACGTAGATTTGGAGAGACAAGAGAGAGGCGGAAGATCTTTTTGGAAGCAGCACTTCGTGGAGAGAGAGAGGCTAAGAGAATTGCTTGTGGCCGCTTTGAATTGCCCTGGACTTTTGAGACCTGCCCCCTGAGCTGCCAAGGACTGAGGAGACATGGCTGTTTTGCTGGTACTTTGTCTGTCTGTTTTGATGTTATTTTGCCAGATTTGTCCACTGGTGAAAGACAGTCCTTTTGTTGAAGAAGTCCTGGAACCTGGCTGTTCACTAAGAATCCCTGAGACTGTCCTGCAGACAGAGAGTGAATACTGTCCACTGGTGAAGGACAGTGCTGTTGTTGCAGGGGTCTGGAGACTGTCCTGCAGACAGAATGAATACTGTCCACTGGTGAAGGACAGTGCTGTTGTTGCAGGGGTCTGGAGACTGTCCTGCAGACAGAGTGAATACTGTCCACTGGTGAAGGACAGTGCTGTTGTTGCAGGGGTCTGGGAGCCTTTCTGTTGGCTCAGAAGCCCTGAAGAAGGATTTTCTTGTTGTATGTTTACAGAAATCCTGGGAGAGGGCTTTGCTAATGTGTTCAGGGGTTCTAGGACTGTTCTACAGACAGAGGATAAATTCATGAAGGGATTGGCAATGTATCTTATGGCCTTGCTAAGCTTTGTCTCCCCAGGAACTAAGATTGCTGAGAACTTGCCTCTTGTCAAGATGAAGAAAAGACCTCCATTTGGGTATTAAGTGCTGTGTTTAAACTTGATGTAACTCTGGGGTAGATTCAATTGTGATCCAGGGGTGGGGAACTTTTGACCTTATTGTGCTCTGTGATTGACAAATGAAGGTACTTTACCTATGTTTGGAAACTAATCTCCATTTGAGAAGAGGGGTTTTGTGGTGGACCAAATGAAGGTATAGCCTAGGGGTGGAGAAGTATTTAGAACAGGGACTTTGTAATTGATTGAATGATTGGAAGGTCCTGGGGTGGGGTAGTCCTTGGAGATTATTTAATCACACTTAGTAAATGCTGTATTTGGAATGATGTCATGTTTTTATCTTCTCTGTTCTTGGTTGGTCACTGAATAAAATGGAGAGCACCTATGCTGGTATTTTGAACCTTGGGAAGTTGCCTTTGCTTGGCATTACATTACACCTGGGCAGCCTAGACTGGAAACACGAGTTATAGAATCATAGATTTTCAGAGTTAGAAGGAACCCGAAAGGCCATCTGCTCCAACATGTATCTGGCCAAGAATCCCCTGTGCCGTCCCTGAGACACGGTCATGGTCCTCCAGCCTTGACTTGAAGGGCTTTAGTAAGGAAAAACCTACACCTTCTAAGACAGACTAGTCCACTATTTCCTAGTCTATTCTGACTATTTTATTTTTAATCTGTATCTCTGAAACATTCAGGCATTGCTTCTAATTCTGTCATGTAAGGCCAAATTTAGGAAGTTCTTCTTCCAGATAGCAGCCCTTCAAATGCTTTAAGGCAGTTACAATGTTTTCTCCAAGGGTGCTCTTCTCCAGGCTAAAATTCCCAATTCCTTTGGCCTCTTCTCATGGTGTGGCCTAGAGACCCTTCACTGTTCTGATTGTCTATCCGTGAATGCTCTCCAGTTAGCCACCAGTGTTCCTAAGGAGCCTAAACCAGGGTTCACGCTAACACTTATTGGTGTATGACCCTAGGTAAGTCATTTAACTCCTTGGGCCTCCAGGAGGAGGTATTTAACTCTGTGGTACTTGGAAATGAACACAGTATTTCCAGGATGGCCCAACCAGGGCAAAAACCAGGGGCTGCCACCTCCCTGGTTTGGGGGCACAGTGTGTCTTTTAATGAAGCCTAAAAGTTGCATTCGCTTTGTTGAAGGCCAGGTTACACCTGGAACTGACATTGAGTTGGGAGACTCAGTCCATTCAGATGAAAGTGAATCACATGAAAGGAGAGGGTTGCTTGATACCCCCAGAATAGGGAGAAGAGCACTTTTCTGACTACCAAAGGCCTCAGCTATTATTGGGGGGAGGGGCAAAAATAAAATCCACCCAAATCCAGATCCTTTCTTATTAACCTCACTTCCTGATCAGCTACATGCTTTGTCACTCCCCGAACCATGGCTTGAACCTCCTTCCCACCAGTAATCTGAACTCTGCCCTGGGTTCTTTAGCTACATCAGGTCAGTTTTGGACTCTAAACTATTTCCAGTCAACTCTACACCATGAAGTCACTACGAACATACCCTCTCCCTCTTCTAGCTCCCCTTTACATGTTGTTTCCCCGTTCAAGTGTAAGCCTCCTGAGGGCAGAGACCCTTTTTTTGTTGCTTGTATTTGTATCCCCAGAGATTATAGCATAGAGCCTAGCACATGCAGCAAGTACTTCATAAATGCTATCTGTCTCTCTCTCTCTTTTTTTTTTTTTTTATAAGCAATCGGGGTTAAGTAACTTGCTCAAGGTTACATGGCCAGTTATTTCTGGTTGTGGTGCTGAGTGTCTGAGCCCGGGATTCGATCTCCAGGTCGTCCCAACACTGGAGCCGGTGCTCTTACTCGCTGAGCCACCTGGCCGCCCCAATATCTGTCTCTTTCTGTGTCTCTGTTTCTCTCCTCTCTGCTTTCTTGCTTTGGGGTAACCACAAGCCAGAATCTGATGCTCTCCCAGGGGAAAACTTTGGGTGAAGGCAAAATAAACCAAGAGATTATTATTGGGAAAAGCCCTTAGTGTGAAGTCAATCCAACAAGTCAGGGCCCAGAGCCCAGATGACAAACATACAGGTTACGATAATAATAACATCATAGCTCACATTTATAGAGCACATTCCTCCCCTGCGTCATCATAAAGCAAAAGTAACTTTGGGCACTAAAACTACCTTTGAAGAAACCCATTATGGGGTAGTGTAAGGGTTATGGGATTTAAAGATCTTCCATGCCCCGTTGGACTTG
>NW_027187360.1:482752-500017 GCF_028583685.1 Petaurus breviceps papuanus | reverse complement strand
ATATTTGTAATCTCTATAGGCATTGTGAATATGGCATTGCTGATACAGGTAGCCACAGAGCGATAAATTTACTTTAGATACAGAAACTTCCAAAGATCATCTAAGAGAGAGAGAAGTCACAACCTCCCCCAGCGGGGGACCTGGCCACATGGATGAGATGATTGGTTCTTTAAGTCTGATGAGTGTTTCAGCATCTTGAAATAACTCCACTAGGTAAAGGTACAAATATCATCATCCTTATTTTATGGATGAGAAAACTGAAGTCCAAGGAGTTACCTAGGGTCATATACTTAGTAAGTATTAGAGACCCAGCTGGAGCCCAGCTCTCTTGGCTCTGTGTCCACTAGATTCTATCTCTGCCAAGGTGTCAGGTCAGGATCCCAGGCCCTTCCTAAGTGACTCTGAGGGCATTCGAGCTCTAGCTGAAGTAGGAGTGTGCTGAGGGCTGTCTGGGATTGGAACTCGGCCTCTTTGGAGCCCCTTTCTCCTTGGACCTGTTGTTGTTGGCCTAGGCTGTGGGCCCACATTGAGATGAAAATGTATTCAATTAACATACAAAAATAAAGTGAAAGGGGGTAATAGTTATTGTAAAAAATAAAACCATAGGAAAACACTCCAGCAAACAGGCCCCGAGTGAAGACAGGGGCCAAACAGCTCAGCAAAGCTGGAAAAATCTGGGTATGGCCCTAAGGGTGGCCCTGGGAGGGGGGGGATGGCCTGCTAGGAAAATAAAATATTCCCCATCTATGAAAGCCAGCAACCCCCAGCCCTGGGGCACTGAGGCAAGGAAAATAGCGTTTGGAGCCAATGCTCTGGCTGTGTCCCTCCAAGACCAAGGGGACAAAGGGAGCTGCAAAGGCTAAGAAAACACCAGCTGGAGGTGGGGGTGCCTCTTGGAGGAGGAGGCTGAGGAGGAGGAGGGGTGGGGAATTAGGTTCTTCTCTCCTCCTGGAGGCTCTGGGAGAAGAGTGTCTAGAGGGGAAAATGGTGAATGTATCTGAATCTTTAGCCTTACAGTTCACACTGAGGACTGGTGGGTTGGGACCAGGGAAGCCTGTTGGCCTCCAACTCCTTAAGGACAAAGATATACGACCCCATGACTGGGTGTAGGAGCCATCAGAGATGGGAATCGTAGGGTCTTCTGCCCCATGGTCAAACATTCTGGAAGAATCACAGACCCTTAGAGTCTGGGCTTGAAGGGCCCTTAGAGGCCTAGTCCACCCCACCCTGCTCATTTTACAGATGAGGAAGATGAGGCCCAAAGAGAGCCAGTGACTTGCCCAGTGAGTAATGAGTGATTGAGATGGGATTTAAACCAGCCTCTCTGACTCCAAATCCAGAACTCTTTGTCACTGTGCTGTGCCAAGGACCCCTTTTTTCTAGGGAAAAAAACTGTTCAGGAGAATGGATGGTTATGGTCATGCAGAGGACAGAGGGATGGGATGGGATGGGGTGGGGTGGAAGAACAGTATGGGTGCAGCCTAACTCTTTATTCATCATGCTGAGACCAGAGACAATCTGCTCCCTAGAGATTCCTGCCACCCCTCTGCCGTGCTGGGAGAGGGATGTTGCCGTGACCTGACCCTGTTAGGAGGACCAGTTAAGGAAACTGAATTGAGCAGTATGGAGGCCAATGGAATGAGGTGCAGGCACGCTGCAGACCATGCAGAGTAGGAAATGTATTCCCCTTCCCCCCAGAAACAGCTGGGTAGCATAGTGGATAGAGCATTGGACCTGGCGTTAGGAATACCTTTGTTCAAAAAAATTGCCTCGGATATTTGCTTTGTGACCCTAGGCAAGTCACTTGAACTGTTTGTCCTAGTTTCCTCATCTGTAAAATGGGGATAATAATTGCACCTGCTTTCCAGGGTTGTTGTGAAGCTCAGATGAGCCTCTGGCACAAAGTAGGTGCAATAGAAATGTTAGCTATTGTTATTAGTGTCCCAGGGGCAAAGCACCAAGTGTCCAATCCTCCTTACAACTCTGTCTCATAGGGACCACCTGTGGCAATACAAATAGTGCCCTCTCTGAGGTTAGAAGATGTGGGGATGCAAATCTACCTCTGACATTCTAACACTATGTAACTAACTATGTGACCATGGGGGAGTTACTTTACTTTTTTAAGTCTCAGTTTTCTCATCTGTAAAATGGGTATGATAATACTTCTACTTTTACCTACTTCACAGGGATATTACCACTTTTATTGTTGCTATTATTATTTAAGAAACTGGTGGGATCTAGACTGAGAAGATAGTTTTAAAGTTTTATTTTCTATTTTCTTTCTCTCCGCTCCTCACCCAGAAGAGATACAAACCCTTAGTTTCCATCCAGGGATTAATATCAAAACACTATGGATATGAGAAGCAATCACAGAAGAGATGGGCTGGGTCTCAGAGAGACTGGGAAGAAAGTGGAAGGCTCTGGGCAGAACTTTTCCCAAGGGGGCCTGGATCCAAGAGAAGGGCCAATTTTCAGGGACTATCATTGGTCAAATTAGATCCCCCTGAGGGAGGAAGGACATGAAAAAGTTAGAAACACAGGACGGAGAGACGTGCTTGGTGAAACTAAGTAGGATAAAGCAATGGGAGAAAAGGTGGCAGAAATAACTGTCCCACATTAATGCAAGTCTCCCGCCAAGTGACTCTGGCATGTGATACAGAGAAAAGGAGACAAGCACGGGATATAGTCAGCGTTGGAACGGAGAACACTTTGGTGGGGGAGAAAGGGAAGCAGAGGTGGAGAGTACAGAGGGGGAAGTGGAGGCCTTGGGGAGGGAGAGGGGAGGAGCATTTTTTTTTTTAGTCTTGAGACCAAACTCAAAGAGGAAAGAGGAGGTGATTGGCTTAAGTGAGGTGACATTCTTGTCAACATAGGTGGCTGAACTGGCTTCGAGAGGACCTAGAATCCCACAGGGCTCATTCACAAAGGCAAATAATGAAAGCTTTTCAGTCGTCCTATTTCACTTAAGAAGCAGCCTTCTGGACTCAGCTCTGCCACAGACTTGCAGTATGTCCTTGGACAAATCACTTACTCTCTCTTTTCTTCCTCAATGATTATAATAACTAAAAACTAGAGTTTATTTAGCACTTTCTGGTTTGCAAAGCACCATATATATTTGCATATATTCTCCCAGTTGATGCTTACAATTTTTTTATCACCAGCATTTAACATAGTACTTGGCACATAGTAGGTGGTTAATAAATACTTGATGATTGGTTGAATGATTGAAAACTCAATTTGATCCCACCTCCCCCAGGAGTCTTTCCTGCCCTGCCCCCAGCTGCTAGTTCCATCATCTCCAAGGTTTCCTTCCCCCTCTCTGTATTTATCTTATGTGTTATGATGATAAATATGTTACCTCCTCATTGGAATGTAAGCTCCTTGAGGCCAGCCCCTCAAATTTTTCTCTTTTCTTTCTTTGCTTTTTCCTTGTATCCCCATTACTTAACAAAAGGCTTAGGACACAGGAACCACTTAATAATGCTAGTTGATTGATTGAAGTAATAATATACACATGTAATAAAATGGCATGGTAAATGCCATTTTACAGATGAGGAAACTAGGGAAGAAAGAGGCTAAGTGACCTGAACAAAGTCATTCAGCTAGCCAGTGTCTGAGGCAGTATTCCAACTCAGGTCTTTCTGACCCCAAATCCAACACTCTAGCCACTCTACATTGTTACCCCCTTGTAAAATAGGTGAGCCGGATTAGATGGTGTCTGAAGTAATTTCCCGATATTAACTATTCTACATCTAAATTATTATCCAGCACTGGTTGGTTAGAGGGCCCCTGAATGCTTCTCTGACATTTTCTGTCTTTTTTTTGGAGCGGGGAAGGCAGGGCAATTGGGGTTAAGTGACTTGCCCAAGGTCACACAGTTAGTAAGTGTTAAGTGTCTGAGGATTTGAACTCAGATCCTCCTGACTCTAGGGCTAGTGCTCTATTCACTGTGCCATCTAGCTGCCCCTGCTCCTGTCTACTAAATTTTTAAAGATGTATTTCCTTTTTCAGATTTTAGTCATTCAGGAATTGAGAACCTACATGTGTCAGTGAAGTAGAAAAGTGGGAAACTGGTCTCTGACCCCAATAAATGTATACAAAGCTCCTGACATATGGAAAGTTCCAAAGAAGTTGGCCAGGCCTACCGTGAAATATTTTCTATTAAATTGTCCCAGTGTTAGCAGATGATTTAACACTTTCCCAGGGATTTATATTTTAACAGGGAACAATGCCCTAACCCAAAGGAATAACTTCAATGTTTTTTAATAACTTTAATTTAATTGAACTTTTATTAAGTACTTACTATGTTCAGTTAGGGAATTTAACCATCACGGTGTTTATATATGGGACAGACAGTGTGAATGGAAGAGTTGAGCCCAGAGCTGAACAGCTGAAGTGACCAGTCTGCACTGCCTTAGGAGAAATTGCAAACCTCCTGTCTTCTCTGCAATTTACATTCTATCAGAGTTGTCTAGTACACTAAGAGGGTAAATGACTTGCCCAGGGTCACATAGGCAATATGTGTGACAGGCAAAGTTTGAACCTATATCTTCCTGGCTCTGAGACCAGCTATCCACCCACTAAGCCAAGCTCTCTCTCAAAGATTCTTTTTATTGCTTGTTTTTTTTTGCTTTTTGTAGGACAACTGGGGCTAAGTGACTTGCCCAAGGTCACACAGCTAGTTTTTGTGTTGTGTCTGAGGCCAGATTTAAACTCAGGTCCTCCTGTCTCCAGGGCTGGTGCTCTATTCACTGCGCCACCTAGCTGCCCCACTCAAAGATTCTTTATGAAGAGTTTGTTCACTTTAGGTCATAAGTAGCCTGCAAAACTCTGAAGAGCAGCCAGAACTGGATTAAAATCCAATTGGGAAATGTTTTACCAAATATATACATATATGTGTATACACACACACACACACACACACACACACATATATATATAATATGTTTATGTGTGTGTACGCACGAGCATGTGTGCGTGCGCGAACACACACACACACTGCAACATAGATAATGTCAATTTGTTATTTTCTAAGGGATCCATTTCTATTGGAGTTTGACACCACAAGGCCCATCATTTTCAGAGGCTACAAGGTCAATAAGCATTTAAGACTTCTGAATGCTAGGCCCTGGGTTAAACTTTTGGAATATGGATATTAGCCCAAAGACAATCTGTATCCTCAAGGGGCTTACTTTCCAATGAGGGAAGACTACACAAAAGAGAACTGAAAAGAGGAGGGGGGGGGTAAGAGAAGAAGATATTCATCTCAGCCCTGGGGGAGTTGTGGAGAAAGTCTGAGAATCAGAAATCCAGCTTAGGGAGAGATAAAGACCAGGCTGGCCTGGGCCTTAGGCCTTAGGGCCATAGGGTACTTCCAACTTGTGAATTCCAAAACGACAAGGTTTCTGGGGCATTGTAATGAAAGTCCTGGGGTGTCAGCCTGAAGAGGAATGAAGGAATTTTAATACCAACATCCTACTAGTATTGATATATGGTGATGAGATATGTCTCTGATGAATAACAAATGAGCATCACAACACAGGGCAGGCTGCCCCATAAAATCAATGAGGAATTTGCCCTCCAAAAAGCAAAAAAAAAAAAAAAATCAATGAGGAACTTTGAAGAATAGAAGGAAAATATGTTATCAAGGAAATGTGTGATAGGAAGAGAAGATGGGACTGGAAACCTAGGAAGGGGAGGGCATGACAGGAAAAGGGAGACTAGCTGCCAGTGATTTGGGTGACCATCCATCCCCCTATGCACAGAACTTAGGGAAGGAAAAAGTATAGTCTTCCAAAGCACAGGTTTGTCTTCATCTCTGGAGGGAACAAGCCCCTCCGGGCAGATACAAAGTGTAGTTCTGTTTCCTTAGGGAGCTTACATTCTAATGAGGAATATACACAAATATCTACAATCTAGTAGGGAAAGTAAGAGATACTCTGACCATATGCAAAAGTATATTTTGTATATAAGCACATTTAAGAGAGGGATAATCAAAGTGTTTTAAGAGTTCAGAGACTGGTAAGATCACCTTTAATTATACCCCATGAACAAGACTTACATGAACTGATGCAAAGTGAAGGGGAGTAGAACCAGGAGAATGTTGTATACAGTGATAATTGTGTGACATTGATCAACAATGTAAGACTTAGTTACTGTGATGAATGCAATGATCTGAGACAATTCCAAAGGACTCATGATGAAAAATGCTATCCACTTTCTTAGAGTCAATGAACTCTGAGTGCAGCTTGAAGTGTATTATTTCTCTTTCTCTCTGTCTCTCTCCCTGGCTCTCTCTCTGTCTCTGTCTCTCTTTTCCTTGTGTGTGTGTGTGTGTGTGTGTGTGTGTGTGTGTGTGTGTGTGTGTGCGCTCTCGAGTGTCCCTACTCCAACACTGTGTAGAAAGGTATGTGAAAAGGTGTTTGGAGCCAGGGCAAACTACATGGTGCTGACATGAACTGGAAACACACCATTTAGGCACCGGGAGTCGTACATTAATAGGACTGTCTCAGTTCAAGCTCTCCAGAAATCGGGGGAAAAAAAGATTGAGTTGAGTGAAAAGAGTCAAAAATACTCCCCCAGTCAGCTGAAGAGACTCTTTTTGTATAAACCCAGGCCGTGGGTCTCAGGTGTGGAAAACCAGAAAGTTTCAAATAGCCTGGAGGCATTCTGGCTCCCAAAGGGTGAAAAACTCAAACACTGCCAAACCAATATACTCATCCCGGTAACTCTAATCGAAAGCTAGATGGACTGTGTACCTTCTGGGGACACTAGACGGGAGCAGCAGACCAAGAGCTGCTCGCCAGAAGTAAAGCTAGCCACAGTCCAAGGGAGACAGAGCTACCTTAATGACCAACAGAGAGGCACAAGGTGGTTAGTTTGGGTGAACTTCTCCTGTTATTTATTCTTCATTCTATGGAAGACAGTAATAAAATTTTATTTTAAAAAATAAAGGGATTAAACCAGATCATCTCTAACTGAGCTTCCTTTCCAGTTCAATGCTCTGCTCTTTTGATGGATAAATAAACAGGCTTATTTCCAAAAGCTGTTCTTCTGTATTGGTTCCATCCCTACCAGGCTCTGGGCTGTTTTGACACCTGGTACCCTCACAGAGAGCTTCTCCTCCCTCCTGAAAAGCATCTTCTGCAGCCCAAACTCTCTGGGTCTCAGCAGGCGGGGTTGGGGGCTTGTGGAGTGGCAACAGTTCTGGGCTGAACCATCTAAAGCTGGCTAAACAGGTCCAAATTCCAGGCTAATTTCCGGGGATCAGGTGAACACAATGGACCTTGGCATCTGGTAGATCTCATCTTGTCCCTGGGAGATACAACAGGCGCCTGGTCTGTGGCAGCAAAGGAGGCTAATGTTTCTGGGCAGATGGTTGGCAGCCCCAAGGGGTGGGGAAGGAGCTGTGAACACCTTATGGGAGTCAGCGTGGTGCCATGAAGATTGAAGGAAAATGTGTTCTACTCCTCTGAATGTCTCTAACATGCTGTAACCTTGGGCAAACCAGTGCCCATCGCTGTGCCTTCAGTCCCCATCTTCGAAACTACTGGCCTAGATCCTGCGATCTTGAAGGTCTAAAAATCTTCAAATCTTCTACCATTGTGGCATATGATTCTAACAGACTGAATACTTTTCTTAATAATCAATAAGGAATAAATACAAAACATAGAAGGCAATGTAATATAATGTAAAGAATACTCATTTCGGAAGTCCTGATTCAGACACCTTCAACACTGTGTCCCTGAGCAAATCACTTAATGTCTTTTGCCTCAAGTTTCCTCATCTGTAAAATAGTGATAATCATATTTGCACTACCTACTTCACAGGGATCTTAGGAGAAAAGTATTTTGAGGCTTAGAACTGAATAGAAATGTAAATTAATATGTCCCATTCCTGCAAAGTTTCATCTGATACCTCTCCTCCCTTTCATAGCTAAAATTCTAGAAAAAGCTATCTCCACTGTCACCTCCATTCAGTACTCAGCCCTTGTAGATGGCTTCCATCCCCATTCCTCAATAGAAATCGATCTCTGCAATGTTAATCATGATCCCATTTTCTCTAAATCCAATGACCGTTTCTAGGGCCTCATCCATCTTAATCTGTCTGCAGTGTTTAACATTGTTTACTGCTCCCTCCTTGTGGATACTCTGTTGTCCTTGGATGTTTCGATACTGCTCTTTCCTAGTTCTCTTCCTAGCTGTCAAATCGATCCTTCTCAACTTCCTTTGCAGGTTTGTCTTCCATTTCCTGGCCCCCAGACATAGGAACACTCCCAGGACTCAAATTGCAGACCCTGTCTTCTTTTCTTTCTGCATTCTCTCATTAACCCCAAAGGATTCAACTATCACCTCTGTGCAAATGGTTCCCAAAATCTAGATATCCAGAGCATTCTCTCTATATATCCAGACCTGTCTCTCTGCATCCAGATCTGTTCTCACTGTATCCAGACCTGTCTCTCCCTCTTTCTAGACCTATCTCTCTCTCTTTCCAGACATATCTCTCTCTCTGTCTACACTTGTCTCTCTCTATCCAGACTTATATCCTTCTATATACAGATCACTTCCCTGAGTTCTAGTCCCACATCGCCAACTCTCTGCTGAACATCCCCAACTGTATGTCCTGTACAAACTCAACATGCCTATAGTAGAACACATTATTCCCCCACCCCTCCTTTAAATGTCCCTATTACTATTGAGGTTACCACCATTCTTCTTCTAGGTTAACAACCTAGGAGTTATCTTCTCCTTCAGAACAAATCAAATTAAAATGTAATTGGAAAATATTTAACAAAATAAATAAAAATAGACTATTGATAATGTTAACATATGGTTTTCCCTTCTCTCTACTCAAACCATAAGGCCTTATCACCTCTTTATTAAAATAGCCTTCTAATTGGTCTCCCTCTTTTAAATCTCTCCTCATTCCATTCTGTCCTGCACACAGTTGCCAAAGCAATATTCCTAAAGTATAGGTCTGACCAGGTCACTCCTCTGCTCCAAAAAATTCAGTGGCTCCCCATTGCTCTTAAGTTAAAATGCAAAATTTCCTGGTTGGTATTGAAAGTCTTTCTCAAGCTACCTCCAGACTATCTTTCTAGGCTGATGGCACATTGCTTTTTACCTTACTCTTTATACCCCAGTCAAACTGGCCTATATGACATTTCATCTCCTGTCTCTCTCCGTTCCTTTGCACAGGCATTCTCTGTGCTTGGAATGCCTCAGTTTAAATCCAGTCTCAGATACTCACTAGCTATATGACCCTCGGGCAAATCACTTAGCCTCTGTTTGCCTCAGTTTCCTCATCTGTAAAATGAGGATAAAAGGCAGCTAGGTGGCCAAGTAGATAGAGCACCAGGTCTGGAGTCA
Source organism: Petaurus breviceps papuanus (assembly GCF_028583685.1). NCBI lineage: Eukaryota > Metazoa > Chordata > Mammalia > Diprotodontia > Petauridae > Petaurus > Petaurus breviceps. The sequence continues at coordinate 490,649 of NW_027187360.1, read as the reverse complement.
GACTCATCTTCCTAAGTTCAAATCTGGTCTTGTACACTTAATAGATGTGTGACCCTGGACAAGTCACTTAACTCTGTTTACCTCAGGTTCTTCATCTGTAAAATGAGGTGGAGAATGAAATGGCAAACCACTCCAATATCTTTGCCAAGAAAATCCCAAATAGAGCCATGAAGAGTCATACATGAATGAATAACAACAATTTTTCCTTTAAAAGCAATGGAACCATCCTCATCTTGAGACTTAATTGGCTCATGGGAATAAAGGCTCAGACTCAATATAGCTTTCTGGGGCCCTTAACACAAAGCAAAAACCTTAGAAGTTATTTCCTCTCTCCTCTCTCAGGCTTCTGATTGTGGCCTGTCATGAGCACCATAGAGGCAGGCAAGCTACCCCAAAGAGATCCATGCTGAGTTTTCACTAAATATCCTTTCCTTGCTCTGAATATCTTTCCATTATGGCTAAACAAACCTTCTCTTCTTAATTGTTAGATGTTCTATGATTGTTATATTTCCTTCCATTCTATATTCACTTCTCAAATCTGGACCTGACCTTCTGGACTTCAAAAATCATGCCTCTGCTGCTATCTTATCCTGGAACTTCCCTCAGCTTGGGACCTCCTTAATCTGGACCATTTTATTATCCCTGGGACCTGCTTGCTCTGTGTGTGTGTGTGTGTGTGTGTGTGTGTGTGTGTGTGTGTGTGAAATATCCTTCTGCAAGGCTGTGGTGGCAACCACACTGGCACACCCAGGATGGCTGCTAGCACATGTTCTGAGATCTACTTTACTAGGAAAGATAACTGTTTAAGGGTCAACAATCTTTTTTAATTACATTCAATAGTTCAGGGGAAAAGTCAGAGGAAGTACAAACAGGAAATACAAGTAGAGAAATAAAGACCAACAGACAGGGGGCTCTGACTGCCTGAATCAACTATACACTTTATATACATCCCTGCATCTGAGCAGTCCAGGAGCTCTGAACATAAGGTCAGTCAGAATCTCGATTAGGGAATTACAAGATCTTTCTCATAAGTAAGCCTCCAAAGCAAAATACCAACTCAGAGTATATATACATTTCTCAGAGTCAAAAGGCATCACAGCCCTCTGGACTCAGAGCCTAATTAGAAATTAGCAAAAGGTATGAAAACCTTCTGGCAAGCAAACCTCCCTGAAGCAAGGATTAATTAATTAATTAATTAACATTAATGTGCCACCTGAGGCCTACTAATGGGTGAGGAAGATCTTCTATCCCAAAGGTCCACCCACTTCTCCAGTGGATGAATTCTTCCTGGAGCCTTCATTTTGTGAAGGGGCCAGTCCAATTTACCTTCATTCCCTCCCAGCCATCTTGCTGCCTTTCCCTACTTCAACTTTGTGGCTCTCTCTTGTATGGTGTCTTCTTGCATTAGAATGTAAGCTCCTTGAATGAAAACTTTTGCTTGATTTGTATCCCTAGTGCTTTGTATAAGGTAAGCCCTTAAAATATTATTTGCTTTCTTCCTCAATTCCATAACTTGAGTTAGCAGATCAGCCTGAATCAGGCCTAGATGATTTTAGGGTCCCATTTGTTACTTTCCCTCCACCAACCAATCACCATGTTTTGTTTTGTTAATACAGCCTACATTTACTTGTTTGTGAACAGGAGAGAGGCTGTATGATATAGAAGATCTGGCACTTACGGGGAGTCATAAAAGGCTTGGTTTAAAGTCCTGGCTTGGAAACTTAATAGCTGTGTGATTCTAGACAGATCCCTACCTCTCTGGACCTCAGCTTCCTTATCTAGGTCAATGCCTCTAAGGTCCCTTCCATCTCTAGAGCTGGTGGAATGTAAACTCCTTGAAGTCTGGGGCTATTTTAGTTTTGTGTATGAATCCCTAGCAAACTAGTAGGTGCTTAATATATTCTTGTGGATTGGTTGGTCTTTGCCCTCAAGGAGTTTGGAATTGAGATCAGGACTAAAGGCATATCTATGGAAAACAAGCAATATCAGTAGGAGATACTGGAGTGAGCCCTAGACTGGGAGTCTGGAGAGTTGGATTCCAGTCTTGGCTTTGCCATTTACTAGTGATGTTACTTGGGGCAAATCATTCACCCTCACAGGAACACAGATTTTCTGAATGAGGCACCCACACTAGATCTTCTCTTAAAGTTCCTTAATTTCTTAAGTTTTATGATTCTAAGGGACTATTGAGCTATGGTTTTAAGTGCTATAGGAGTTGGGAGGAAGGGATAGCTACAAGTCATCAGGGAAGATTTCCTGGAGGAGGTGTGATCATTGAGCCTCTGTTCCTTCCAGGTCAAATCCTGGTCCTGGATTTCCTATGATTGAGGATAGGCACATACTAGGAGAGCTAATGATCTAGTAATCATCTGGGTTGACCTAAATTCCTGTCTGGTGAGAAGAGACTGTCTCTGGGTTGGTTGTGCATAAGCCATCTCTGCTCCGCTGTTAAGTAACACCAAACATATAGACCACCCACCCACCCACACATACACACACACACACACACACACACACACACACACACACACACCATTTATACAATACCAATAACACCTAACCTGTATATACCACTACCACTTAACATTTAAATAATACCAGTTCTGGCCAGAACCTGTAAGGCTCTTTCTCTCATAGACTGATATTTTTGTAATGGTAAATTGGGCCATATTTTGTCTCAATTCTTACCTGGCCCTGAGTCACTGAATGGGCACTGCCTCAGGCAAACCGAGACCTGGAAAGACCTTAATTTAGAAAGGCCAAGGTCACCCACTGCATCCTGGGCCAGGCTCTTCTGGTCTTGCCACTGGACTTTGATGACTGATGACTCTGGAGGAGAGAGTGAGGCTGATGGGGCTGATGACTTTGCATAGCTCTGCCTCACTTAGGTCGAGTCAAGATGTAACCTTGGTGATATCATCGGTCCTCTTTAAGAATGAAGGGCCAGCAACAACAGTGGCAGCTGAAGGTGATGAAGTCCCTCAAACTTTTGCCTTGGGGAGGGGGTCTTGGGATCAGTTTGGCCTTGGCCTCCCTGTGCTCTGTGACCCCTCCTCAAATTCTCCTTCAGTGGTTTGTGTCTCAACTTTACACTGATCATTCTAACTCGGACTATACTTATTTGTGTACATGTCTTATCTCTCCTATTAGTATCATGGACTTAAAGCCAAAAGGAAGCTCAGTCGTCATCAAGTCAAACCCTTCTCATTTTACAGATAGGAAAACTAAAGCCTGTAAAAGAGAAGTGGTTTGCCCCAGGTCACAGAGCTAGCAAGGACCAGAGCTGGGCTTTGAACCCATGGCCCCTGACTCCAGAGGCAGCTTTCTTTCCACGTACCTTGAGGCCTCATGCTCTTTGAAGCAGGGAATTGTTATTTATTTCCTTCTATTCTCAACACTGAGCACAGAACTTGACATATTGTAGGTGACTTTGAGGTGTTTGTGAATTGAATGGCCCAGACCCTTTGACCTCTCAGCCAAACTTTTCCATGAAGAAACAGCTAACCAGAGACCAGTTGGCCTTTAGGGCCAATGGGGGCATGGAAGATAGTCCAGGAGGTAGCTACCCCAGCCTGGGATCCCCAGAGCCTGGAAGGCTTCTGAGGGACCAAGGTAATTCCCCCTTCATTCAGTGCTCTTGGTTTGGGCAACAGAAGGGCCAGAGGCTCCTACTTCCCTCACCCCATCCTCCTCCTTCCAGCCCTTGCAAAGAAAACCCCACACTGGAAGAAATAGTAAATGTCTGTATGGGGAGTTCATGCAAAGCAGATGTGAGCTGCTACCCAGCCTCCTCCCAAGACCCGACAGGGCATCAAAGAGTCAGGGAGGCTGAGCTCAGGCCTCTGCCGAAGCAAGCAGATTTTTACTGCCACTGATGAAAGGAACAGCCAGGCCAGGGAGAAGCTTAACAGAGAGGGAAAATCCAGGCTCCTTGTTCTAATTTTCTGCTGGCCTCAGGCAAGAGCATTAGAAGGAATCCATTAGTGCAAGAGGCCAACAGTGAAAGCAGAGGGGAGGGGGAGACTGACAGGAGATCTAGAGGACGCTAAATTAGAGAAAAAGAGAGAAAGGAAAAATGATGAGAAAGACAGAGACACAAATAGACACAGAGAGACTGGGACAGAGAGAAGGCTAAAGTATGAGAAAAGAAAGCCTAGAGAGACAGACCAGAGAGAGGAGGGAAAAGACTAGAGAGAAAGAGAAGAGAAAAACTATCAAAGGAAAACCAGAGAGGGAAAAAAAAGTCTAGAAGAAGAGACGAAATCAAAGCCCAGAGGGGGTAGAAAGAATTACATAGCTTAGAGCCAGAAGGGACCTTAGCAATCACATGACCTACTTTTTTTTTTTACAGATAAGGAAACGGAGGCCTAGAAAGGTGGGACCACTTGGCCTCAGTCATAAGGCTAGTAAAAGTAGCAGAGGCAGAACTACCACTCCAATGAAGAAAGAAAAGGCTAGTGGAGTGAGGGAAAAAATATATTAGAGAGACTGAGAGAACTAGGAAAAAGACTGAGAGATGAACTTAGGAGACCTCAGGAGCCTCAAAAGGACACACTAACTTTGGTTACTCACTCAGTAGGGGCATGAGACCCTCCAAGTACCTTGGATACTCGCCCATCATGATCACAAACAAACCAGTGATAGACATGGCAGTGCCTGCCCATTCTCGATGAGACTCCCAGCTAGCTTCAGTCTCCAATATTAAAGTGAGGACTCTCCCCTACCTTGATCATCCCTAGGCAGACAGATAGACACACCTTGTTTCCTGCCACCAGCCTCCATTATAATGCTTGAACTTCAATACCAAAATAGGTGTGAACTGCTTGTAGTCATCAGCTACCGTGTTTCCCTGATAATAAGACACTGTCTTATTATTTTTTTTGGAAAGAAAAACACCAGAGGGCTTATTTTCAGGGGAGGGCTTATGTTGTCCTGCCTCAGCTCTCCTCCGCAGCACTGCTCTCAATGGCGCCAGCAAACAAATCACTGGGGAAGAACAGGATGACGCGCTCACTGCTGCAGCTCTGATTGGATGCAGCTCGGAGAGCCTGGTGTGCGTTTCACAGGGTGGGGGGGATGGTGCATACAGAGGGTACCGTAATGTAGCGTGTAGCACAGGGGATCACCTTCACTACAGTAGCAATCTTGATAGGGCTTATTTTCGGGGGAGGGCTTATTTTAGAGGAATCTTACACAGTAAGGGGAGGGCTTATTTTCGGGATAGGTCTTATTATCGGGGAAACAGGGTAATAGGTGATAAGGGCCAGCTGGCCTAAAGTCCACTTGGCCTCTGGCCCCTGAGATTAGCCAGATGGGGGAAAGATGGGTTCAACAGGTTCAACAAAAAACAATTGTTTATTAACACCTCCAGACTGGGGAAACTGCAGCCTGCAGACCATATGTGACCCTCTAGGGCCTTGAGTTTGGCCTTTTGACTGAATCCAAACTTCACAGTTTCCCTTCCCCAGCTCATGCATACAAAGTCTGTCCTCAAGGCTTCTAAATAGCTTGTCTGGTCAGGAGTTGGGGTGTCAGGAAGTGGGTGACCATAGGTTTGTACAAGTCAATGATATTTAGGACACTAAGACCCAGAGATATTCTACCTCCATTTGCTGTGTGACTCAACGAATCATGACCCCTTCCTTATCTCCATTTCCCCAATCTATAAAATAGCAATGGGTAAATATAGCCTCCTCCAAATTTTCCCAGGGTCAAGAATCTTTTTTCCTGAAATAGCATAAGGAGAAGCACAGATTGAAGGTGGTAGTTCTAGATCAGGGGTGGGGAGTCTGTGTCCTCAAGGCCATATGTGGCCCTCTAAGTTCTCAAGTGCTGCCCTTTGAATCTAAACTAACCTGTGGCCCCCTAGGTCTTTTGACTAAATTCAGTCAAAGGGCCACACTTGAGGACCTAAAGGGCCATGTGTGGCCTCGAGATCACAGGTTCCCCACCCCTGTTCTAGAGGTTGCCATGACCCAATTGAGAAAAAGTAGAATATGGTGTCCAGAAGAACACTGTGTAACAAAGGGAACAAGAGGGCAGAGTCTGCCTCCCTGGAGGCTCATGAGGGTTCAAGCTTTTGCAGTCTATGATTGCATCTGTAATGCATCTTCTCTGCTGTCTTCTCACGATGCCACCCTGACGCAGGCTCTCCTCACACCTGTCTGGGCTGTTGTAATATGATCCTGAAGGGGCTTCCCTCTTCTAACCCATCCTTCCCGCTGCTGTCCTTAAGCCCAGATTCCTTACGCAATCAAATGCTCACTGTAGCCTATGGGATCAAATAGAAACTCTTCTGTTTAGCTTTTAAAGTCTTATACAACCAGGCCCCAATCAATCTTTCCACAGTCTCATTCCTGCAATGCTCTGTATTTGCATGATAACATTTATAGCAGTTCTTTTTATGGTGGTAAAGAATTTGAAACTGAGGGATTGCCCATTGACTAGAGAATGGCTGAACAAGTCGTGGTGTATGATTGTCATGGAATTACACTGTGCTATAAGAAATGACAAGCAGGCTGACTTCGGAAAAATCTGGAAAAGCTTTTATTAACTAATGCAAAGTGAAGTGAGTAAAACCAGGAGAACATTGTGCACAGTAACAGCAATACTGTACGATAATCAACGGTGAATGACTTGGCTCTTCTCAACAATACAATGATCCAAGACACTTCTCAAGGACTGGTGATGAAAAATGCTGTCCACATCCAGAGAAAGAACTGATGGGGTCTGAATACAAATTGAAGCATACTATTGTTCACTTTATTTTTTCATAGCCTTTTTTTTTTCTCTTGGTCTGTTTCTTCTTTCACAACATGACTAATTTGGAAAAATGTTTTGCATGACTGCACATGTGTAACCTGGATCAAATTGCTTGTCTTCTCAGTGAAGGGGGACAGGAAGGGAGAAAAAAATTTGGAACTTAAAAAAATGAATGTTAAAAATTGTCTCTACATGTAATTGGGGGAAATACTATTAAAATCTTGGGGGGGGGCAGCTAGGTGGCTCAGTGAATAGAGCACTGGACCTGGAGTCAGGAGGACCTGAGTTCAAATGTGACCTCAGACACTTGATACTTATTAGCTGTGTGACCTTGGGCAAGTTACTTAACTCTAATTGCCTTGCCTTTGCCCCTCCAAAAAAAAATTTGTTTTTTTTAAATTAAGAGACCAAAAAAAGAGGAAGAAAAAATAGCTATAGCATGTGTAGCAGCCATACCCCAGTAAAACCATCTCGGCAGATGGGTTAAACCAGGATAAGGGTAATCAGTGGGTCTCAAATCTGTGGGTGAATTAGGGGAATGTCTGCCCCAAATATATCAGGACTTCCCAGGACAGATGGGTGGATGAGAGAAATTTGTTCCAACAGGCCATGAAGTTTGTGGGAGCAGGCAGTGTGGTGTGCTTAGAGCTTGGTCATACATCAAAGATGCCAAGGTCATCCACTGCCTCCCAGGCCATTGGCAGTCATTTTGACTTTAATCTTGCCACTGGACTTAGATGAATCTAGAAGAAAGAGTGAGGCTGATGGTTTTGGGTAATTTTACCTCACTTAAACCTAATTTACATGCAAGTCAAGATATCACCCATCATCCACTATTTTGCTATTTCATTATTTTACTTTGTTATTATTTGATCATCTTACCTACCTGGAAGTCCTATGGCAATGGGTGAATGATGAAGCAGCAGGTGCAGGTACACTGGGAGCTGTAGTCACAGCTTTGCACACAGGCAGCCCAGGACACAGCCCAGGACATTCTCACTGGACTGAAGAAGCAGTGGAATTTGGCAGCCCCCTCCATATCTGAGCAGCTTTTATTTTTTAAGAACCTTGCTGCTTACCTGCTGGTATGTGTGACCTTGGGCAAGTTACTTAACTCTAATTGCCTTGCCTTTGC
>NW_027187360.1:475337-482742 GCF_028583685.1 Petaurus breviceps papuanus | reverse complement strand
TGGGTTAAACCAGGATAAGGGTAATCAGTGGGTCTCAAATCTGTGGGAAAGATGCCCTAAAAAAAATGCCTGCTTCACCCAATCCTGGTCCACTTACCATGGCGGGATCCCAACCTGTGGCCAAAACAAAAATAAAAAACACAAAAATTTTTACAAAGATGGTTCCACTCACCACTGACACATGAAAATATGTGCATGCTCATGGACAACATGAAATTCAGTAGAACTGAAAGATGAATAGATCTTATTGTGAGAGAATTCAGCAGGTACCACATCCAATAGAAGCCCTGAGTGAAACCAAACTGGCAGATGAAGGCTGGCTTACCGGAGTCAGAGTTGGATACACTTTTCTCTGGAGCGGCCAGATGTGGATGTGGTGAGGAGTGTGCATGAAGCTGACATAAATTTCATAAGAGATCTAATCTAGTCAGCAAGCTTGTGTCCCTTCCAAAAGGAGTGAATGACAGGCTTATGACAATGTAATTGGTACTTGCAGGAAAGTACCATAACACTGTCACCCATGCTCTCACCATGACAAACCCTGATGAAGTCAAAGAAAAATTTGTGAAGACCTGAAGACTCTCATCATCAATATGCCAAGAGAAGAAAGCTTGTAATTCTGGGTGCAAGAGCAGGCACAGACTATCAGATGTAGCAGGGAGTCTTTGGGAGGAACAGAGTCAGAAACAGCAACAGCAATGGTCACTTACTGCCAAAGACTTGTGCCTCTCATGACCTTCTCATCACCTGCACTGTCTTCCATTTACCTAAATGTAAGAAAACATCATGGATGCACCCTTGAAGAGAGCATTGGCATTTAATAGGCTAGGTCATTGTGAGGAGGAGAAGAGACAGGGTGCAAGAATGACAAAGCTGAGTGAACCCTTCCAAACTAAACATTCACATTCAATGAAAAAGGTAATCCAAAGGCAAGACAAGTGCTAGAAGACTTATTGTCAACAGATTCAAAAGCTTCTCTGCATTGCTGACCAGGAGGAAAGGCTGAGTCCGCACTCAGCAACAATGGAGCAGAAAAGCAGTGGGCAACTTTCAGAGACTTGGTATACAGTACCACATTTGCTCATTTGGGCCAGAACACTTGCAAACATCAGGACTGGTTTGACAAAAAGGATGGAGAAATTCAGAAGCTGCAAAATGAAAAAATGAGAACTCCAAAGGGTTCACCAGCAGGATAACTGATCAGTCTCTAAGAAGGCAGTATTTTTTTTTCTTTTTGGAGGGGGGAGTGTAGGCAATTGGGGTTAAGTGACTTGCCCAAGGTCACACATCTAGTTTTTGTGTTGTGTCTGAGGCTGGATTTGAACTCAGGTCCTCCTGACTCCAGGCCTGGTGCTCTATTCACTGCACACCTAGCCACCCCAAGAAGGCAGTATTTAACTCCATCCATTGTAATTTAAGACAACTCCAAAAGACTTACAATAGAAAATGCTATCTACACTCAGAGAAAGAACTCTAAAGTCTGAATGCAGACGGAAGCATACTATTTGCTCTCTTTTTCTTTTATTATTTTGTTTCTTCTTTCTCATGGTTCCTCCCATTAATTCTAATTCTTCTTTACATCATGACTAAAGTGAAATTATGTTTAATGTGAACCTATAAGTAAAACCTATATCAGATTGCATGCTGTCTTGGGGAGAGGAGGGAGGAAGAGAAAATTTAAAACTCAAAATCTTATGGAAGTAAATGTGGAAAACTAAAAATAAATAAATTATTTAAAAAGAATAATTAAATTAAAAATTTTACAAAGTAAAGTACAAGAGAAGCTTAAGAGATGCAGGATTCTTGACTCAGTAAGAAGACAGATGAGATTCAGTTTTACACCAATAGCAACAATCCAAAGCGTTTCCATGATGCTCTGAAGATGATTTATGGAATACCAACATCTAAAATTCTTCAGAGACACCTTGAGAGTGTCCTTGTATCACTTCTTCTGACTTTGGTGTGAGTGCTTGCCTTGTGCTGGTTCTCTGTAAAATAGACTTTTAGGTAAATGTTCATGTGGCATTTGGACTATGTGGCCAGACAATTGGAGTTGTGCTCTCTGCAGTACATTTTGAATGCTTGGCAGTTTATCCAGAAAAGGTATTGAATGTTGAGGTTCTTTTTCAAACCAAACTGCCAAACATTCAAACTCTGCTGCAGAGATTGCAACTCCAATGGGCTGGTCACATTGTTCAAATGCCCAACGTATGCTTGTACAGAATGATCTCCACCAACGAGAAGATGGACCCATACCAATGAGCTTCATGACTTAGATTACATTTGTGTTTATTCACTTTAGATTTATGACCCATATAGTTTTATATTTATTTATAGTCCCCACCATTAGATTATAAACCTTTAGTGAGTGGGGATTATTTTATTCTTTGCACTCATATCCCCAGTAGCTAACTGTGGTAATTAAAAAGGTTCAAGAGACATAATTTCTGGGTAATTTAATCATTTTATTAATAAGGCCAGCATGTTTATTAATAAAAAGATGGTCATTTGGCCATCTCTCTTAGATCAAACACAATCATGGTGGTGGGCTCATACCTTACATGCCCTTTTGGAAAAGAAGAGGCAATCAGCTCTTAATGGTTAACAATTAATGAGATAATGAATATTACAATGAGTGACTGAGAGTGACAACATATCACCCTTGGATTGTACTCAGATTACTCCCAGCCTTGGGCAATCTATTCAAAGAATTTATGCCCCACCCAAGCCTGAGTCAAACACAATATGTACTCCACCAGGGTAGAATCCGAACAAGAAAGTGAATCCAGTCTCATCATCCGCAATGTCTTTCAAGAGACTGTGTTGTTTAAAATCTGGACTTTAGAAGAAGGGGGGAAATTCTGGATCTCTCCAAATCATAGGTAATCAATGATAATTTCTTTCATAACACAGTGGCTCTTAACAAATTCATATAGATTAATTGACTATCAAGCTTTCATATACATCAGTATGGTCACTTTTCTTTTCTGCTCAAAAATTTGCAATGGTTTTCTATTGCCTACTGAGATAAGGTCAAACTGTTTAGCATGGTATTCAAGGGTCCCACAATCTGGTACCACCATACATTTTTGGCTTTACTTTCCACCTTATTTAGATCAGCTCCAATGCTACCCTCTACTTGAAGCATTTTCTGATTGCCGCCCCCCCAGTTGTTAGTAATCTCTACCTCCTCAAATCACTCATATTTACTTTTATTTTTATGTGTTCTTACACCAGAATGTAAGCTCCTTGAAGGCAAAGCCTTTGTGGTGTCTTTTTTTGTAACCACAACCTTACCTCCTCCACTGAATTACTACTTTCTTTCTTTGGACTTTTCAAAGACCTTTGTTTTTCACCTCTTTAAAGCAATGATAATATAATATTGCATGTCATAGGTGCTTGTAGATGTCAAGCTCCTTGAAGGCAGGAACTATGTCATATCTAAACTTTATATTTCTCTCACTAGCACTGAGCTTTGAATAGCAAACTTTTTTTCTCATTAAAATTTTTTCATTTGTGAAAATTACAATTCATATTTATTTATAATTTATACAGTATTTGAGGACTGGCAAAGCACTCTTTACAACAATTCTATAAAATGGATCCTTTGAGGATTTTTTTTCATTCCTTTCAATCAACAATACAAACAAATGGGATAGGAACAACACAGGTGCATTCTTCTGTTCTAGTAATCCACTATGCTATTAATTGGACTCCTCTAAAACCTTGATCCATCCATCATCCCCAATCTTTCATCTTCAATTTCTTCTCCTCTTCCAGATCAATAGTAGATAAAAGGTCTCTTTTCTCTTGACTATTGCTTTCATCTGTGCTGTATTCTTCCATGGTTTCATCACTCACAAAGTGAATGATTCTCCTTGAAATTTTCTTTTTTTCTCCCATGACACTTAGTTCTACATTTTCAAAGGCTTCCTCTCCACTCATTTGTATCTGTCCTGTCACTTCCCTGAGTTGAGTAGTGCCCTCCTCTGATCCCAGGGCACCTTCTACACTCCTAGATTCCCTGTCCATGGTGTGATTCATGTCAGTGAGGGAGCTATGGTCAATAAGTCCCCATCCATCCTCTGCTTCTTAGATCTATCTGTGAAGAGGAATGGTAAGCTCTTAATAGCTGTAAACCATGGCTCAAGATCCTGTAGTGTCAATGCAATATTTACAGCCCCCATGATCACAATAAAGACTGTGACTATAAGTATTGCATGACCTTCGATTGCAAAATATACCAAACTCTCCAGATAGAGGACAGAACTGAAGCATTTATTTAGACCCCAGAAAACCCAATCCCAAAACCAGTAAGCTGATTCCATCATAGTACCAAAAATATTCAGAAGCCATAATAACATTGAGAGCCACAGCATCCTTCAGCCTTCCCACAAACCAATACAAGATAAATAATTTATTCACAAACCTCTCTCTCCCACCATCTCTCTGGCTCTGACTACCAGCTTCCCATGGGCTCTGCTTCCCTTAAGCAAACTCTTCCCACCACAGGCTCCATGTGACTATATTTAACCCATTAGGGGATAGAGTTTATCTTCACAGCAGGGAAACTTCCTGTGGGCTCTGCTCCATCCTTCAGCAAATTCCCTCCGTCACAGGCTCCATGTGATTACATTCAGCCTATTAGGGGGTAGAGTTTACATTCAAAGCAAGGGAGGTGTTCAAACTCCCCCTAGGCCTATTAAGGGTCAGGGAAGATCTTCAATCCCATTCCCATTCCAGACCCCAGACTCTAGGTTTACATGAACTGGGTTGACTTTTTTTTGTGGGGAGACATCTCCCCAAATCACATAACTGAATTACTTCACTCCAATCTTTTGCAGTTGGACTGAAGAGTGCATGGAGGGGAGTAAAGCTTAATACTGGAAAGGTAGGAAGGAAACAGGTTATAAATAGCTTTAAATGCCAGAGTATTTTATATTTAATCCTGGAGGTAATTAGAAGCCATAAATTAGTGGCAGAACCAGGAATTGAACTCGGGTCTTTGGATTCCAAGTCTAGTTTGCTTTCCTATACACTATACTTCCTCCTACAGAGCATAGGACAATACCTGCATTCAAGTTTTCAAGACACACAGAAAGTTAATAGTATAGGTTTTGTCTGTTTTCATCTAAATTTGTGATTTCATCCATGTAAGGAGCTCTCCAGTGAAGAAACTTCTACCAAAGCATTTTTGCATTTGCATTTGTTTATAAATACAAATACAATATACATACAAAACATTTGTAATTGTTCTGCAACTTATATAGAATTTCCTTTAGAGTATGTTGCAGTAACAGTAGGACATACCATAAGGCAGAAAAAGATTAGGAATGAGTAAATAGAATAGACAATAAATGCACTAAGATCAAGGGAGGAAAAGATCAGGGGTCATCAGGGAAGGCTATTACAAAGAGATGAGATTTCGAACCATAGGACTGGTCACAGAATCTCAGAGTTGGAAGGACCACAATGGGGCATTTAATTGAATCCAAACCTCAACAAAAATCCTTTCTACAACATCCCTAGGGTCTGGATTTACCACTAACCATATATATACCAATAAGTAAGTCATGCCATCTCTCGGAGTGTTACTGGAAAGGAAGGGGAAGGGAACAAGCATTTATTAAGCACCTACTATGTGTCAGACACCATGGTAAGTGCTTTGCAAATAGCAGTGTCTTAATAATATAAAATATAAATATAAAAAATATAAAAATAATATAAAATATAAAATAGCAGTGTCTTTTATGTAGTACTTTAAGATTTGCAAAGCACTTGACATAAATTATCTCATTTTATTCTCACAATAATCCTGTGAAGTAAGTGCTATTATGATTCCCATTTTACAAATAAGGAAACTGAGTAAAGTGAATTGCCTAGGGTCACAAAGCTAGGCAGTATCTGAGGGTGGATTTGAACTCATGTACAGCATTTGATGCCACCTAGCTGCATCCTTAGAGACCTTGGAGATGATCTAGTTCAACCCCCTCATTATCCATTTGGGGAAAGAGAGACCTAGAGAGGGAAGGTGACTTGCCCAAGATTACACAAGTAGTAAGTGTCAGAACTAAAATTTAATCTCAGGTTCTCTGATTTCCTATCTAACATCCCTTCTTCTACATTGCCTTGAGATGAACCCTGAAGAATGGGGAGGACTCAAGGATATGGACACGAGGGGGAAGCAAGGGTTAATCAATACTCATTTACTGAGCTCCATCTATGTGCCCAGCCAAAGCAATGATCAACAGCCAGTGGCTTCCTGTGCTCTGGGAGAGACAGGGAGGTCACCCAGAGCCATCTGTCATCATGCTCCCTCCCTGACGACATCCATCGGAACCATCAACACCAACAGGAAGGCCAGCTAGCATCCCCTATGGCTCTCTGTGTGTGACAGACTGATGGTCTCCTGTTTATCTAACTTCAGAAATATGTGCTCCTCCTCCCCAGGCAGGGACTTTCAGTCTGCCCTAACCCAGATTCCCAGTGCCCTGAAGAGTTCAGCCTTCAAAATTCCAGTGAGATCAGAGATTTAGAATTTATAAAGAGCTTTGAGATCACCAAGTATACTGCCGTCCTTTTATTTTACAGATGGAGAAACTGAGACCATGAAAAGGCAAGTGATTTATACAAGGTCACACACATAGCAAGTTAACAGAGTCTGAATTTATACACAGGTTCCCCTGATCCCAAACCAAGTACTCTTTCAGTTATACTGCATTACCCATCAGCAGAGACAGAGACTGTCCATGAGGACATCAACATCGACAATTCCAGTCTTTCAAAGAGTTTGTGGATCCATTTGCTCAGGGGGCTGTTCTTTGTCATCATCCTACCTAACATTTCTATAGCTCAGTAAGTTCTCCAAACCAATCTACACCTATTAGCTCATTTGATCTTTAAAATTCAACCTTTCTCCCATCCAAGCCCAGGGCCATTTTTCCTGAGGGACAGCCAAGTGACATTGTGTACTGAGTATACAAAAGGAGATGTGACCCTTGATTGGTGGAAAGACCTCTGAACCAGGGACAGTGGACCTGTAAACTGGCGAAGACACTTCCTCAGGTTTCCAGAGAGTTTCCTGAGAATATCCACATTGGTGAACTCAGTCATACCAACTGATTCAGTGTGGTACAAGGGAAAGAGCACTGGTTCTGCAACCAGAGGACTTGGGTCCAAATCCCAGCTAATCTGATTAACACCCTAGATTCTGGAAGCACAGATTTCAGAATATGAAGAGAAAAGATAGGTTACATACTGTGAATGAAGATCTCAGGTAAGGACAGAGAGACAGAGAGGGAAAGAGGGAGAGAGAGAGAGAGAGAGAGAGAGAGAGAGAGAGAGAGAGACAGAGAGACAGAGAGAGAGACAGAGAGACAGAGAGACAGAGAGACAGAGAGAGAGA
>NW_027187360.1:464463-471963 GCF_028583685.1 Petaurus breviceps papuanus | reverse complement strand
TGGGATGACCTGGGGGATCGAATCTGGGCTCTGATACTTAGCACCACACCCAGAAATAACTGGCTGTGTAACCTTGAGCAAGTTACTTAACCCCAATTCCTTAAAAAAAAAAATACTATATCATATTTCCTGGCTAGTTTTGTGATCTATTTCCTGAACTCTTCATCTAATTCCTCCTGTCTTGGTGGACTGCAGTATTTTCCCATGACTTCTATTCCCCCCTCTGTTATTTTCACCCAAATGTTTTCCCCCTCTAGATCCTGGATTTTCTAAAATGAATATATATATATTATGCAGTTCTATTCTGCCTGGCCTCCTATATCACCCCTTCTCTATTTTATTCATTTTGATAAAGGAATACCCTTCCCGAGACATATTCCAATCATGTATCCCATGCCACCAATTCTCGGTGATAGCTATGAAATCATATTTGCATCCTTATGTTAGAATTTCTAATTTTCCTTGCTTATATTATCCAGACATGGAGAGTTTATATACGCAGTTGAGACCATGGGTTTTATTGTTGGTCACTTTCTTGGATTTTCCCTCCCACATGCTCCAGCATATCTTCACAGCATTTTTCTTTGTATCTGTAGCTCCTTCTCTCTGAGATCAAAAATAAACTCCTTTCTTTGGCATTGAAATCCCTTCACAACATGTCCCTACTTTTCTAGCCTTAATATACATATTTATTCCCCTTCATGTTCCCCTTGGTCCACTCAGATTAGCCTTACTGTTCCTCCAATATGGCGCTCCATTTCCCACCTGCTTTGCGCTGGCTGTCTTTTCAGTCTCATGTGTATCTTTTCCTAATTACTGCCTCCTATAAGTCTTAGTTCCCTTCAGGAGTCAGCTGAAGGGTTATCTTCTATCTGAGATCATTCTTGATGGTGGTCCCTCTCTCCGCCCCAACTGCTATTTCCTTCTTCCCCCTCCATGTTATATCTACCCCCAACTATATATGCGCCTATTGTTTTCCCAAATAGACACCTTGAGATCACAGACCATTTCACTTATGTCTTTGCATGCCCAGCTCCTAACACTGAGTCTAGTACATAGTAAGTCCTTTAAAAAATGTCTGTTGAATGATTCTCCCTCCTTCCTCTTTTCCATTTAGAGCTCATTGGGTCAAATTTGCAAAGACTCTGGAAACAACAACAATGTTTTTACCAGCCCTCATTAAATACATTCTGTGCCTGGCCAAGAACTCATCATTCCCAGCTGTTACTCAGAAATCCAAATTCTGTTCTCAGATACCATTTTCTTAACCAGCTGTTCACTTCCAAAACTATTTTTCCCTTCAGACACCCGCAGCCTTTAATTGACAACAGTGATGAAAATATGTGCCCCCAAAGGTTTTCCATTTCTCACCCAGGACTTCATCATCTTTAATGATGCTTCTTGGGTTCTTTTCGGTTCTAGTATCTCCCCTCTCATGAATCACCAGCAGTGCGCAGGCTATCTTGGGGATGAGAGCTGGCTTCCAGTATTACTAGGGTGCCAATAGATGTCTACCAGTACCCCTTACTAAGGACTCACCAACCACTGCCATGTTTACCTTTCCTCTCACCCTTAGCATATGATCTCTCTCCCAACATGACCTTTAGAACTGTATCATCATTCCTGCTTCTTTTTCCAAAAGTTTCAGCCTTTCCATCCCTTGGAAGAATCTCTTACTTATTAGCTAGCTCCAGTGTCCAATGGCTCTTTTCCCCTGTATCATCTGGGTCACATTCTTCCACCCTCCAAACTCCTGACATAGGTGTGGATTTTCTTCTGTTCCTTCAGATTCTTCCTGTTCCTTATTAGCTGGAAAAATAGAGATGCATTCCATCAATCCTTTTACTTTGTCTTTTAGGAGAAAAACCAGGCTACATTTTGTATTTAGACAGTTGGGTAAGAGTGTGCCTATTTTATGTAGACTGGGCTTGTTTCCCTTTAAGGGACAGAGAGGACAGAGGAGGGAAGCTGTCTTTGGACTTTGGTTTGGCCTGCGAGACGAGTGCTCATATTATCGGTTTGGCTTTCTTGCTCTCTGGAGGCATAAGAGGCCCAGCTTAGAGAAATCTGGTACTCCAGAGATTTTAATGGACTCCCCATTGCTCTATGGGGATGCTTTCCAGGCCAAGTGTTGCCAATATTGCTGTGGCAAATAGCGTTTTAATTGGATTTAATTAGAAGTATATCCTTTTCAAAACTAAAGTTGTTTTTATTACATTATATCATCCATGAATCTCTCATTGTATTCTAATCCCAAACCTAGTCATTGGACTGGCCCAAACTAGGCCTAGCTAAGAAAGGTAGCAATATCTTGGCCAGTGCAGGAAAACAAACGGTGTAGGATTGTATGATCTCTGCAGGTCACCACAAAATTATCCTTGCCCTCCATACTTGCTACGAGATTCTCAGGAATCAGTCTCAAAGTTGCCAGGTATCCTGAGGAAGAGATAGGCGGCAGCTTACATAAGCCAAGCAAGTCAAACCACCACTACCACTAATTTGACCAATACTGTCCCTGAAACCTGGATGAAGACAGCCCAGGATCCAGAATGCAAGAGCCTTGGGAATAGTAATGCCTCCAAGATTACCAATCCTGCTTCCAACCCACATCCCATGGCCATCACTGTGGAGAATGATCACAAACACCAACCGTGCTGTTGTGCCACTGAAGGAAGGTAAGCCCAAGAGCCCTGGGAAGGGCAGTACCTCCCACACTCCCCACCTTCCAGCCCAGCCCCCTCAGCCAGCATCCTGTGAAACAATCCATGGCCATGCTGCCTGGTATCCACTTCTGCAGCTGCTACAGACACAGCTACTGAAGACCCAGAAAAAGACACTCTCACAACCAAAGTCCTTGGCACTAGTCCAGTGATTCAGCATGAAAAATCGGTATGATTTTGTCAGTGGAACATTAAAAGATGATCCATTAACAAAAAGAAACCATTAACAATTGGTTTGCTGCTGAATCTTCAGCACTATGGGACCTTCCCAGCCAACTTGTAATGGAAGCCTTCTTCTATTTTCTGTCTCCCATCTTTTGTCTCCCCCATTAGAACATGAGTTTCTTGAGAGCAGGGACTAAGTCTTTATTTTCTATTTGTAGCCCCAGGCACTTAGCACAAAAGTTCTCTTAAAGGCAATACCTAGGAAATGATCTTTCATTCATTCCTTCATTAGGTCAGTTAAGCAGTCAGTCTTCTGCTGTTCTTGTTGGTAGTTCTTGTAGGCAATGCTTATGGTGAACTTATGTGGCATGCCTGTTCACCTTTCTGGGGCCTCAGGCACTCAATGTGGTGATTTTCTTTCTAGTTTGCAAAGGTTTTTCGTCTGTATTTTCTTATTTGAATCTTGCAACAGCCCTATGAGAGAGACAAGGCAGAACTTTTATTCCCATATTACAGGTTTATTCTCATGTTACAGATCAGTATTTCTAAAGTCTTTCAGTAAGGTCCTCTCTGATGCCCCATCATGGTTGCATCAATTGACTCCAAAAAAATTTAGACACTTGAAATGCAAAAAGGCTTAGGTATTTCTACCCAGACTTCATAATTTTTTTCTAAACCTTTGTTACCAATATCCCTTAGCATTCTAAGGAACTTTGTTGTTTAGTCATTTTTGATCATGTCCGACTCTTCATGACCCCATTTGGGGTTTTCTTGAAAGAAATGCTGGAGTGGTTTGACATTTCCTTCTACAGCTCATTTTACAGATGAAGAAACCTAGGAGAACAGAGTAAGTGACTTGCCCAGGGTCACACAGCTAGTGTCTGAAGCCAAATTTGAACTCAGGTCTTCCTGACTTCAGGTCCAGTGCTCTATTTATGGAGCCACCTGGTGGCTTATTCCAAGGAACTTATCAACTACGAAAAGTAAACATGTAGTTCTATCTAAAAGGGTCAGATGTGTCGAATAATGCATATGTTTAAATATTTTATTTGTATTTTTGGTTTTGAATAAGAGGAAATGCCCCTACATTTATTTCTATTGAGTCATTTTTTTGCCTGCATCAGTCTGTTTCCCTTGGAATATCAGTAGAATTCATCAAATGTTTCTAAAATCTTGTGAATGATGTATTTAAAGAGTAAAATAAAATTCTACCTTTGCATGTATTTCTAAAATGTTTTTCAGTTTTTCAGAATTTATAATTTGGTTGTCTTAATAACATACCTTTGCTTGCATCCTTACTGAGAAGATATCCGACAGTTTCTGATGAACAGACTTAGGAACTTTCTGACTCATCTGATGGTGAACCTTCAGACAGAGAATTCAATGATGTAAATACAACAACTGCAAAGACTGAGGCAGAGGAAGAGTAAGTCTTCCTCATCTTATTCCAGTGATGATGAGTCCATCAGTGAAGCTCCTTCTACAGCTGACCAGTAAACTGGTTCTCACTGGATCGGAGGATACAGCAAAAGAGACTTAAGAATCACAATACCTGAAAGGTAGAGCAGGTCCTGCATAGCAATGGGCTGCTGCTGTGTCTTGAGCAGCGTGAGGATGCTTCCGACAGACAAAGATTGTGACTTTTCTATCTGGCCCCATGGTATCATCCACAACCTGTGCTATAGTTTCTTCTTTTTGAATGTTATTTAGAGAGCCAATGCTTATAACCATTCAGAAAAGTACAAGTGCTGAGAGCCAATGGGTAACAGGCAATGGACAAATTCCATTAAATGAACTAGAAAAAGTTCATTGGTCTTATCATCATTTGTGCTGTTATTAGTAGAAGAAACCTACCATAAAAAATATGTGGAAAAACTCCTGAAAGTGGCCTTTGTGCAATAGAACTATGCCATATAATTGCCTCTTTGCTATAGTAGGCATCTTTGCTTTGATCTGAAGACTAAAAGGAAGCAAAATTTATCAGGACAAATTTTGTCTAGCATCTTCACTCTGGCATTCTTTTATTGGAAACTATCAGAAGGCATTTATTCCTGATGGATACATAATAGTCAATGAGCAATTTCTGTCATTCAAGACAAGCTGTAAACTTATTTAGTATATGTCACACAAGTCAGATGAATATGGCCTGAGATTTTGCTGAGCAGTAGCTAGAGAAAACAAGTACTCATTTACTTGTTTGTACTCACACACTTATTTGGGAAAAGACGATATTAGAGCAATGATACCAACTGTACCTTGCACATATTGTTGTTGAAGATCATGAAAACACTTTTTAAAAGGCCTGTAGCAATTATTTCATATACTTTCACCTTTCCTTAAAACTTGCAAAGTAAAGGTCCAGGGTAGCTGGGACTATTCTTCAGAACCATCAGCAGTAATGATGATACACAGTCATCACAAGAAAATCCACAGGGAAGCACACAGTGACCCTGACTTCATACTAGGGTAAGAGATACAAGTGTATAACTATTGCATGTACCTTCCATCTAGATCCTCAGACCTCAGCAGAGAAGAACCCAAAGCAAAAGTCAGATACTAGTTCTGTTTTATAAGAATAATGTGGGAGTTGCTCTAGACCAGGTGGCAAAGTGTTAGTCAGTGAAAGTAAGTATGTAAGTAAGCAATGGCCTATGCAAGTTTTCTAGATATCAATAGGTATGTTGCTGTTGTTGTTCAGTCGTTTCAGACATGTCCAACTCTTTTTTTTTGGAGGGCAATTAGGGTTAAGTGACTTGCCCAAGGTTACATGGCTATTTTTTTGGTGTGTGTTAAGTGTCTGAGGCTGGATCCGAACCCAGGTCCTCCTGACTCCAGGGCCAGTGCTCTATTCACTATGCCACCTAGCCGCCCCCATGTCCAACTCTTTGTGACCCCTTTTAAGGTTTTCTTGGCAAAGATACTGTAATGGTTTGCCATTTCCTTCTCCAGCTCAATTTACAGATGAGGAAACTAAAGCAAACAGGGTTAAGTGACTTGTCCAGAGTCACACGGCTTTTAAGTATCTGAGGTCAGATTTGAATTCACAAAGATAAATCTTGACATTTAGGACCGACACTCTCCTAGCTACCCTATAGCTACCACACCACCCATCTGCCCATCAGAGATATGGCATCCATCAGATGCTAGTTAATAAATTAAAAAATTTATGATTCAGCAGTGGCCATGCAAAGGCAGGCCTGGAGGGCAGCGGCTGAGCAGAGGCAGGCCGGGAGGAGGCCGGATCAACTCAGGGGACAAGTTGTCCCACCAACCACAAGGGCCACTACCAGGCCTATCACCAAAGGGCTGGGACTGGAAAGAGCAAGGTAAGAACCAAATGTAGGGCCCCTGTCCATGACAGCAAATACTCCTGGGACTACCACTCCATAGCCCAGAAATAAAAAAAAAAAACCCCTATCAGGACCTCCAAGGACCAGGATGGCAGAGTGAACCCCACCTACTCCAACCCCCCCCCCCCAAACATAGTAACTATTGCCCCAGGGCAAAACTCTCAACAGTAAAGGCTTGGGCACCATAGAGGAAGGGTGTGGGTAAGGCCCTGCCTCAAAATGAGTAGAAAGCAGACTACAAAGACTCTGGAGTCCTACTATCCTCAGAGGGAGGAACCAAACTCGGAGGGAGACAATGTGGACTCCACATCCACAGCTGAAACATCAACAGGGAAAGGGTCCCAAGCACAGAAAGCTCTCCTAGATGAGCTCAAAAGGAACTTTGAAAACCAAATGAGAGAGATAGAAAACAAAATGAACAATTCTTTTAAAATCAAAATTGCAGAATTAGAAAAACATTATAATGAAGAAAACAGCTCCTTAAAAAGAAAAGTGTATGATATGGAAAAGGAGCTCCAAAAACTACCCAAGGAAAATGATTTGCTAAAAACTAGAATCGACCAAATTGAAACAAATAACTCTATGAGGAACCAAGAATTAGTCAAACAAAACAACAAGAATGAAAAATTAGAAAAAGAGGTGAAATATCTCGATGGAAAAATAACTGGCCTGGAAAACAGATCTAGAAGAGAGAATCTGAGAATCATAGGCCTACCAGAAAATCATGATGAAAAAATGAGCCTGGACAACATTCTCCAAGAGCTCATTAAGGAAAATTGCCCTGAGATACTAGAACCTGAGGGTAAAATAGAAATTGAGAGAATCCACCGGACACCTCCTGAAAGAGATCCCAAACTGAAAAGTCCTCGAAATGTTGTCGCCAAGCTCAAGAACTACCAGGTAAAAGAGAAAATACTTCAAGTGGCCAGAAAGAAGCAATTCAAATATCGAGAGTCCACAGTGAGGATTGCATAGGATTCGGTAGCCTCTACACTGAAAGATCGGAGGCAGTGGAATACAATTTTCCGGAAGGCAAAAGAGTTCGGGTTACAACCAAGGATCACCTACCCAGCAAGACTGAGCATATTCTTCCAGGCAAAGAGATGGTCATTCAACAATATAACAGATTTCCAGACCTTCCTGATGAAAAAGCCAGAGCTCAATGGAAAATTCAACCTCTAATTACAAGATGCAAGAGTAACATAGAAAGTTTTCACACACACACACACACACACACACACACACACACACACACACACACACAC